>NC_049234.1:46550436-46870987 GCF_011100685.1 Canis lupus familiaris | reverse complement strand
CTCCTGCAGAGAATCCCCACGAGGGTAATAGGCTTGTTGAGTCGAGGGATGGACAGGTTTCCTAACCGTAGGCCGTTGCCAGGAGACCTCCCAGAGGTGCTGTAGGGGCCAGGCCGATGCATCCCTCTTGACCCAGATCCCTCTTGACCCAGAAAGCCTTTACTTCCTTGATCCTTGGTGGGCGTTGTCTTAGGCCCAAGCCCACATCTTCCTTGTGTGGTATCATCATCTGAGTGTGTATTTATCAAGGATCTACGATAGGCCAGGCCGGAAGGAAAGAAAAATCTATACACACCAGGATTTCTGCCTCCGAGGCAATGAACTTTGAAGAGCGGAGAAGTTGAAAACGCATGCCCATTGAATTGTTTCATGGGATGCGTCCCTTTGCCCTTCAGTTTCTGTCTTATGGAAGATCATAACTGGTGGGGGGGGGGATAATAAAGCTGACCCTTAAGCATTTACTAGCAGGAATAAAGAGATGGTTGTTCGGTGTTTTGTAAACAGCCTTGCATGAAAATGTGTATAACTGGCCCAAGATACACCTGACTGAGGGTTTCCTTGGATTTGGTTTTATTTTTGTTTTGTTTTGTTTTTTTAATTAACTTTGCACCCAGAGTCCCGGGAGTTTCTTCTCCAGACACTGCCCCGGACCCTCTCTTGACCTTTACTGTCTAGCAGGTGGCCCCTTTCAGCAGTGAGTTCAACACAGCCCCGACAGTTACTGTCTGTAGTGCAGGAAGGATGCAGTGGCCAGGGGACAGGTCTCGGGAGTATTGTCCTGTGGAAAGATGGGTAGGTTACAGGTCACGTCAGCCAGGCCCAACATCTTCACTCTGTGTTTTGCATACCTTCTTCCAGTGACGTTCCAACCCTGAACCCAAATTTTTCTTGGCTCCCCCTGGTCGAGAACTGCTCCTTGCGCTCTCCTGGGCACAGATGAAAGGAGGCGGTCGTCCTGCCTTGCCTTCTCGAGAACCAGAGTCTCTATCACACTCTGAGCCGTTTGCTAAAGAAACAACATTCTCCTGGGCACTCATGCCCAAAATCTTCCTTACCTTTTTCCTTTCTTCCTGGACATTTATTATCCTGCCGTATGACCCTGCTGTGGCTCTTGGCCCACTTGAAGTCCTGAAGTCCCTTTTTGTTTTGTGTCACTGATTTGCATCTGATGAAGTAAGGTTGGCCCCAAAACTTGACTCCTTAACCAAGTTGAATTCCTATTCTTTCCACAAATATTTCTTGAGCATCTACTGTGTTCTAGGCACTACGGCAAAGATGCAGTTTAGAGCAAAACCAGTAGAGAGCCTGCCTTCAAGGAGTTCCCTGGTTAGTGAAAAGAGAAAAGAAACCAGGAGGTTATGGCTGATATCTGAGATGACATTTAAGGATAGATAGAACTTAGGTCAGGCAAAGGGTGCAAGGTTTAAGGTTAGGGCAATTACCTGGCAAGGTAGCTACAGAATATGAGCATTTGGAGGTGGGATCCCATCCTCAAGGGATTGTATTAGGATTACACCTGTTGGCAGATGTTAGAAAATTCAAGTTATCTTGCTTGAACTTTGTAAAAGTTTTATTTTTCTTATACAACAGAAAGTATGGGGGTAGGAAGTCCACGATGCTGTCATCGTGATGCCATCAGGAATACAGGCTCTTTCTGCTTTGCAGATTAGCTCTCATCCTCTGGCCCCAAAATGGCCTCTCAAACTCCAGCATCACATCCAAATTCCAGGTAGAAATAAGCAGGCAGAAAGGACCGCAGGAAGGGCAAGTCGACAATGTGAAAACGGAGGACTTCTCTTTAAAAACCCTTCTGGGATGCCTCACCCCGTAATTTCTGCTTGGGCCTCACCCACCAGTCTCATACTATATGGCCACCCATCTGTGAGAGAGGCTAAGGTGCGTTGCCGCCACCAAGTAAACCAAGCTTCTACTGAAAGGAAGAAGGGAAGATCAGATATTAGGCAACCAGCAGTTTTTGCAGGTAGCGACATAAGCAACAACAACAAAACCATTCTTTGGTTTTTATTTCGCGTTCATATCCGTTAATGAATGGTATGCGAGGACAGACATCCTTCTTTGGTCACTGAGGCTCGGAGAAGCAAGCTGAACATGTCCAAGACTATCGGAATACAATCTAGCGCATTAGGAAACCCTCAGCCTTTATTCTACACCATGCTTTTCTCTTTTTTTTTTTTTTAAGATTTTATTTATTTCTTCATGAGAAACACAGAGAGAGAGAGAGACAGAGAGAGAGAGGCAGAGACACAGGCAGAGGGAGAAGCAGGCTTCATGCAGGGAGCCTCATGTGGGACTTGATCCCGGGACTCCAGGATCATGCCCTGGGCCGAAGGCGGCGCTAAACCGCTGAACCACCCGGGGATCTACACCATGATTTTCATGAGCTCTGATCCATATGGCAGATCCTGGACACTCGGGAGGGTCACGTCCCAGGACCCTGTGAAACTCCACAACCAGGAAGCAGCTGTAACCTGTCACGTCCCTAACAGCGCAGAAGGCTAGGAATGAAGAGAACAGCAAAGCCTCTTGGAGATAGGGGCTGAGCCGCCCGCTGGACGTTCTCACTGTCATTGGCTGTCACTGCGGAGTAACTGTCAGTCACTGTCAGGGGTTGTTATTAACTGTAATTATTAATTCCCTGTTACAATTTCTGTAACAATAGCCGACACCCATCGAGCCCTTTGCTCTTTCCAGGCATTAGCCCTTTCCACTTTCCTGACAAGGCCATAATTAAGACCTATTGTCACTGTCCTTCTTTCACATGGAAAGAACCAGTGGTTCAGAGAGGTCAAACAATATGCCCTGCGTCACCCAGCTCAGATGAGGCCGAGCTAGGGTTCAAAGTCGTCTGTTTGACTCCAGCAGCTAAATACCCAACCTTTAACTTCCTTTTGGCTGCTAATTCATTTTACTTCCTTTTCACGGGCCCTGACTCACCCTTGCATACCAGGCTTACGGAGAGTGGAATTCAAAGGAGAGTCCCAACCAAACTATAAGTGACTACAGGCTGTGCTTTACATCAGGATTGCTTATCGCCGATCAAAATTGTAGCAGTTACACCTGTGCATTCTCAGGTTCCACTGGGCTTAGACTCTCTCAGCCCAGCCTCAGGTACATGCACTTCTCTGAGGCCAAATTCCTGTTTCACTACAGCTCACCCTGTGGGCTTCCTCGTGGGCTTTGCTCTGGCCAGTCTGGTTTGCTGGGATCGCTTGGGTGCCATTAGTTGGAACTATCACTCTGAGCCATCTCTGTGAAGATCTAGGTCTCGAGCTGCAAGGAAGGCCCAAATCTCCTGAAGATGGGATAGAAGGAGAGGAGTCCCGGGGGCTTCTGGGACGTCACAGGGCTTTGGCCTGCAAAGAGGTCCTAATGTGAAGTTGACAGCATGGGCTAGGGTCACGGATCTTAGAGCTGGAAGCGATGGTGTGGCCCAGCCCCTGGCAGGACCCAGAGGGTAGGGCATGAAGAGAGCTCCATTTCAGAGATGAGATGGCTGAGGCTCAGGGCTTAAGTGAAATGCCCACTGTCTTACGACTGGTGCCAGAGCTTAGGTCAGCCACTCAGGGGAGGAAGAGGAACGGAGAAACCTCTCTCCTTGCAGAACAGGAACCTGTGCATCGTTCGGACAGGACTCCATGTCTGTCTATCAATGCTCTCTGCTATTCTCCAAGACAGTGACACAGCCTCATCGTGTAAAGGGCCGAGTGTCCCAACCAGTAGAGAAGCTGTCACTGCTCTTCCATCTGCCAGGGCAGTCAGGGCAGGGACAGGTAAAACATCCTAAAGGCACATTCTAAATATACATTGAGACGCGGCATTGGTTTGTGTTTAACCCTCCCCTGTCGCACCACCTGAAGGTCCCTTGGAGCTCACGTCTCCAGGCTGTGTCCAAGGATGCTCATTCCTTACAGTTGTCTTCCTCTGGCGAACTGGGGGGACAGCTTTGGCTGATTTGCTTACCCACCCCGCGGGGTCTGAATGGGCCAGGCTCGTGCCCTCTTCCGACGCAGCTCAGCTTCCAGCCCATCTGCTCCCAGCCAGTGATGTCAACATACCAGCTGCTTCCCGAGAACCAGTCGGCATCCTGCAGGAGGGGCAGGTCCCTCTCCCGGGCATCAGCCTGCTTGCTCTCAGCCTGAGCCCTCTTGCCAACCATGGTGGGTCCCTCCGGTCTCTGTCGCCCCATCTGAGAAGCAGAGGGCACGATCCTCTGACAGGCCTGTGATGCATCAGCGTGGCTCCATCTAAGGGCTCCAAGTCCGATGCCTCACGAGCTACCGATTGTGGGGATATGGCCAGGGTCGTTTCAGGGAACTGAGCTGGGCTGGGCCCCTGCAGCTGACAGAGAGAAGGTGGCCAGGAAGAAAGCAGCAGCACCCTGGGCGGAAAATGAAGGCGCTTCTGCTGCTGGTCCTGCCTTGGCTCAGCCCTGCCAACTACATTGATAACGTGGGCAACCTGCACTTCCTCTACTCAGAACTGTGAGTCCCGCTATAACGCTGCCTGCCTGTGTTTGTGTGTTGGGCATGTCGGGGGTGGAACCAGAGTCAGTGCCCTGGCTGGGATGTCTGTGTAGAGGAATCAGTTCCACGTGAGCTAGATGCACTGGGACAAAGCACCCTGCAGCAGCCCCAAGCGGCATGCTAGGATCTGTGACTTGACAAAAAAAAAAAACAAAAAAAACAAAAAAACACCATCTTACTGATGCGCTGCTTGCTTTCCCAGCGAGGCATTCTGCTTCTTGCTTCTGTGCCAACAATGCCTTTTTTTTTTCCTGTACTCTACTTTTTCTCAATAGATGTGTCTTCTCTTCCTTCCCTAAATAGAACCAAAGAGCAATTAGGAACTGCAGGCACAGAACTGCAGACACAGAACTGCAGCCCCTGTCAGGCATTTCTAGCTGGGAGGAGACAACTCCCTTTATTGAGACAACTGGTCTACGTACCTGAAAACACATGGAGCATCCGCAGAGCAGAGAGATCGCCCTCCGTGTGATAAATATACATCTGCTGCAGTTTGGGTGCTGACCCTTTTTAAACGTATGGGCGAGCAGAAAAGAACCGTGCAGGGAGCACCCACATCCCATCACCTGGGTCTCACAATGACCGTTTCGCCACCTTCGCCTTCTGTATTTCATTCAGGTGGTTGGGAGTAAATTGCGGTCATGACATGTCACCCCTCAAGACTTCACTAAAAAAAAAATCTAAAAAAAAAAAAAAATACATTTTCCTACATGACCTCTGTCCATCTTGGAAGAGGAAATGACTCACACACTCAAACTCTAAAGCGACACTGTCTCGTTCCTTTTGTTCGTAGCTTGAAAAGAGTATAGAAGGGGAATGGGAACAGCTTTTACCAACAGATAAGTGCTGATGTGTGTGCGCCTCAGTGTGGGGAGCATTTAC
This sequence comes from Canis lupus familiaris, assembly GCF_011100685.1. Taxonomy (NCBI): domain Eukaryota; kingdom Metazoa; phylum Chordata; class Mammalia; order Carnivora; family Canidae; genus Canis; species Canis lupus. The sequence continues at coordinate 46,865,561 of NC_049234.1, read as the reverse complement.
GAAAGTGTATTCCTCCTCACTAACCTTTTGGATGGGGAAAAAAAAATCACAAGGGCTGGCTTATGTGTAAATTATAGTCGGTGGGCAAATGAGAAGGATTCTAATGAGAATCTGTGGAGCCCGGACTTGAGAAGCTCAGAGGGTCATATCCAGATAGAGGTAACCCCCCCCCTCGAATGAGTGGTGACAACCAGGGCCCCTTTTATAATTAGCCTGACTAGTCAATTTGTGGAGCACAGTAGATGCCCAATAAATTCTTGATACCTAGAGGAGAGAACAATTGACCTAGGCCCTTGGAGGAAGACCATTCCTTTTGAGGACCCTGCATTTCTGGATTAGCTTGTCCCATTCTTTTGGAATGTAGTCCCAGCCTTCCTCAGATAAGAAGGCTCAGGCGTCAGCTTGCATGGTGAGCATCTCTAGGCTGATATGGCAGGTGGAAGCTTTTCTAGAAAAATATTCATGGCCAGAGCTACCGGGGATTGTGGCAATTCTTCTCTTCATCTCCCGTGATGGTGTCTCTGAAATCTAGCTCCAAAGCCCTCCTCTACACTCTTGCCCCCACTCGCTCTACTTGTTGGTTGCCGTCCTCATTTCCTAGGGCTGCTGTAGCAGTGACCATATGCTTGGTAAGATCAAACAGCACAAATCTCCTCTCTCACAGTTCTGGAGGCCAGGGCCTTGAAGTCAAGTTGTCGGAAGGGCCACACTCTCCATGAAGGGTGTCAGGGTGTATCGCCTCTTCCAGTCCCTGGTGGCTCCAGGCATTTCTTGGCTCATGGCTGCAGGGCTCCAATCTCTGCTTTTGTCATCATAGGACCTGTCGCTTGTGTCCTTTCTGATTCTCTGTCTTTTCCGCTCCTTAAAAGGACACTTGTCATTGGATTTAGGGCCCACGTGCATCATCCAGGATGATCTCCTCTTGAGATCTTTCACTGGATCACACCTTTTTCTAAATAAGGTCACATTCACAAGTTCCAGCGGGACATCTTTTGGGGGAACCACCGCTCAACCCACTGCAGGTGCTACCGAGGAGCCCTCCACTAAGTGACTTTCAGCGTTATAGTCTAATTAGAGGAGGGCTCCTCACACTGGCTCATCAGTTTTCTTTTCTACAAGTAACATGAATCAAGGCAACTTTTCTGCTGAGTCAGTGGACACAAGGAGGCCATTCTTTCCAAAATGTGAAGCAATCCAGGAAGCCTAAAGCCAGAAAATTGCCAGGATGGCATTCCCAAACTAATTTGCCAGGACTTTCTGGAAACTTCCAGTCACAGGGAATGATTTATGAGAGAATTCCGTGTAGCTGTCACCTGATGCCACGGTTGTGATAATGAACTAATCAGTGAATTAACGACACCCTTCAGGTAGTGTGGCAGTGCTTTAGGCAGTGAGAAATCCGGTGTGGCACCGACCTCAAGGAGTTGGCAATCCAATTGAGAAGACGAAATTTATACACGTAAGAAATAGTAACAATGATCCAAGGCATAAAAGTAGGGTAAGGGGACTCCTGAGTGGCTCAGCAGTTGAGCATCTGCTGTCGGCCCAGGGCATGATCCTGGAGTCCCGGGATCGAGTCCCACATGGGGCTCCCTGCTTGTGTCTCTGTCTCTCTCTCTCTCTCTCTGTCTCTCATGAATAAATAAATAAAATGTTTTAAAAAAAACACAAAAAGTAGAGTAGGGAATATGTTGAGAGAAGGTGGAGTTTGGCCGTTGCCATGAAATGGGTCAGGAAATGCTTCTAGGGAAGTGGGGGCTTTGAGCTGGACTTTGAAGTATGGAAGGGTTAGGCAAAATCATGGATGGAAAGAGAAAGCACTTGGGGCAGGGCACATGGCACTGCAGAGCGGTCACGAGGTGGCTGTGGGTGTCACCAAAGCTTTGGGAAACAGCTGAGAAGGGTGCTCGATGGGACTGCTGGGCCCCTTCACTGTTCATGGAACCAGGGCCATGGCATGGTGGCCACATGGCCCTGAGATGGAGAGACGCTTCTCTCCCCACCACAGGCCACTGGGATCTCGAAGGCAGAGCTGGGTGGAACCCTGGCAGGTGCTTCCTCCCGCCACCCTCTTCTGAGCTTTGGCATCTTGGCAGTGGGTGAGCTTGACCTGTGTCCCCACGCTTCCTGCTGTGGAGATGCTCCTGGACTTTCCCTTGTCTCTAAGGCAAAGGCTCTGTCTGCATCCTGTCCCCTCAGAGCCCAGCTGGAAGATTGGAACTAATCCAGTAAACAGCGTCAGGTATAGCGTGTGGCCCTGGGGGTCGCAAACCCAAACGCAGACTGAGTCACTTTTTAAAAATATAGCTCTGAAACCCCAGCCGATTGGTCAGGTTGTCGTCAAAACAAGCCTTATCTATGGGCGCTCATGCTACATGAATGTGGAAATCGGAGGTAAGTGAGCTGATTCTCACACCAGGAATCAGATGTTCAAACTAAAATTTTAGTGTATTGTTTTTATTCCTGAGATCCCCGCGGGATTTCCCAGGGTTACGCTGGCCCCCGTGCTCTGCTCACAGCTTAATTTTGCCTGAGTGTCAATTTATTCTGTAGAATGGAATAGCCTTTTCTTTCTTTCTTTTTTTAACTAAAAAATAAAGTAATTTTTTATTTATTTTTAACATAATAAAGTAAAAGACACATAACCAAAAAAACAAAACAAAAAAATAACAAACAAAAACAAACCAGGCAGGAGTTATTTAAGCATGTGAATCATTCAGGTGTAATCATTCAGGTGTAAGACAAAAGGGAGTGGTGAGGCCTCTGAGCAACTGCAGTGTGTGTGTAACTCGAATGCTTTTAGACTTTACATATAATTTAATGTCTGTCGTATATATGTATATAATATAATATAATATGTATGCCTATTATGTAATATATGCATAATGTCTAAAAGCATTCAAATTCAATTTAAAAACAAAACCACTTTGTCCAATCCAGCAGATCGCTTCTGCCTGCCCGATTTGGCCTTCCGAGTCAATAGTTTATGACCCTGGGCAGCTCCACCTTTAAACATGTCCATTGTCACCTACTGCCTTGACCTGGAAGACGGTGAATTCACAGAAGCAGCCTAAAACCAGAGTGTTCGGTGTGGAAGCCCAGGCCCTAGGTTAGAGGCGAGGCATCGAGGATTGCTCTCAGGGCCTGGGAGAGGGTAAAGGGCAATGGTCTCTTCCCCCGGGAGCCCTCACCCCCACTCCTGCACAAACTCTCTGCACTACCCAGACCCCAGAGCGAATGTAGGAAATAGACTCTCAGTCTTGTCGCATGAGCACAGACGCAGCCTGCCAGTCCTTCTGGGCCCCTTTGCAGCCCTACACGTGAGGCAACGTATAGGTGAAGTCTTCAGAGCAGCACAGGTTCTGAGGACCCCTCACGTGAGAACGGGGGGCTCGGTTTGTTTCTTTAAATGCAGGTAGGGGTTTGGGCCTAAAACCTGCTAAAACGGAAACATTTGGCAGGGGGCATCCGTTTTCATTCGTAAGCCCACCAGGTGAGCCTTATGGGCACTGCAACAGGAGAACTCTTAGCTCCAGCTCGGAGGCCAGCTGGCCTTGACCTCACCTGGGCTCGGCTCTCCGGGTCTGCACTGTATCCTCAGCAGCTTTCCCGATGGTCCCCTCTACCTGGTGAGTCCTGGGGACAGCTTGAGGGATGCTCGTCTCTGCACACCCAGCTTGAGGGATGCTCACTTCTGCACACCCAGCTTCTTCCATTAACCCGAGTGACGTGAGTCTGGCCCCTATCTTGGCCGATTGTCACATATTTCAAAGTCTGATCGAGATGACCCTGGTCTGGTTTCAGTGGGAGGAGGTGTTGATCCTGCTAGTGACGGTGCAAGCAGCCTCACTTCCGGTGTCGCAGAGGGCAGCACCGTGCTGGAGTAACCGAGATGGCCCCTGCTCTGTCCTTGGATCTCTAGTGGCTTCTGAAATGTTTCTCTACATATTTTGTTTTGCAAGAATTCCTGGGAAAAAACCTTAGAGCCTGCTGGGTGGTGGCGTGCATTTCAGGGTGTGCACACCCCCAACCCTAAAGAGCCATTTACAGAAAACTGACAAGCTTTGTCATCTTACCTCCACCTTTACAATTCCAGGCATCTGTCGCGCTCAAATACTTCTCGCTTTCGTGTCCTGTGCTGGTGGGTGCTGGGTTCGTGGCCATGGTGCAAGTCCGGGTGGGCCCCGAGGCCCACTTCGCAGAGTAGGGACCTGCCTGCCCGTGGCTGTAGAGCTACAGGCATCCGGAAGACAGGCCAAGGCACGGTCACCGCAGGGTGGCCGGTCCCCGAAGCTCATGCTGCTGTCCTAGCTGTGTGGCTTCTCAGGAAGTGGCTCTCACTTCAGCTTATGGCCAAATATTTCGGGTCTGTAAGTGGCGTATCCGTGAACAGCACTCGTGCCAGCATCTGGAGGGAGAAACGCCGCTCTGACCCCTGGAGAGACAGCAGATCCAAGCAGGGAAGGTTTATTCCCCCTTGGAGTTCTGTGCTCAGGAAATTAAGATGAGGGACTCTGATTTCATAACTTGAACCGTGTAGGGTTATGGACAGATGAGGTCTCCTGGAGAAACTGCCAAGAGCAGCAGGCGTCCTGCAGCAGCCTCATGTGCGTCCTCCCTAGAGAGTGCAGGGTAGGGCCCGGGATTCAGAGACACAGAACACCCACCGAGTGTCTCAGGTCCAAAGACTCCAACCACCCACCACCTCCCTAGCAGAATGTTCTCGCACCAAACTGCAAAACACGCTTCTGACAAACTGCATCATCTTCCTGCAGCAAAAACATTTGCTTTGGGGCCGGCAGGCCAAAGAGCATCTTAAATCACACCTAGCTGGGCATTCCGGGCACTCAAGTGAAGATTGCTTGCCCTAGTCTTGCGTGGCACTCATTTGGCCCTGGTCCCGCTTCTCGAGTTCCCTTTCTCTAGGTCAAGGCTGTGCCGCAGCACTGGCCTTAGTGATGTCTCTGCTCCCTGCTGACTTCAGCTAGACGGGGGCTGGGTGTTGGGCCCTGAGCCATATAGCCTAGGAGAGCATCCTCTTCAAAAGTCTGTACCACGTGGAGCTCCGCAGGCCAGTCTAGAGGGTTGCAGTTGGGCCCTTTCTGGCACCAGGGAGGAGGGAGGGGAGCACGGGGGGATTACCTCAGCCCCCATTTCCTCTGCACTTCATTGTGTTAACTACTCCCGACACTTTCCAAGTCTAAACCAACAGGGTGAGCTTTATGGATTTGCCAGTAAACACTTTCTAAGTTGGGCCTCCAAGAATTTGCTTCTTTCTCATCAAAACAGAAAAGGAAAAAAAAAAATTGCTGATCTCTGGATTTTTCTTGTCCTATGTTTTGAGTATCTGAAGTCAAGTTTGGATTAGACCCGGAAGGAAGGAGGTAGGGTTTATAGAGGAAATGGGGTGAGGTGGAGAAATCCTCTTCCAACGGAGAGGAACAGGGTCCAATCTGGGGGAACAAAGCCAGGGCCCATTCGGGTTCAGTGAGTCTCTTAATGTCTTTCGAAGCATTGCAGTTTAGCACATGTTTAATAGAGCATTTTTTCTTAAATCTAGAAACGTGTGTATTTGGAAGGAAATTGAAGCCGCATGTTCCTGGTTCATTTATATACTTCACTCATCAAAATGTTGCTTTGTAATCATTCTTTGATGTCCAAATTTCACAGGGATCTGATTTAACAATCTTTTTATTTTTCTCATTGAGAATCAGCAAGTTCTCTTTTGCCAGCCGTAAAGCAACTCCAGGCCCAAGCCATTCACTTTCTGGTCTAAAATGCAAACTCCAGGAGTTTTGAGATCCCACTCCGATGCTTGGCAAATTGTGGTTGCCTTTCTTTGGGTCACATGACTAAGTCAGGCACATGACCAGCAAAAGTGAGGATTTCTTTCACGTCAGGACTCACTCGCTGATAGCTTCATGTTTGATTGGCTTTATTTTCTTTTTAACTTCTTATAATGAAAATCTCAATGCAAACGTAGAAAAGTCTAATAGATCCCCATGTACCCTATCCCCCACCTTAAATAACAAGTCATGGGTATCTCGTTTCATCTAGAACTTCAAATTGTTTTGAAGCAAATCTCAAAAACCCTGTTTGACTTGTAGACCTTTTAGTCTTTATCTCTAGAGGGTAAAGATTCTTAACCGTAACACTACTATCACATCAGAAGCAATTAACTATGATTCCTTAATATTCAATATCCAGCCAGCTCAATTTTTCCCCATTTGCCTGTCATTTCTTCTTACAGGTTATTTGAATCACGAGCCAGATGAGGCCTACGCTTTGCCATGTCTCTCATTACACCCTACCTTCCCCCTCAATGCAAAAGGGAGGTCATGAGGTACATGTTGAGGAATATAGCTTTGGCAAACTCCAGATATAAGCTAGTAGCTGGAAAAAGAGAAAAGTAATTGTATTAATTTACTACCAAGTTGAGGGAAATGTAAAGGCAAGAGCCAACACAATCTTATGAATGTAACCAGAATGAGTGTGTTGTTGTCATTGTTGGTTTGTTTTGTTTTGTTTTGATGGTCTTATCCAGAGCTTTGAGGGGAACTTCAAGAGAATGAGGGAATATCTTCTCCCGAGGATGATAATCTTCCAACTTTTTGGTCACAGACCTGTATCAATAAGGAAATCGGTCCATGTGCCTATCTGTTGTATGGCTATCTAGTTACACCTGTATTCCTGTATTCTACTCATTAGAAAACCTCGCACAAATACCGGTAAAGGATCAAGTCTACGTAAGAGTTCTATTACATCCTCCCCACATTCCCCATGGGTGTCTGCACTTTGGAGACCACCACAGAGTCGCAGGCTCTCGGGACTCTTCCTGCATTAGAACACCACCCCTTCAAAGTAAACAGAGTAAATTTCCCATTGCCCATCTGTGGGATTGGCTTTGGAAGGAATAGGGCAGGAAATGGCCCATTTTTGCAGGCCAATGAAAACTTGTGGGCCAAAGAACCAGACGTCTTCTTTTCTTAGTCACTTTTCCCTTTTTTTTTTTTGGACCATCACTGCTTCCATTGTATGGTCCCTGTGGACCCTACTCTCCCAGCTTCCTCCACTCTCAACTGTACCTCTTTTCATAGCCCTACCCCCACCCTCAAGAGCAGGGCTGGGGAGGGCCCAGGGTTGTGGAAGCTGAAGGATTTAGAGTTTGAGGAGTCCTCTTTGTAAGACACAATCATGAATTCATACTTGCTAGGTCCCCAGGCAGGTCCTTGGAAGGCTCCTGCATGCCTTGAGGTATAATCATCAGTCTTACAGTAACACCCTCCCCACCCCCCATGTGAGCAATCCTACCCCCCTTTCTCCCCCCCCCCCACCTCTCTCTTTCCACATAGAGCCAACTCTGGGAATTTTGGTACCCACTTCTCTTCTGTTTAACTCTTGCATATCCAGAGCTAAGAAGAGTTTTCTCAGTGCTCCATGGCCCAAGGAGGTACCTGTGACCCCTTCTCCATCCTTTTCCTCATTAGCATTTCTACCTAGAGTAAGAAAAGGAGAAGCCAGGGCCCCAAGACAATGACTAAGTCCCTTCATCATCCTGACGACCATAATCAAATGGCCTACCACTGAGAAGGCTGGTGGTAAGAGATCTTGGTGACTTGCTCTGGAGTCAGATTGACTCAGGTTCCTATTCGGTCCCTGCCAGCTGGGCAGCCTTGGGCAAGTTACTTAGCTTCTCTGAGCTTTTCTCATCTATACATGGGAATAACCACACCTGCCTCACAGGTTGTGGTAGGTATTGAGTAAGCTTATGTAAAGCACATAATACAGTTCCTAGTGTATAGCAAACCCTTTGAGTGTAGACTTTATTAATAGCAGTAGATACAAGAACATATTTCTTCTGGTCCAACCTTCCCATTTATATAAGAAGAAACTGAGGCACAGTCATTTACCTGAATGACTCAGTTTGTCTGCAACTAACTACGTGATCTCGAACACGTCATGACACTCTGAGGAGGAAAAATGATAATGCACTTATTAATGTATCCTCAGGAAACAATAAAGCCGGAGTTAGTTATTAAAATTTTATACAGCTTCGGGCAAAGCAATGGCATAAACGTGCTAGGATGATGCACCTGACCACCCACGTCACCTATTAGGAATTTGGTGTCCTCTGAGGGGATCGCCCCAGATGAGCATGCTCAGAATGCTCTCTCAGGAATTCCTCGACCAATTTGCCAACAGGGGCCCTTGACAGTAATACGGCTTAACATTTGAATATGGCATTCCAGGGTTTTGTTTACAATGGATGGATGGCCGCAGAGAAGCAGGGCTGAAGCCAATCATGAAGCAGTTACAAGCTTCAGCTTGTAGGGATTAACCTCTGAAGCCACGCAGCTCTGAGTTCAAATGCTGCTGCATCACTTACCAGCTGTGTAACCTTAGATTAATTCACCTCAGCTGGGCCACAGGTTCCCGTCCTTAAATCAGAGCCCTTAATGGTAACACCTACTTCATGGGGTAAGAATGAAATGCACACGTGAAGCTCTTAGTAGACACCTGGAATATCATAAGTGCACTGTAAACATTAGCTGCGGCAAGAGGAGATAGATGAACTCACTTGGACCTCATGGCAAATGCGGTGAATCCCCATCTTACTAATGAGAGAACCAAGACTCATTGGGGTTAGGGAAGCTCCCCTAGATGAGCCAGCCAAGCTGGAACACAGGCATCCTGATTCTAGGGCCAGGCCTTCCCCCAACCCGACCCCACCTGGCACCCCTCACCACATCCCCCTTGGTGGCTCTGAAGATGGTGTCACTGGGGCGGGGGTGGGGGGGCACGGCGGTCAAATAGCTGCAGGTCTTTCTAATTCCCTGTGATGGACTGCGATGGATTCTGAACCAGAAACGTAAATTGCTTTCTAGATGAAACTTTTCTGGGCAAAACGTTTGTGTAGTTTCTCTGGCCAGTTAAAATTGCGCTGAGGATGGAGCTTTCTAGCAGGTATAATTATTTTTTTCCACTGAAATAGGCATAAGAGGGCTCGGCCAAAAAAACCTCTTTGGCCTCATGAGCTCCTTGATGAAGGAAGAGGCTACCCAAGGGATTCTGTTGTGAATGCATTTGCAAAAGCCCTTTGCTCCATAATGCTGTGGTTTTTTTTTTTTTTTTTTTTTTTTTTAATGCTGTGGTTTTTATAGAAAAACAGCCGGGGCGACCTTCAAAAGCAGAAGCCCCTTCCCCCCATGACACAAACCCTGTGAGGACCTGAGGGGTCACCGGGGAGGTGCAGGTCACAGAGTGTTGTGATCATGAGCGTGGACTCTAGAGCCAGCCAGACACCAGCTCTGTGCTTTCTAGATGCGATGCACGTCTTTGGGCAGCTGCCTTGACTTCTCTAGCTCAGCCTTGTGGTGTCAGTAAGAGCTCCTGCATGTGCAGCTCAGTACCATACCTGCGCGTGGGCAGTAGAGACCGACGGTAGTTATTTTGGCTTCCCCCTTTGCTACTCTACAAGCCAACTTCCTTTCTCTGTGCCCTGCTTGCTTTTTCTCCTTAGAAAAGAGCCCCATGTGGTATTGGACAGTGGTGGTGTCGGCGTCTGATTACTGGAGACCCTTTCCGGAGGTGTATCCCCACTTTTGGCCGTTCTACGCAGGGCAGCAGCCCGACCTCATCAGAGAACCATCATTCCTTTAATGTCACAAAAGAATGATTAAACACTTGAGAGATACTGACTCTCCATAAAAAAGCCCCCCAAACGCTTATGACCTGCTTCAGAGAATTTACAACTCTAGATGGTAGCTAGGCAGGAATGGTGTCGAGGGCTCAAAAATAGAGCAGGGGAGGGGCAGGGAGACCAAGAAAAAAGGGTTCTAACGTAGGCATTGTGTCTTCAATTACCAAATAACCAGACAGCTTAGGTTATCCTGTGAGAAACGTGGCCAATTTGGATTTTCTTTGAAACCCCTCATCAGTTGCTTAGTATCGTCAAAGAAAAAGCATCAGGGGGACTAGTTAACCTCTCAACTTCTCATGTGGTTTCTCTGTACGTATATCCATCTCCCCTTTCTCGGTGTGGTGGGTGGGATCGGATTGAGACACGTGGACCCCGGAGGAGTCCAGTGGTTTGGTTCTCCTTCAGATTCTTTGTCCAAGACCTAACAAAGGCAGAGCGTCTCTATTCATAAAATCACTGCGTTACAGAAACAGATTGACTGCTTTGTCCAGTTGAAGTAAATCCATGTTCGGGAAAAAAAAAAAAAATCCAACAAGTCATTTCCCACTTCTCAAAATTCTTCCCCTCTAGGTGTTTTGGGGTTTTTTGTTTTGTTTTGGTTTTTGGTTTTTTTTCCCCCAAACTAAGCATTAGTTTGGCAATTAGTGAATTCCCAATTTTACTAATTAGTGAATTAGTAAAAACAAATCACTCGTTCCTGGGAAGCGTATAATTTAATATCAAGTACCTGTGCAACACCAGGCACTTTCTAAGGCCCTGACGATCCTGCAGTAAGTGTATATTCCAACGAGCTGGGCAGTCAACAAACATCTGGCATATCAGATGGAAATAAGTGGTATGAAGTGAAACAGCAGGTCCTGACCCTGGCTTATTTATAGAACAAGGCCTCGGAGAAAGTGACGTTTGAGCAGAAACCTGAAGGGGAGGAGGGAGGGCCGTGAGGACGTCTGATATCGGAGAGCTTGACTTTGGAGTCCTGCTGACCTGCTGGCACCCCCTGGGTCTGACACTGTCTCGCTCCGCGGCTCTATGTGTGGCCTTAACCCCTCTCCCCTGTCGGTTCATCCATAGAGCGTGGCTCCTGCAGCATAGGCTTCCCAAGAGGAGTGGGACCCTGGGAAGGGAGCTGGTGCCTGGGCAGGAGGCCCAAGGGGAGTTCCTGCCATCTGGGCTTTCACCTTGGCTGGGTGGTTTCTGAGGGGGGCTGGGGCAGGACTTCCACCTGGTTAAACATCTCTCTGGGTCACGTGTTCCCCAGGTAGTTCTAGACGAGTCTCCAATACCAATGGCCTTCCCCCATCACCACCACCCGCTTTGCTCCAGGGTGAATTCCTGTTTCATTTTCTCATCCCCCCCGACACACACACCACCACCACCACCACCAGTTGTGTTGCTTCCTAAGTTTCTCCAGCCTGGTCATACCTGTGTTCGGTGGACTCTGTTTGCAGGTGTGTCTATCTAACCTGGTTGTCCTCCTTCCTCCCGTCTCCGGTCTCCTGTGGTGCTCCCCACCTGAGTGTCCTCCATCGATTTCATGACACCCTGTCCCAGGTAGTGAGGCAGGGTATTGATGTGACGGTGGATTAAGATCCCCCCCCAAAACACCTCTCCGTAACTGGGCTCATTATCTTGTTTGTTTGGGATTTCCATCCATTTTCAACCCCTGTTTGAGTCTCTGGACTGGAGAAGGGCTTCCCCGAGCCCCACCGCACGTTCAGCTCCACGCCCTCCTCCCCATAGCCTTACATTCTTCACTACGACAAGAACTGTATTAAAGTCCTCAAAGATAATCTCATAAACTTGTCTCTGGTCCTTTAAATGCAGATCATTCTTTGCTGATTCATCCCTGGTCTTCTGACCCTTTTAAATTTCTCTCCCCTCATATTTATTCCACATCCAACAACTGCATATATCATGTGCTGATTTCTCCCTACCCTTTCTGTTTTCTTTCTCTATCACTATCATATGTTGTTGGTCTTTTTCCCATCTTCTGACGTCCCCCTGTGTGCAAGGTAATTTTTCAGAAATAATTATTCATCTTTACTGCACCATTGTTCAGTAAGCATGTTAGTCAAATTCTCTTATTCCCTGAGGGTATGTGTCATCTGGAGCAGCTGATTTATGTGTGTTTGTGTTTGCCAAATATTCCTGTACCTATTTTCTGTCCGAACTGATCCACGCGAGTTTATAACTCTCAATTGTACTTATTTGTGCTTACATTTTTAAAGGAGTTTAGCATTTTGTGTCTTTTTTTATTATTATTATTTCAGTGTTGGCCTCTTTTTAAAAAACCTTGTAGATCTGTGTTCTTTTAAGCTTCTTGGCCTGTGCTTTATGACTCAGAGTGAGCTTATGGATTCTAAGACTATTGCTAAATATTCTTTTGTTTCAGCTTGTATATATTTTCTCTGAGCTTAATGGATACAGTCCATTGTCTGGGCATCTTATTCTTTTTTTTTTTTTTTTTTTTAATTCATGAGAGACACACAGAGAGAGGCAGAGACATAGGCAGAGGGAGAAGCAGGCTCCCTGTGGGGAGCCCGATGTGGGACTCGATCCCAGGACCCCGGGGTCACGACCTGAGCCGAAGGCAGACAGACACTCAACCACTGAGCCACTCAGACGTCCCTGGACATCTTACTTCTTATCTCAAGTATTCAGAACTGTTTGGTGAACCTCAGGCTCTGGGCATGACTGAATAGATGTCCACTTTTTCCATTTCATATAGAGACTGGAATTAAAGAAATTATGAACTATAAATTTCAGGGGAAAAAATACCAATGGAATATGCTGATCTGAGTTTTAGAAACCACCAAGTCGCTCAGCTTCCCAAAGTTTAGAACTTTCCACTACGCGGATGCTTTGGCACTAATTATTCACTCTTTTCCTCGGGGAAATAATCTTATTCAACCCAACCTATCTTTGTAAGTTGATCTTGCCAAATCAACATGATTTTCGAGAGTGCTATTCTGAAGTTTATTTAGTTGCTATCTGTATCCTAACTTGGTTGATCCCTCCACCCACCCACTAGAGAATCCTGAAGTCGCAGCACACATTCCTGCCATTTATTTTTAGAATATAATCCAACGCCCTTACTTTACTAAAGACAAATGTTTGACCCCAATAAGCAAGGACACATAAATCTGTAACCGCTCTGTGCCAGTGACTCCTCCAGCAGAAAGCTCTGTTTATAATGCAATAACCCTTATTCTTAACAAGCTTTATAACGCAGATTACCCTTCTTCTTAACATATTACAAGCTGGGGTGGCACTTGACTTTGAAGCTGATATTGAAGTACATTCGAGTGACACCCCAATGTCATTTGGAGCTGTGAGCAAGAACAGGGTAGTTGCTGTGCCAATCTTATTTTATTCCAATGGCACTAGATTTTGGTATTGATTGGCAGCCTGAGCCACAAAATAACTGGAACATCTGAAAACCAAATTTCCAGTCTTAACCACATGGCCAAGTGAACCTTTGTCAGGGACACCCCACGCAGGGATGGCAGAAATTAAATTCTAATTACAGCCACTGCGAAGAGGGAGCAGCTTGCAGTGGTGGCCTAGCCCCGCAGCTTACAAGATGCTGTTTTCTGAAAGCCTACTTTTATTCTTAAAACCTGCAGTCAGCAGTGTTTTTGGTAGCGTAACCATGGTCCTGGCATTTGGCAATCTATGTACACACGTACTCTTAAGAGCTCAGAGCAGAAGTCAAAGCCGCTGGAAAGGAATCATTTTCTGCAAGTGAAAGGATGTTTATGTGAATCCTCTGCTACAAGAAGAGACATTCAAAAGTTCTCAAATCCTAAGGGCTCTTGGCAAAGGAGGGACTAGGAAACAGCCGAGCATTTGGTCAGCCCAGACTACTCAGTGGGTACGTACCTTATAAGCCCTACTGCTGTCCAGAGAGGATAAAATAGCTGCCCTAATGTCCTGAGATCCTGTAGGATGAGAGGACGGGAAGGGGACCTTGCTGGGAAGGGAACAGTGGCCATTCCCCTAGTCCAGACCCTGGCCTCGGGCATCCGGCAGCTCCACTTGGCCGAGGCCTCTTTTGGTCCTATTAGGGCCGGAGGGAGCCCATGGTCTCCGTAAAGCATCATACGCGCCTTTGATGGAGCAGGACGGTTACATGGCCCGTCCACTGTTGCTCAGGAACTCTACCTTATTTAAAGTGTGGTCTAAAAAACAAAGCAAAGGGATCCCTGGGTGGCGCAGCGGTTTAGCGCCTGCCTTTGGCCCAGGGCACGATCCTGGAGACCCGGGATCGAATCCCACGTTGGGCTCCCGGTGCATGGAGCCTGCTTCTCCCTCTGCCTATGTCTCTGCCTCTCTCTCTCTCTCTCTCTCTCTCTGTGACTATCATAAATAAATAAAAAAAAATTTAAAAAAAACTTTAAAAAACAAAGCAAAAAAAACCTTCGAGATAGATGAAGTCCTTGGAACTGCCCCCACTTTCAGAGGGACCGAGTTGATTTAGTCCCCTTTCTGGATCCCCTTCAACCACTCGGATGTCCCGGACTTGGCCGGGTAGAGCTGTCTGTGCGCTCGTGTTATGGGCTGTTTGGCTTGCTCTCTCTGATTACTTCCAGAAGTTGCGGAACATCTTGTCCCTATTGAGGGTCTTCAGTTACCTTTTCTCCCCCCTCCCCCCGCCCTCCTTCTCGACCCCAAAAGGGCCCCTGTTGCAGTGCATTCATGTTCGGCCTCCCCTGGCCATGAGGGTAACGAGCCTGGACACTGAAGACTGCTGCGTTTTACATTTGTGTGCGGTGTCCCCAGTGAGCTGCACACCTGCAAGTTCGAAGGCCTCTCAATCACAGCTTTTGAATCCCAGATGCATCACGTAAGATGAGGCTGATGGGGGTCGGGGGGAGCTTTTAACCAAACACATGCCGGGCGCGAGGCTTAAAAGCCATCTGGCAGTGCAAGCAAGATTGACGGACTTTTCTACGATGTCAGACTTACTTAGCTCGGTTGGACCTGAGTTGCAAGTTAGTGGTTTTTCCAGAGATGAATCCTAATCCATCCAAAAAAGAAGCACGGGGTTTCTGATCTCTTACCCCCTCCTCCAGATATGTGTGCTTCCTCCCTGCATTCCCCCGGAGTTACTAGGAGCCCCCGAAGCAGCAGAACTGTAAGGAAAAGCTGGCCTAGGCCCCAAAAGACAGGGCCTCGCAGAAGTGTTTTTTCTGTCATTGCCCATCTCGGCCCTTAACCTTGGCCAATCTTGGCCTCTTTAAAGACGAGGTCCCACTCCACTGGGTGGTCTCGTAGGCAGCCTAGCAGAGAGGGGTACAGATAAAACACACGCCCCAGGTTGTCCCACCCAGGAGTGATCCAGACACCCATCCTTCAGTCTGGTGTGTTAAGCATGTTCTCTTACTACGTGTTCTGAATGCTGGGTTTGGAAGTCGGTTTTTTCCTTTTTAGATTTTATTTATTCCTTTGCGAGAGAGCCACACAGAGAGGCAGAGACAAAGGCAGGGGGAGAAGCAGGCTCCCTGTGGGGAGCTCAATGCGGGACTCGATCCCAGGACCCCGGGATCACGACCTGAGCTGAAGGCAGACGCTCAACCACTGGGCCACCCAGGAGCCTCTGGAAGTGGGTTTTTGGTGGGATTTTTGCAGCAGTGGCAGCGGTGATTTTTTGGGAGACATTTATATTTAGCCAATGACAGATTGAAACCAATTGCAAGGCTTATGCAAATTCCTTTACATGCTTTGCATCCCTAATATTTCACATTCCGAGGGAGAGTAATTAAAGAAGCAGTTATTGGGCAGCCGGGGTGGCTTAGCGGTTTAGCACCGCCTTCGGCTGGAGCCTGATCCTGGAGTCCTGGGATCAAGTCCCACATCAGGCTCCCTGCATGGAGCCTGCTTCTCCCTCTGCCTGTGTCTCTGCCCCTCTCTCTCTCTCTCTCTCTCTCTGTCTGTCTCTCATGAATAAATAGATAAAATCTTTAAAAAAAATAAAAATAAAAAATAAAGAAACACTTACTCCCCATAGCCAAGCCCCACCCAGCCTTAGGATACTCTGTCCCAGCGGGTCACTGACTTCCTAGGTGTGGTCTTAGACTCCTGGCAGGTGGGGAGTAGGACTAAGGAAGGCGCCCAGGGCTGTCCTCTGTCCTCCGGCCTGGGGCTCAGGCACTACCGAGAGGCTCCTGAGTCTGACAGCAGAGCCAGGGTTTGGCACAAAGTGCTGGGTTAAAGGGAGAGGGTGTGGGAACACTAAACGAACCTAAAAAGTGGCCACGACCCAATCCTTTGTAACTACTCACTGTGTGTGTGTGTTTGCATGTGTGCACCTGCAGCAACTGGCTACCTGTTGATAGAAACTGAAGCTTGCCTCCCTTCTCCACCCAGAAACAAGGCTGGACATCAGGAGGATTCTAACTCCACCCTCAGACAAAAGATTCAGTTGATTGAGAAAGGGTGGACCTCAGGCTATTGTACAAATAGGACTTCAAGGGCGGTGGTCACCATTTCAGAGCTTTTCTAAGCACACTCAATATCCCTTCATAGCTGGCTGGATGTTTGACTTCACTAAAAAGCACCAGGTATTCATGCAAGTTGGCTGCCTTTAAAAAATTATATGCTTTTTTTTTTTTTTTTTTTGCCTGTTTTAAGGCCCATCACCTTTGACAGGAAAGTCTATAGTCTATACACCTTTCCACCAATCACCACCATCACCTTCAAATGCAGAGAAAATAAGCCTGGAGGTGAGTTTCTTCATCTAATGGCATGCCGGGATAATGACTGGCTTGTCCTGTGAATAAAGCAATAAACAACATGGTACTGCTTCCTAGGAAATTATCACTGCTAAAAGCAGGTTAGCGAGAGTTAGATTTTGCTATCGAGGGACAAGAAAGATCCCTGGGTTGGAGCAGAAATCCTGTGTTGGTGCAACTATGTACATCCTGGTGTAATAAATGCAATCCAGCACATCTTCTGAGGCGGTGGTTTCCAACCAAGTCCACGCATCATTAGGGGGTAGAAGCAAGAAGGGGAAAAGAACCAGCTGATTATAAAAAATCAAAGACATGATTTCTCATGAGCTCCTGGTGCTCAGTGTAACCAAAGGCTCCGGAGGGGGCATTTAGAGCATTCGTTCAAGGAAAGTGTGTCATCAGTGTCTGTGGAACTCTTCACAAAGAAGTGACGTGGGGATAGAAGCACTAGGCTAGGAATGGAGTGGCTCTGAGGGCTGACCCAGGGGTGGTAAATCAGTACTGCTGAACAAGTGTTTACAAGGCACACTCGTAGAACATGCTGTGTTCTCAGACAAAGGCGTAGGCGAACAGGGAAACCTGAGGGCAGGAGCTGCTTGTGGCCTAGGCACCATTCCACTCGGTAACATCTCTAGATAACTTTACTATGACCATTTTTGTTCTTGCCTTCCACGGGAAGAGTTCTTCGGGGACCACCTTTGGTGGCTGTGCCCTTTGTTTTAGGACCGTCTTCCAAAGGAGGCAGCAAGCAGACAGTCTCTTCCCCTGGGTGATCAATAGCTTCAGTTACCAGAGGAAATCCTATTAGGCATTTCCTATGAGATTCCAATGAACGTTTGACTTGAATATAGGAGGTGCATTTGCAGAGGAAGGGCATTGCATTTGCACAGTTATCCCTGCCCGTATCTTCATGGTTAAATAAGGAAAATCATGCTACCTTGTTACATAATATACTTAAGAAAACAATGATTAGATGGTTACTGGGTGTTCTAAGATATGTGTTTAAAAATAGGTGGCAAGACTTGAGGTCAGGGTCAAAGCAATGAACCCACAAGGCTTACATTGGGGCAGTCCCTGAAAACCCCTCAGAAGTAGTGACCTTGATGAAGTCCAATACTTTGGTATTTGAGCTTCCCCATCTGTAAAATGGGGATGATGGGGACTTTGTCAACAGTTATCAGATGCTATACCAAATGTAGAAGGTACGGTAGGCCCAGCTCCATGGGTTCATAAACTAAGCCAACAGATGAAGGAGAAATAATGGAGGAAATGAAAGTGGTCGGGGGAGAGAGAGAGAGACAGAGAGAGTGAGGCTGAGGTGGAGACACAGACAAGGGAGTAACTGGCATCCTCATGGCACTGGCTTTGGGGAGCCGATTCAGGATCTAGAAATGACCATTGAGTCAACTCCTACTTCCTTGGCTCTCATCCTCCCACCCCAATCTCGATCAGATTTTCACGGGTTTTGTTTTAATTGATGGTGACGTTTACCTCTGAGAACATTAATATGGTATCTTAAAGTATTTGTGAAGAGAAAAGCCCCACTAATCAAGAAAAATTAATGGTCAGTTTGTTTTATTGGAAGGATTTCTCATCCAATGCTGCAGGTAGTCAGAATTAAAGTTTGCTGTTGTGAATGGAGGCCGAAATATCTCCCTTGTAGCTATATCGGAATGCAGGGTTTATGTCACGGAAAATAGTATTTCAGGAGAAAGACAGCGATTGCTAGAATTTGCGAAAAGGACCAAAAGAATCATGGCTTCGCCAAACAGCAAAGCCTGCCTGGTCGGTTGTTTCCAGACTCTAAAGAACCTAATGAAACAGGCTTAGTCTGTAATGGAAGCAGCAACCCTGATGAGTCTCCTATAACTTGAATTAAATCCTTTGTGTTCCTTAAAGTCTAAGCCTTTGAATTACACAGAAAAAACATTTCTATTGCTCTTCTGATTCAGCCATGAGGTTTATAATTATTCCCAGATTGGCAAACACCTTTCCCCTCAACTCCGTGACTTAACAGAAAAATACAAAAATTGTCATTTACAACAGCTTCAACTACTGGTTTCTTACCTTCCACACTCAACCACAGTGATCTTTCTACTGTAACTTTTTTTTTATTCATGAGGGAGAGAGAGAGAGACAGAGACACAGGCAGAGGGAGACGCAGGCTCCATGCAGGGAGCTCAACGTGGGACTCGATCCCAGGTCTCCAGGATCACGCTCTGGGCTGAAGGCAGTGCTAGACCACTGGGCCACCCAGGCTACCCTCTACTGTAACTTTTTAAAAGGCCAGGGCTTGGTCATTCACTCAGCAATCCCTTCAGCATTACAGGCCTCATCACGGGCCAGAACACGGGGACAGCAACCTGGCCAAGAGACACGGCTGCCGAGCAGAGAGACAAAAAGAACACAGATCTTTGGCTCTTGATACGTTACTCTCTTGAGCTCTACAAGACAGTTGAGCTATTTCTCCTGAACCGGTTCACATCTTTCCCTAAAGACAGGTTCTCTTAGCCTTCTTTTGCATCCCAACTGACCAAAATATAAAGGCCTGTTCTCCCTTTTTATCAACTTCTGACACTTAAGGTTGAAGATAGGACATTATCCAGAAACACTGCACACTCAGGAAAGGACTCACGAATGGTCTCGAAGAATCAACAAAGGCAGGAAGGGAACCATGGGGAAACTGGCAGTGAGATTGATATTTCAGGGGCGCAGCTGCTCCTCATACCCTTGCCTTCCTGCTCGGGGTAACTGGACTTAGGCTTACTCATGCCCACAGGCCCATTATAAGGCCCATGTTGCGTAATATGGTGAAGGCTGTCTTAGAATAAATCTGTACAGTAGGCTGTCATCGTCTTCAGTGCTAGTGACGAGGGCATGTTCCATGGGTTGCCGTGGCTACGTCCCCCATCCTCACTGCCCTGGCAACCTGATGTCCTCGGCTGGCTTCCAAGGCATGGACAGAGAGTCTCAAACCTCAGTGTGCATTGGAATCACCTGGAGAGCTTGTTCGAAAACACAAGTACTTGGCACCCCCTAACCAATACAGTGGGGTTTCTCAATCTCTGCATTATTGATTCTTGGATGCAGAGAATTCTTTGGTGTGGGGAGCTGTCCTGTGCATTGTAGGATATTCAGTAGCATTCCTGGCTCCTACCCACACGATGCTAGTAGCAACCTCCCCAGTTGTGCCCATCAAAAATGTCTTTAGATATTACCAAATGTCTCTTGGGGAACAAAATTGGCCCCAGTTGAGAATTATTCTTAAGGACTTGAATTCCCAAGGGGAGAGTGGGGCCCAGGTTTTAATTTTAACAAGCATCTCAGGCAAATCTATTTCCTATGTGTAGTCGATTGGGCCCTATCCCCCTTTCAACACCGCATGCCCTTCTGCCCCTGCTTCCATGGCCACCTAGGGGATGAGAAGGGAAAGCTCGGGTCTTCCTTTGCCTGGTCAACTGTGCCACCCAGAAGGAATGTAACAAATAAATGAAATCATGCTCTGTGCTCTTGAGGGGTACTCTCTGTGTCTAGGGGAGCATATGTGCTTAATAACAGAGCCTTCTGGAGAGAACATTTCTGCTGTTCTCTAACCCCGGGAAACAATAAACAAGCTTCCCCAATGGGAATTTTAGACCAAAAAAGCGAGAAGAGAACATCAGGATAGCAGGCTCTTGGAGGGGGAAATGTTTGGAGCAGGGGATGCCTGGCACCAACTTCCAGGGCAGCATGCTTCGAGCTTTCTTGGAAGAAGGGGCTTTCTTGGAAGGGACGCCGAATGTATGTTTGTATCCTTCATCCATCCCTTTGTTCAGCCGTCCCAGGCTAGGTTAGCAACAACGTTGCCTTTGTTTCTCATTGGAAGCCCTCCCCACCTGTTGGTGGCCTCAGCTCGTGGCCTCTCTCCTTCCTCAGCAGCAGTGCTCTTTTAAGTCCTTTTCAGCCAAAAGAACAACTGAGGCAGAAAGTGCTGTCCAGTCCTCTAAGAGGCCACCCTGTGTCTGTCCCCTAAACATTCTCGAAGAGAGTGAAATAAATCCATCACCAGGATGTTGTTGTGATAGAACAAAGGGCAGTGACCCCTTCTACCCCCCACCCCCCGAGTCTGGAAGGACTTGTCCGGAGATCTCTTAGAACTCCAAGCATTCATTGTGGTCCAACCTCAAGAAAAATGAAGTGCAGAAATTGTGGCTTCCCAGCAGTTTGGTTCAAACGTATTACAAATGTGGGGCATTTCAGCCTCACAGTTAACCCTGGCTCACAGTTTACACAACAATTAGGAGTTCATTCACCTCCCTTTACATTCTCCCCAGGCTTATATGTTTACACGGCAGGGAAACATCAGAGCAGGCAAAGCTAAACAACTAGCTTCGAGCTAAAATAATTTATACTAAAAAAAAAAATTTTTTTTTTTGAAAACTAAATATTATCCCAACCGCTGTCCGTTTCTGTGTGCCTCATCCAGGGAGCTGCGGGTGTAGAATGTGAGATGGAGCCCGTGTCTGGGCTGGGCCGAGCCACAGAATTTGAAGATTATTTAGGGGCATCAAAGCTCATCCAGTTGAAGCCCCTCACGGCATAGATGAGAAGCTGCCCTGCAAAACTGAGTGGCTTGCTTAGGAGAACACGAGGAGCTGGGACAGAGAAAGGACGGGTGGCATATCTTCGTTTCTGACCCCGTTTTTGGCAAATAACTGAATTCTGTCCCTCCCTTGTGTCCACAGCACTTCCTTGCTGGGCAGAGTAGAGAAATGCTTGACCAGTGCCACTTGAGTTTAATTTACTGGAAGAAAGAGTGAAAAGGCTGAAAGCTTTGTGTGTGGGGGCGGGGAGGGGCGAGGGGGTGGGCACAGGGGTTGGCCATAACCTGCTACCACAGACCAGAGGGAGCAACAGAAACCCATTTCCTCCCAGCTCTAGAGGCTAGAAGTCCATTCTCAAGGGGGAGGCAAGCTTGCTTTCTTCCGAGGGCCATGGGGGAAGGATTTATTCTAGGTTTCCCTCCGTGGCTTGTAGGCCATCTCCTCTCTGTGGCTCCACATGGTCAACGCTCTGTACCCTTCTGGATCCTAATTTTCCCTTCTTCTTCTTTTTTTTTTTTTTTTTTTTAGGATTTCATTATTTATTCATGAGAGACACAGAGACATAGGCAGAGGGAGAAGCAGGCCCCCTATGGGGAGCCTGATGCGGGACTCGATCCCAGGACCCCAGGATCATGACCTGGGCCAAAGGCAGATGCTCAACCCCTGAGCCACCCAGGCAGCCCTTAACTTTCCCTTCTTGTAAAGACACCAGTCAAGTTGGAGTAGAGACACCTGAGCCATCTCCCTTAGCTTGATCTCTTTAAAGGCCTGATCTCCACATAGTCCTACTCTGAGGTACTAGGGGTTGGGGCGTTCACATGAATTTTAGGGTGGGGGGATGCAATCGAGTCCCCCATACGGTATATGCGCATGCACATTTTTGGGCAAAATAGAAATGAGAGCAACAGAAGGAGAGAGAGAGAAAACAACGCGAGCAAGAGTCCCTCAGAGGCCTGCTGAGGGGGCATGGTCATTTCATGCCAAGACCTTTCGCAGGTCATTGGTGAAAGAGAGGAAGAGATGAGCACAGAGGTGAAGCTGGAGCTGGGCCAGATCCCTGGACCCTCAGAACTTCCCGTCACTGTCTGACAGGGCCTGCCCTACTTGAGCTTGGGCTGCCAGTCTTCCCAGAGAGCAGGCTGGGGGTCAGGGCAGCTTCGTGCAAGCTGGTTGGCTTGGTTTGGTGTCGAACCAGAGTGCTCGGGAGCCCACCGCGGAAGGACAGGTTTCAGAGGGCAGGCTGTGTCCTGCGTGTCCATGAAGGTAGCCCCGGCCTCGTGTGGCTGCCGAGAACTTGAACCGGGCCCCTCCAGGCCATGATGTGCTACGGATGTAAGACGCAGAGTAGATTTCAAGGATTTAGGATTAAAAAAAAAAAAGGAATGTAAACTATCTCAATTTTTGCTTAGGTGTTGAGATAGTAATATTTTTATACACTGGGTTAAATAGAGCCTGTTAAAATAAACCTGCTTTGAAAATTTTACTTTATACAGTATGGTTACTAGAAATATACCTGGACTGCTGCATGCTCCAACCTATGCATGGGAAAGGCTGGCATGGAATTAGGCTTGCACTGTTTTGAAAGGTTAGAAACTACACGAATTTGAATATGAAACCATATGAATAACAGGTGTATACATAGGTGTGCCAGTTTTCTATCTTGCATTTATATAATACCCATAATCCCGTCTCTATTTTATTTGCTCTTCTTCACAAACATGACCTTCAACATATAAGGTAGCATTTCTCGACCCACACGGGAGTAGAGAGCATAGTAGAGTCACTCTCCTAAGTGCATCTTCCAGTTTTAACCATCACAAACATTTTATAGTTTTACTATATCTCCAGCCTTCCTCCCCCCTCTCCCTTTTTTTCTGGAATATTTTAAAATAAATTCCAGACATTATGTAATTTTACTCAAATACCGCCACAAAATGTTTTTCACGGACCACATGGTATCCTGACTTTTGGCGTGTCCTAGCGGATTAAAAGATTCTCTAGACATGGGTACATTTTTCTTCAACATAAATTTTCAAATTTCCTCTATCCTAAGGAATCTGTGATGGATATTCTTTAACATACATCTTTTTGGGGCCGAATTCCTCTATTTAGAATTTCTTATTAAAAGTAGATTTTTCAAAGATATTTGACATGTAAGCTAAATTGCTTTCTGAAAGATGAACACCCCTGTCTTTTCTCTCCATGTTTCACTGGAAACACGTCTACCAGCACTGGATGTGATCCATGCTACTTCCATACATCAAATGCTATCTTGTGTTTATTATTATTATTATTATTATTATTATTATTATTATTATTATTGTAACGTTTTACTTCTTTCATTACAGCTGAGGCTGAACAATTTTTTTTAATGTTTCATTTTGCCATGTACGTTTCAATATGTCTTAGCCATTTTTGGTGGAATTTTCAGTGATTTTACTATACTTTCTATGTATTAGAGATATCCTTTGATTATATATGTTGTAATTATTCTCTTAGTCTTTGTATTTATCCTTTGAGTCATGTTTACAAATATATAGAAAGACAACGGTAAAACAAAAAAAAGAAATTTGGAAATTAGAGAACACAAATATTATTTAGAGCCTGCTCTAATGCAGCCATTGTTACTGTTTTGCGACTGAAGATAGGCATTTTGGCACGATTCCAATCTGCTTAGGATATTGGTTGACAGACTGTTTAATTTTTACTTATTTAAACACATCGATCTTTATCTCTTCCATTTCTTGGAGGTGGAAAAAGTGCTTCATATTGAGGTCTGAAAGGCATTTGCAGGAGGTGGGGCAAGATGGCGGAAGAGTAGGGTCCCCAAGTCACCTGTCCTCACCAACTTACCTAGATAACTAATAATCATCCTGAAACCTACATCCTGAAAACCTACAAATTTGGCCTGAGATTTAAAGAGAGAACAGCTGGAATGCTACAGAGAGGAGAGTTTGTGCTTCTAACAAGTACAACTCGTTTTTAGCCACTCTGCACTGAGCAAAATGACTAGAAAGAAGAAGTCACCACAAAAGAAAGAATCAGAAACGGTACTCCTCCCACAGAGTTTGGATTACAATTTGGTGTCAGAAAGCCAATTCAGAAGCACAATTATAAAGCTACTGGCGGCTCTGGAAAGAAGCATAAAAGGAATCAAGAGACTTCATGACTGCAGAATTTACATCTAATCAGGCCAAAATTAAAAATCAATTAAACGACATGCTGGAAGTCCTAACAACGAGGTAGAAGAACGAGTGAGTGACATAGAAGACAAGTTGATGGCAAGGAAGGAAGCTGAGGAAAAAAGAGAAAAACAATTAAAATACCATGAGGAAAGGTTGAGGGAAATAAATGACAGCCTCAGAAAGAAAGGCATTTGCATTGTCTTCTAGGCTTCGTAGCATTTTTCACAGCATTTTTCATGCTCTTCCAAGAGTGCGTGTTGGCCCTGGACGGTGTGTGTCCACTTCTCCTAGCTCTGGTCAACGTGGGCTTGGCAGCTAGGCCACTGCTCTCTGCGAGTCACAGACCCTGAGTGAGTTAGGCCCAGTGCCTCCTCCACCGGGTGGTAGGGTCTCTCCACCAGCATGCTCTGCGGTGCCCTGGCCTGTCGCGCTCTGGCAGCCCACGATGGACACAGGCCTGTCAAGTGCCAGCTTGTTCTGCTCCCAGGATCCCCTTGCAGCTCCTCCCAGAGCTTCATGCCTTACTAGGTGGACTGTCCCCCCCAGGATACAAGGTGCCCTCTCCCTTGACCTTTGTTCTCTTGTTCCCTGGAAATCGTAATCTTCACGTGGAGATAGAAATAAGTGAATGTGATAACAGCAGCTTGTTTGCCTCAACACTGAGCTCCTCCAGTCTACACTGGGAATCTCTCTCTAGGTCTCCATACCAGAGAGCAGACAGGGGCCCCCGAAGTCTCCACCCTGCCCCAGGTCGATCCCATGGATCCAGTTCTGCTCCATGAGTCCACGTGCAGGGCAAGACCTTGAGCTGCTGGGTCTCTCCATCCGCCCCAGCAGGCCCTGTTTCCTAGGTTGGGTCGGTTCGTTGCCCGAGTTGTGCCATTTGAAGTCGTCTTACCTTCCTCTTCTCCTCCCTCTGTGTCCCCCACACACACCCCCACTCCTCACCTGGATGTTATCATCTGGGTTCTCCTGTGTGTGTGTGTGTGTGTGTGTGTGTGTGTGTGTGTGTGTCAGGACTCCTATGGTGCAGATGTCAGGAAACCAGCAAACACTGAACACCTCATGAACTGAAAATCCCAGGCACCCCTGGGTCTTGGGCCTCCTCCCCAATGTGCCCCTCAGCAGCTCACAGCTCTGTTTTCCTCGGCACTTGCTTCTTTGCACAGACACCTTCCTCCCTCCAACCAGTCACACACAGTCCCAGCCTGGATCAGATGTGGGTCACGTGTCCACCCCAGAACCAAGCCTTGGGACTACGGACGTCCTGGTTGGCTAGGTTACATCACGTGCCTCACCCTTCCCTCCTCCAAGGGAGATTGTGTCAGGGTCGGCCCAGGCAGCCGGTCCCTCTAGTCTGGGTTGGGTTGACATAGGCCGATCATCTCTTCTCACTGGTCGCTGTGAAGGCTGTACCTGCTTTTGTAATGTTTTGGAGGAAACATCCTCCCCAGGTGAGTTCACAGCACTGATTGCTGGGGCCTGCCATTGTCAAGGGCAAAACTGAACAGACACAACAAGTTAGGCAACAACTTCTGTGTTCTGAGGAATTTTAGGAGCCAGAATGGAAAGACCATCGAACATGGGCACGAAGGTTGGGTAAACTTAGAAAACCTAAGACTTTATTCCCAGGACCTGGCACATCGTGGGCTCAAAATGAATATTTCTTGGGGGAAATAAGTGAATGAAAAACAAAGTAAACTCTATTTGAGCATAAACATCACTTAACTGCTGATTAGAATCCCTCCCCTTTCTCTCTTTCTGTTGGGGGAAGGTGCTAAGTCGGCCAGGGAGGGGTGGGGGGCTTTCACAAGGTTTCTGTCTTCACAGAGGCTGGTAGCTGACAGCCCTGGGGTGCCCCCTCCCCTGCTGAGGCTCCCCCCATTGCGCTGTGTACTCTCTACCATGGATCTGTGGGCACGGGCTTTACCCCGGATCCAGGGAGAAATCAGAATTCCAACTTACAGAGTTGGAGCAAAGGGGAAAATGCTGATGAACCTAAAAGCACAGGGTACGTACAGAGGAACCCCGAGCATTTCCTCTGCATGATGAAGTGCTGAAAGGGAGCATGCTTGCAGGCTGAGCCAAGAAATGCCCTGGAGCTAAGAACCTTTGTAAGAATTGAGCCAACACCAGACTTGTGGCAACGGATTCTGGGCCGTGGGGAATTCATGTAGACCCGCTCTCGAAAGGATTTTGAAGCCATCAGACAGTGAGCACCACGCCAAATTAGGAGAACACATTTAAGTGCATAAACACCCCCAGTAGAAGAGAGATGGTTGCAATGGATGCTTAAGCTATTTTTCTAAGTCACAGATTCTTTGTACCACAGACCTGGGAATTAGCTGGTGTGTTGAACGTATAGAGTTAAAACTAATATTAATATCCCTTCACCGAAAGTCTACCTCAATTTGGAAAGATGAAATGAAGTTGACCTTGGTGCTGAGAATTATAGAACTGGATTTTTAAATTCTCAATAATATATATTTCAGTTGCAGCTAAGGTCTGTAAACACGGCCTTGGAATTTTTTTTTTTTTTTTTTTTTTTTTTTTTTTTTTTTTTTTTTTTTTTGCTGAGGGTGAGCGTGGGGGACCAGGGAGGGGAGTCAGGGCACAGAAAGAAGAGTCTGAAACCTCACTTGACCCAGCATGTATTTGGCCTCTGACTCCTGCATCCCTTACCCCTCATTTAACTTTCATTTTTCTCTTTTCTTTCTTTTTTTTTTTTTTAGTTGATCTACAATATTCTATTATTTCAGAAGCACAGCATAGTTTCAACATACATGTACATTATGAAATGATCACAGTGATAAATTTAGCTTCCACCTGACACCATACAAAATTGTTGCAATATTGATTACCTACCCTATGCTGCACGTTCCATCTGCAGGAATTATTTATAACTGGAACTTTGAACCTTTGAATCCCCTTCCCTTATGTCGCCTGTCCCGCCACCCCCTCCCCACTGGCAACCACCAGATTGTTCTCTGAATGCATAAATCTGTTTTTATTCTGTTCAGGTTTTTTAGATTTCACGTATAAATAAAATAGTGGGTTATTTGTCTTTTCACTTGCTTCACTTAGCATAATGTTCTCTAGATCATCCATGTTGCCACAATGGCAAGATTTCCCCATTTTTATGGCTGGGTGATATTCCTTTGTGCATAAACGTATATCCCATCTTCTTTACCCGTTCATCTGTTGATGGATGTTTATGGTGCTTTCGTATCTTCGCTGTTGTAGATAAGCTGCATAAACACGGGTGTGCATATATTTTTTTTGAACCAGTATTTTTGTTTTGTTCAGATAAATACCTACAAATTGAATTGCTGGACCATACAGTAGTTTTATTTTTAATTTTCTTCAGGAAGCTCCATATCATACCATTCATGGTGGCTGCACCATTTTGCACTCCTACCAACAGCGCAGGAGGGTTCCTTTTCTCTGTATCCTCAGTAACACTTGTTGTTTCTCGTGTTTTTTATCACAGCCATTCTGACAGGGTGATTTTTTCTTAAAAGATTTTACTTATTTATTCATGAGAGAGGCAGAGACACAGGCAGAGGGAGAAACAGGCTCCCTGTGGGGTGGTGCCCCATGCGGGATTCGATTCCAGCACCCCGAGATCATGACCTGAGCTGAAGGCAGACACTCAACCACTGAGCCACTCAGATTCCTCTGCGAGGTGATATTTCACTGTGGATTTGATTTGCATTTTCCTGATAATTAGTGAATTGCCCATCTTTTCATGGGCCAGTTGGCCATCTGCATGTCTTCTTTGGAGAAATATGTATTCAGGTCCTCTGCCCATTTTGGTTTTTTGTTTGATTTTTAAAGATTTTATTTATTCATTTGAGAGGGAAAGCACATGCGAGAGAGCATGAGTGGGGTGGGGGGGAGCAGACTCCCCACTGAGCAGGGGATTCCAGGCACAGGGCTCCATCCCAGACCCTGGGATCTTGACTTCAGCCTAAGGCAGGCGCTTAACCAACTGAGCCACCCACGCATCTCCATCTTTAAAATTGGATTGAGCTGTTTGATATTCTTTATGCATTTTGGACATTAATCCCTTACCAGTGATATTGCTTGTAAATATTTTCTCCCGCAGAGTAGGTTGCCTTTGTTTTGTCGGTGGCTTCCTTTGTTATGCAAAAGTTTTTTAGTCTGATGTAATCTCATTTATTTTGGCTTTTGTTGCCCTTGCCTGAGGAGACAACCCCCCAAAAATATAACATCAAAGGCAGACCTCGAGCAGCCCACCGCCTATGTTTTCTTCTAGGAGTTTTATGGTTTATAGTCTTACATTTAAATTTTTAATTCATCTTGAGTGTATTTTTATATATGGTGTAAGAAAGCAGTCCAGATTCATAGCACATAGCTATACAGTTTTCCCTGCACCATTTATTGAAGAGATGAGCTTTTTCCCCATTGTACACTCTTGCTCTCTTGTCAAAGAGGAACTGAATTATAATGGCTCGGGTTTACTTCTGGGGTCTCTATTTTGTTACAGTGATCTGTGTGTCTATTTTTGTGCTAGAACCATGCTGTTTTGATAACCTTGGTTTGTAGTGCAGTTTGAAATCAAGGATCCTGAAATCTCCAGCTTTGTTCTTTCTCAATTTTGCTTTTGCTGTTTGAGATCTTCTGTGGTTTTGTGTAAGTTTTGGGATTTGTTCTAGTTCTGTGAAAAATGCCATTGGTATTTTGAAGGGGATTGTATTGAAACTGTCGATTGCTTTAGGTAGTATGAACATTTCAATGATGATCATCTTCTACTCTTGAGCACAGATCATCTTTCCATTTATTTACATCTTCTTCAGTTTTGTTCACCAGTGTCTTAGAGTTTCCACAGTGCAGATCTTTCTTACACCTTGGTTAAATTTATTCCCAGGTATTTTATTCTTTTTAATGCAATTATAAATGGGATTGTTTCCTAATTTGATAGTTCACTATTAGTGTACAAAAATGCAACAGATTTATGTATATTTATTTTGATTCCTGCAACTTTACTAAATTCATTGATTAGTCCTAATAGGTTTTGGGTGGAGTCTAGGATTTTTAGTATATAGTATATCATCTGCACATAGTGACACCTTTGCTTCTTTTCCAATTCAGAGGTCTTTTATTTGTTGACTGATTGCTTTGGCTAAGATTTCCAATACTATGTTGAATAAAAGTGGTGAGAATAGTCTTATTCCTGATCTTAGAGGAAAAGCATTCAGCTTTTCACCATTGAGTATGTTAGCCATGGATTGGTTGTATATGGCCTTAATCCTATTGAAGTATGTTACCTCCATATCCACTTTGTTGAGAGTTTTTGTCATAAATGGATATTGAACTTTATCAGATGCTTTTTCTGCATCTACTGAAATTATATAATTTTTATCCTTTCTTGTTGTTCTTTAATGCGCATCACGTTGATTTTTGTGTGTGTGGGTATTGAACTACCCTTGCCTCCCTGGAATAAATCCCCCTTGGTCATAATGTATGATCCTTTTAATGTATTGTTGAATTCGATTTGCTAATATTTTTGCATCTTTGTTCATCAGGAATATTGACCTGTTATTTTCTATTTTTTTGTCACGTCTTTGGTTTTGGTATCAGGGTAATGCTGGCTTTGTAAAATGAGTTTGGAAGCATTCCTTCATCGTCAATTTTTTTTAAATAGTTTGAGAAGAATTAAGTAGTAACTCTTCTTTAAATATTTGGTAAAATTCACCTGTGAAGGTCTATGATCCTGGACTTTTTTGGGGGAGTTTGATTACTGATTTAATTTCATTAATTGTAATCCATCTGTTCAGATTTTCTATTTCTTTCTGATTTAGTCTTAGAAAATCATAATTTCTTATGATCTTTTGTAGGTCTGTGGTATCAATTGTAACTTCTTCCCCTTTACTTCCAAGGCCCCCTTTTTTTCCTCAGTGAGTCTGCCTAAAGGTTTATCAAATTTATCTCTTTAAAGAACCAGCTCTTAGTTTCATTGATCTTTTTCCATTATCTTTTTAGTCTCTATTTTTGTTCTGATCTTTATCTTCTTCTAACTTTTGTCTTTGTTCTTTTTCTAGTTCCTCTAGGTATAAGATTAGATTGTTTGAGATTTTCCTTGTTTCCTTTAGTACTATAAACTTTTATTTTAGACTGATCTGCTGTGTCCCATACATTTTTGGAACATTGTGTTCCCATTTTCATCTGACTCCATTGGTTTTTTTGTTTTGTTTTGTTTTTAAATATTATTTATTTGTTTGTTTATTCAGAGAGAGAGAGAGGCAGAGACATAGGAGAGGGAGAAGCAGGCTCCAAGCAGGGAGCCTGACGTGGGACTCCATCCCAGGCCTCCAGGATCACACCCCAGGCTGCAGGCGGTGCTAAACCCCTGCCGCCACCTGGGCTGCCCTCTGTTGTTTTTTTTTTTTTTACTTCTTCTTTGACTTCTTCATTTATCCAACCGTTGTTTAGTAGCATGTTGTTTAGCCTCCATGTGTTTGGGGTTTTTTTCTAGTTCTATTCTTGTAATCAATATCTAGTTTCATACTGTTGTGTTGGGAAAAGATGCCTGATATGATTTCAGTCTTCTTAAATTAGGGCTTGTTTTGTGGCCTATCATGTGATCTATCCTGGAGGATGTTCTATGTGCACTTGAGAAGAATATTCTGCTATTTTTGGATAGAATGCTCTGTATATCTATTAAGTCCATCTGGTCTAATGTGCTATTTAAGGCCAGTGTTTCCTTATTTATTTTCCATCTAGATGATCTCTCTATTGGCATAAGGGAGTGTTCTTAATTAATATTAATATTAATTATTAAACTATTATTACTATCAGTTCTCCCTTTATATCTGTTAATATTTGCTTTCTGCATTTCTGCAAAATCCTTTTGTTGGATTTTTATCATTATGTAATGCCCTTCTTTGCCTTTTGTTACAATCTTTGTTTTAAAGTCTATTTTGTCTGGGAGGCACCTGGCTGGCTCAGTTGGTAGAGCATGTGACTCTTAAGCTAGGGGCTATGAGTTCAAGTCCCATGTTGGGTGTAGGGCCTACTAAAAAATAAATAGTCTATTTTTTTTCTAAGTGCTGCTAACCCAGTTTGGCGGGGGGGGGGGGGGTGGTTTTGGTTTGTTTTTGTTTTGCTTCTATTTGCATGGAATATGTTTTTCCATCCCTTCACTTTCAGTCTGTATGTGTCTGTAGGTCTAAAGTGAGTCTTTTGTAGGAAGCGTATAGGCAGGTCTTGTTTTTTATCCATTCGTCCTATGTCTAGATTGGAGCATTTAGCTCATTTACATCTAAAATAGTTATTAGAAAAAAAAATAAAAATAAAATAGTTATTAGTAGGTACGTAGATCTTGCCATTTTGTTTATTGTTTTCTAGTGTTTTTATAGTTCTTTACTATTCCTTTCTTCTTCTCTTGCTCTCTTCCATTGCAACATGGTGACTTTCTTTAGTGTTATGTGTGTATTCTTTTCTCTTTATTTTCTGTTCTAGGTATTTGTTTTCAGTTACAATAAGATTCATATATAACATACTATGTATATAGCAGTTTATTTTAAGTTGATGGGTGTTGAAGTTCAAATTCATTCTAAAAGCACTATATTTTTACTACACCATTCATGACTTGGTTTCAATGTCATATTTTACATCTTCTTTGTGCCCCCTTGACTATTTATTATTGGTCTAAATGATTTTACCTCTTTTGTCTTTAAACTTCATATCAGCTATGTAACTGGTTGATCTACTACCTTTATTATATGTTTACCAGAGATGTTTTTTTCACAATTTTCTTATTTCTACGTATGGCCTATTGTTTTCCATTTATCAAAGTCCCTTTAACATTTCTTGTAAGGCCAGTACAGTGATGAACTCCTTTATCTTTTTCTTCTCTGGGTAACTCCCTGTCTCCTTCAGTTTTGAGTGATAAACTGGCTAGATAGAATACTCCTCATAGTGAGTTTTTTCTCCCTTTTCACACTCTAAATATATTGTACCCCTCTCTTCTGCTCTGTAAAGTTCCTGCTGAAAGTTAACTAACAGTCTTTGGGGGCTCCCTTGTATATAACTGGTTTTTCTGTTGCTGATTTTAAGATTCTCTTTATCTTTAACTGGTGACATTTTTTGACATTGATTATAATGTGTTTGGTTTGAGTCTTTTTTGGGTTTATCTTATTTGGTAGACCCTGTGCTTTCTCGACACGGATGTCTCTTTCCTTCACCAAGTTAGGGAGGTTTTCAACCATTATTTCTTCAAATACATGTTCTATCCCTTTCTCTTTCTCTTTCTTTCTCTCTTCTCTCTTCTCTTTCTGAGACCCAGTCTCAGAAGTGTTAGTATGCTTGATATTGTCCCAGAGGTCCCTTAGACTATTTAAATTGTTTTTTTCTTTTTCTGCTTCAATTATATGAAACACATTGATTACTGTCTTGCAGATTACCAATCCATTCTTCACCATCTAATCTATTGTTGATTCCCTCTAGAGTATTTTTCATTTCAGTTATTGCATTCTTCAGCTTTGATTGGGATATCAAAAGATATCTTCTGTTGAAGTTCTGCCTCTATTCATCTAGTACTCTCCTGAGTTCAGAGAACATCTTTATGACCATTACTTTGAACTCTTTATCTAGTAGATTGCTTATCGCTGTTGTTTTGTTCTTTTCTGAGATTTTGTCTTGTTCTTTCTTTTTTTTTTTTTTTTAAATTTTTATTTATTTATGATAGTTACAGAGAGAGAGAGAGGCAGAGACACAGGCAGAGGGAGAAACAGGCTCCATGCACCGGGAGCCCGACGTGGGATTCGATCCCGGGTCTCCAGGATCGCGCCCTGGGCCAAAGGCAGGCGCCAAACCGCTGCGCCACCCAGGGATCCCTTGTCTTGTTCTTTCATTTGGAAACTATGCCTCTGCCTCTTCATTTTACTGAACTGTGTTTCCATGTATTAGGTAGGTCAGTTACATGTAGTCTTGAAGAGGTGACTTTCTATAGAAAGTGTCCTGTGGGGCCCAGTAGGGCAAACCCTTCCAGCCACCCAAGCCAGGTGCTCCCAGGGTAGCTGCATGCACTCCTCTGCTGCGGTCAGGACATACTGTTACAGATGCACTTGTGAGCTAGGCTGGCCCCCAGCCCATCTGACTGAGAGCCAGTCATGATCACTGCAGGCAGCTGGTGGGCAGGGCAGCCCTTTAGCTGGTTCTGAGGTCTGGCTGTGACTGTTATATGTGCTCTAGTGCGTGGGGCTGTCCCTCACTTTCCCCAACCCCCTGGAAAGGGCTACATGGAGGGGGTTCCAGTGATGGCTGAGGCTGCATGCCAGGTGTGGTGGAGTGAGGGTCACTCAGGAGGGGCTCTGGCTGGGGCAGGTGGATTGGGCAGGGTGAGTTCCCAGGAGAACACTATGATAGGCCAAGTTTGCTAACACACAGTAGATAGAAGACATCAGAAATGGCCCTGCCAGTGCCAGGCCAGCTAGGAGAAGGGAAGTAAATATTTTTAAAAAGTGATCCTCACCAGCAGTTCACTCCTCAGAGAATATTCCAATATACACTAAAATTAGTCAATGGATTTCCTTTACTTGTACCCCCAGGTGCTTTTCAAACTGCTGCCTCTGTGCTGGGACTGGAGCAAGTGAGAATGAGCATGTGCCCTTTAAAACCAGTCTCTATTTCCTATTGCCTTCTGGCTCTCTTAGACCTAAGTGCTCCTGGTTTCCAAACCAGACATGGGGACTCATCTTCCCAGGGTGGGAAGCCCAACATGTGGCCTGGACTCCTCATTCCTTAGGGAAAGCCTGTATGGTTTGATATACCCCCACGCATGGGACACTGGATCTGGGGTATGGTCCTGACTAGCCTGCATCTCTGCCTCTCCTGCCTATCTCAGTGTAGGGTTTTCTTATATCCTTAGTTGTGTAAAATCTTTTCTGTTAGTCTTCAGGTCATTCTCAGAGAGAGTTGTTCTAAACGCAGTTGTTGTTCTGGTTTGTTTGCCAGAGGAAGTGAGCTCAGGATCCTCCTCCTCCACCATCTGATCCCACCCCCAGCTAGGTTTCATTTGCTATTACTTTAGAATGATGAGTGTCTAGCTTATGAAGAGGAACTTGCTCTGGATTTTAATTTATTCTACGAATCCTGTAAGCCTCCTATGGAGCCAACTCCTGGGGAGGTAAAGCTTTTAAGCCGCACTCTCAACCCTTAAGATGCTCACGACTTAACAGGGGAGACTAAGGACTTTCCAGCTGAAAAGTGCCAGAAGTTACAAAGGTTCAAAGAAAAGAATAGTTTGGGGTACCTGGGGGGCTCAGCCGGTTAAGTGTCTGCCCTCAGCTCAGGTCATGATCTCGGGGTCCTGGGATCGAGCCCCGCATCAGGCTCCCTGCTCGGTAGGGAGTCTGCTTCTCCTTCTGCCTCTCCGTCTGTGATCTCTCTGGCTCTCACTCTCTCTCAAATAAATAAAATCTTAAAAAAGAATAATTTTATCCTGGGGCTTAAGAAAGCCTCTTAAGAAATAACCTTTAAGCCGGGTCTTGAATGCAGAGGAGGGTTTTATTGGCCAACAAAAGAGGGGAAAGGGAATTTCAAGCAGACACTAAAGTGGACAGACAAGACTGGGATGGTTGCAATTCCTGTTCAGAGCAGGACCGTGTTGGGCGTGGCTGGAGGAAAGAGCCTCTCGTTGCTGTGACGGTGAAAGCCTGGGGGTCAGTTTGTACTGTGTCCTTACCAGCTACTTGGCCAGCAGTTTTCACTAGGCTTTAAATGTCCTTCCAAAAGTAGTCATTCTCATATGAAGTTGAAGCTTTTGGTTTCCCCCACTTAGTGCCAAGGATTGGTGGGTTGATTGGTAGGTAATTCAGACACAAGAATTCAGGAAAATGGAAATCGTTCACAGTAGCTATCGTGTGTTGCTTACATAGTAACCAGTATTCATCATTTTACATCAACATTTATAAATTCCCCCAACTGAATTTCTGATGTAAACATGGGGATGAACCCTTGAGAATGTATCCAGTGATTGGGTTGTTTGTTCATATTACCATTGATTAGGAGAGCTTTCTTATCCAACAGAACTTAAATTATCCTGGAATCTTTATTACATTTTTTGTCTCCTAAGAAGTCCCCAAACATACTATAATGCTTTTCCTCAAGGCAACTTCCAAACAAATGGTCTGTATTTTTTAAAAAATCAAATGTCAATAGCCAAGCAATTATTTTGATTAAACAATAATTAGATACTGGCAATTTGCAATGTCTAATTTGCAAATTACCCCTTTACCCATTTTATTAAATGACAGGGTACATGCTGACCCTGAGCAGCATGACCCCAGGTGGTATTTCCTAAAAATGATCTAACAAAGAACTTCATTATTTTAACCATTGGCCCAACTTGCCATTGTCTTCCCCAATCACACCCCCTTCCTGGCATTCTGAGGACTTTCCCTGAGAGGGACGAGCTCTCGGCCACTGGATGATAGCATTGCCTACCATGTTTTGACTTAAGAACCTTCCTGATTCCATCTACCATTAAGAAATTGTGAACACTTAAGCTATCTCTGTTTGCCAGCCTAACTGACTTTTCCCTCCCCATGGAGGTGATGGTCAGTGAACTTTGACTGAGGGTCTGAAACATTTCTGTGATTTGCTGAAGTCAAAATAGAGCTGAAAAAGCAGAAAACCAGCATCTTTGTGTGTGGCTAGCTAGATAAGCTAGTTTGGGCTGAAAGTGTACAACTGTAAAAATAGGAGGTAGGAAAAGACTTCGGTTCAAATACTCTTGGTTTACCAGCTGTATGGTTTTGGGCAAGAGGCAGAGTTTTTAATTCACTTCCTTAAATGTATAACAAAAGAGACTGTAGCCCACAATGAGTGGCTTTGGGAGTTCTCCATGAGTGAAAAAAGAGCAAGGGCATGTGAGGCATGTGAAGGTCCTGCAAACAGCTATAAAATGTAGATTATGATTTCTGCAACACATGAGAGCTTTCTGGAAGCTCCCAAATCCAGCACAAATTCCCATCTGTACACTTTCAGAGTCTCTCCACATTAGACCTTCAGATCATTTGTAAATTAGAAGAAAGTACCCCCCCGCCAGCAGGTAGACAGAATTCTTTTCTTTTTCCCCTTCCTCCCTCCCTTTCTTCTTTTCTTTTCCTTCTTTCCTTCCTTCAGAAAGGGCCCTTTCCTATTGGCAGATGCATCCTCTGCTGGCACTTGGCTTGGAAAGCAGAGCACTAGCTGAATGTCCATCCCCTGAAGTCCTCAGTTGGTCCCCTTTGTGCAGGCGCCAAACTGTCCAACTATGTTTCTTTCCCCTAAACCTTAATAGTCTCCTCAGAAATGCAATTAGCTTTCCAGGAATTCAATTGGTTCTAGAAGTAATGTTTCCTGGTAGAAAAGACATGAGCTTGAAGTCAGACAGATGCATTTTTCATGTTTTGATCTGCCATTTACTAATTGTATTAGAATGAGTGACTTCAAGAAAAAGCATCCTGGTGGTCTTGTTATGTGACTTTGAGTGAGTGACTTAGCATCTCTAGATCTGTTTCCTTTGCTGTGCAATGGAGAACACCAACACGTTCATCCCCAGAGTTGGTGATATTAAATGCAGGAGATACCGCGTATGGAAGGGTAGTACAGGACTCGACAAACGTTCACTTTCTCAAGTGCCACTTCTCTTCAGCCACCTCCAAACCTGGCTCTTTGGTTGTTCCTGGGACAGAAAACCTCACTCTTTATTAACTAGTTCTTCAAATCACAATTTCAACAAGATAATGACGTTAGCGCTAACAAGGTCCAAGCAAAGTTTGTTTACTGTAATTTCAAAATGGGGGGGGGGAAGACACTTTAGTTTAAATCATAGGACTGTTTCTTAACAAAACATGTCTCCTCAAAACAAATCAATACTATTAACATGAATAGTGGAGACATCAGCCAAATCATCTGGTTTTCTGGTGGAGCAAAAGACCCTTATCCAAAACATCAGTTTTATGTAATCCAATTGATGGTCAATTTAAGAATAGGCTGGCCAGCCAGATTACAATTAAGTTAATAGAAGAAGTTGTTCTCTGAAAATCAGTTTTCAGTATCCTAATGTTCCAAATCCTCTACTATAATTATCCAAATCATCTATCACTGACAGGCAAACAGGAGGATGGGGGAAACTGTGTGAATGGAGCCCTCACAGGGTATTTTGGGACAGTTGGCAGAGTAAAGAGAGTTACTCATTGTTTCAAGAGTCTGAAATTATACCTGAATCCACAGTGATCTCTGCAGTGTATTTGGGTCTGTCTTCACTTGAAGAAGCCAGAACTGAACTTCCAAGTTCATCTATAAAGCGGAGAATTGATGGTCTCCTTCTAGCAGGCCACTGTGTGATTTTATGAGATGTGTATATTTATATTTGAAAACTCACTGTACACAGCTTGAGATAATGATTTTCAAAGTTAAAATATCATGATCTTTCTCTGTAACAATACTTTTTCTTTGCCAGGGACATAAACTCATACCCAGGTAGATATTTCTTTGAAAGCTTTCTAGAGGGTCTTGTTCAATCTAGATAGAAGTCTACTTGATTATTTATCTATATTTATGTTATGATAAACAATTCATAATAAATGAAATGTTTAACATCTTAATACAAATGTAAAATTCTAGAACAATTCAGATCCAAAGGACGTTAGCACCAAATTCCATAATATAAAGATGTGGGTCCTTGCA
This sequence comes from Canis lupus familiaris, assembly GCF_011100685.1. Classification (NCBI taxonomy): domain Eukaryota; kingdom Metazoa; phylum Chordata; class Mammalia; order Carnivora; family Canidae; genus Canis; species Canis lupus. The sequence goes on along the minus strand of NC_049234.1, from coordinate 46,827,658 downwards.
GTTTGGGATATTAGACTCTGCAGCTTCGTTTTGCAGTCTCTTGTTTCTGTTTTTGGCATGATAAATGCTTGTTTAGAACAACGTGAAGTCCACACTGCCCTAATAAATCTGGGAACTGTGTTTATTCCCCTTGGAATAATTGGGCAGATTAAAATGTTTGACCCAGTGATTTCAGTGTGGTTCTCTGGTGATAGATTTTAGTCATGAATAGGTTGAGTGATGAATTGGATGGTTGTCAAGTGGCCAAAGTTTAAGTTACACTTATGTGGTTTTTTGGTTTGTTTGTTTGTTTTTTATCTTATTCCCTTTCTTTGCCTTCTCTTCCCTAGGGACTGTTGAACTCCTAGAGAAGTAAAATGAATGAGAATCAAATGGATTCTAGAAGGCCACCTTAAAGCCCACAAGTGATAGAAAGTAAGGGGTAGGGCCAGGTTCAGGATTCAGCCAGGGCAATAGGAGTCAAAACTAAACACTGAAGTTTTGAAGGGTCAATAATAAGGACAGAGTCTTTAACATGTAGGCAAACCTCTGTCAAAAATCATGAAGGGCACGTGGTGGGCAAGTAGGAACTTAAGACCTTGACCCAAGGTCTTATAGGGGTCAAGACCTTGACCAAACCTTAAGATCTTGACCCAAGATCCTTGACTCAAGGATCTTATAATTTTAGCATTCATAGTGTGCGTGTGTGTGTGTGTATGTTGTGTTGAAGCAGGTGTGGAAATGGATGATAAAGTAAGAGAGTGTTATTAAAATTATTTCAATTTTATATGAGTGTCAAGCAAAAATGTATCCAGCTTTATTAAAGATACTTTTCATAAACAATTGTATTTCAGGCAGGACATGAGCAGAGAACCACTAACAGCATACAACTTTCAAACTTCCTTCTCCAGTGAACCAAAATCAGAAAGATGATAAAACCCTGGGGAATAGGGTGACATTTTTACATAGTTAGTTGGAATCAAGAATGTAATTATTGGAATATTCCTGTGTCATCAATCAACAAGTGTTCATTAAGAGCCTCCTATATGCCAAACCCTCAGCATGGCTCCCAGTAGGGATTTATCATTTTTAGGCATATGGTTAGAGCTAAAAGAGACTTCAGTGGGTTCTATTTAAAGGTTTTCACCATTTAAGGTTGTCAAGGAAGACTTTAATCTGGCTTATTGTTACCCATAGGAATCCATCACTGTGTTTATTGAGGTGGTATTTTCAACTTACCCCTTGAGCTATATATGAATCTTGGGAATATTTCATGATCATGTTGGCTATCTTCTGGTGGGTTGTTTGCCTGGTTGTATCTTGATTATAACACACAAGTAAACAAAACTAAGAATCCAACTGCTAGCATTTTAGATGAAATGGATTCATGCAGCACGTTATAGCCTCCCACACACACTGTGGAAGATCAGGATAAGTAGATACTGTCCAGTGGAAGAGAGATGGAAGTGAGTCTTAATTTCTCCCCTTATCAGGGTCCAAATGATTTCAGCAGAGAAAGAAACCTTATTCCATCTCTTTCTCTGGGGGATCGACATAACTAGGTTCCACTACCCCAGACTTTATCCCAGACCATTCTCTGCACTGCATTTACAGAAGGATGGGGAAGATGACTCAGCTACCCTGGAAACTAGGACACCTGGTCAGCCAGACATCAACAATGAAATGATCTCCAGAATTCACATGGCAATGGTTGCTCAGTGGGCAGATTGTGCAAAGCAGATTGTGTAATTTGACCAATTAAAATCTGTGAGATGGGAAGGATTAGGGTTGTTCTCACCTCTGGCCACACTTTGGGATTGCCTGGGGAGCTTTATGAAAACCTCAATGTTTAGTCCCAGAGATTCTGACTCACTTAGTCTGGAGCTCCTGATAGGCTGGATTTTAAAAATCTCCCCAGGTCATTCTATTATTCAACCAAGTTGAGAAGCACTGGGTAGGGTAACAAGCACACTGATACACTGATAGCGTGTTACCTAACAATAGTATCTCAAAACCCTTAAATGTCTATTTACTTGGTCCAGTTATGGAAAAGCACCACCAAAACTGAAATATGTATCTGCATATCTGTGCATTGAAAAGAAATTGGAAGAATTAATAGGTTCGCAAGGGTTTTCTTTGGGAATACACTTTATAGGTTATTTTCATTTTTCTGTATTTTCAAAAACTTCTTTTGAAATTAAAAAAAAAGGCCATCAATACTTGATTCTAATAAAACTAAGAATACTTCATGTCCTCCTCACCCCTGCATGCAAGACATGGTCTCAGGGTGTTTTTATCTAGTCAGAGAGACTCGCCAAGGCCCATCAGCGCTGTGTCAGGGTGTAGCAAACACCGAAGACCTGGAGTAAGACGAATGCAGCACATACTGTACTTTGTCTGCCCGTCTGTCTTCTGTGCTACATTGCTGAGAGGGAAGAGTCTTCGGAGCACCTCGCCTTGAGCCTTACATTTGGTGGACTTTAGCCATCACTCAAGTATCTGCGGAATGAATGAATGAATGAGAGAAGAGAGATTCCTCTGACACTTCAAAGGAGAAACTGGGATTGGGGGCAGGCTCTGGGTAAATGAGGTTGATTTGTTTGGAAGGCGGCCCTTCCAGGTGAGGAGCCAGCTTGGTCAATAAACCTGTGGTGAGGCAAGTGTGACGTGAGGAGGGACAGTTTGACAGTTTGTAGATGTGCTCGACGACAGAGAGCCTTGTCTAGTGGGGCAACTGTGCCAATCCAAAGGAATGGAGCAGAGCAACAGGCGGAAGGTGGGCCTGAGGAGAGAGGTGGAGAAAGGAGAGGCCTTCAGTGATCCAAGAAGTACATAAATAACCCGGCCCCCCACTTTTCCTGTGAATAGAAGCATCCCTTCCCTCTGTTTACATAACACGATTTGGGGGAAAGGAAATAGGATTCACAGGAGGGGGGAGGTGGTTTCCTTTCAATATATTGAGAGGGAAGAGGAGGCTCCTTTAGCAAACAGAAACTAGCAGATAAAATCAGGATTTTTGTTTCATGCAGAAAGATTTGGCCCAAAAGAGCCAAAAATCTTTGCATGACACAGTCTTAGGGTGAGGAAGAGCACCCTTTCTCAACATCTGAGGGTCAAGTAGTATGTCCAGGAGGGCTCCACACACCCAGCTCATGAAGGGCCCCGAGACAGTGTCCGGCATTTCATAGTTACCCTAAGAGCTAGAGGGGAATGCACTTTGAGGAATGAAGGAAATGCTTTAAAAATGTCTGGGAATGATTTCCACTCAAAGGTCATACTGTCGTCTCGCACCCCCAACCCCCACACCAAGCCATCACCTCCGGACAGCCCCCCGGGGTTGTGCAGGCTCCCCCAAACTCGAGGCCCTCAGAAAGGACTCCCCCTGAGCGGATGGAAAGCTAGGCTGCTTTCCTAGCCAGTCAAAAAAACTCACTGGGCAGCAGTCTGATATTTAAAAACCCTCACCACTATGAAATCCACCCTTTCCCAGTTACCCTAAAAACATTTCCTAGTCCCTCCTGAAATAGAAAGTACAGTTGATCCGTAGCCCAGTTTCCCGAAAATGAGAAGCCAAATGTGGGTTATTTCCAAGTGTTTTGGGGGTAAAGATGATAAGTTCTGAATGGAACCAAGAGTTGCAGAGACCGAGCGTTAACCAGAAAGACAACCTCCCCCGCCCACCCCCCACCGCACACTCCCCAGGTCCATGGACAGTGGACGGAAAACTCAAATCATCTGTGGCATGAGGATTGTCTGCACTGCCTCCTCCAACGTGTCCAGGAAAACAACTCCGTGACCCTGAGGATGCCAGAGACTCGGAATGGATAAACTATTCCGACGTCTCTGTGAAGAATTGACCTGGCATCTGGACTGTGCCTGAGCCCTCAACCATCCTTCATTAACCACTGTCAACTTCACATCTGGCTGGAGCTTCAGAATCGGAGTGGTCACCCCAGGGAGCAGTACTGGTCTTTCTCAGGCGCTCCTGGCTACCCGCTGGGCTCTTGCTAACTAAACAGTGTTGTCGATTCTTCCACTTCCTGGAAGCCCTGGAATTCCGTGAGGCCTGGACCTGCAAGGTGCGGTGCCAAGTTCAAGGGTGGCCGTCTGGACACCCTTCTAAGAGGGTGTGTGTGTGTGAACACATGCAGAGGGAGGGGGACACCTGAAACCACCATAGGCCCACACAGCTCGTTCCTATTAAATCATGACAAAAATCAATGAAAAGGGAAAAGACCTAGAGGAAGGGCCATGGGGCCGACCTAGTTTTAAAACTGGAAATCCCTTGGGGCGCCTGGGTGCTCAGTCGGTTTAAGCGGTGGACTCTGGGTTTCCATCGGGTCCTGATCTCAGGGTTGTGGGATCGGCCCTGTGTTGTGCTCTGTGTTCAGTGCAGATCTGCTTGTCCCTCTGCCTCTGCTCCTCCTCCACCACCCCCACATCCTCCCAACCCCACCGCCGCTCTTTCTCTTGCTCTCAAATAAATAAAAATCTTTAAAAAATAAAACAAACAAAAAACCGACCTGGAAATCTCTCATCCCCAGGCCCCCAGTCAGTCCTAGGCAAACAGGGATGTTTGGTCCCCTTCGACATCAACTGCGTAACCCTGGGCATGGGAACTTTTGTGTCAGGTTTCCGCATCTGCACAATGGGGATAACATCAGCTACCTCATTCTGCTGTGGGGAGGAGTAAATGAAAGCAGGTAAAGTGCTGAGACCTTCCTGACCTACATTAAGGACTACGCGTGTTTCTTTATCGTAGAACAACTTGACAGCTTCCTGGTTTCAATGGACAGCAAAGCCCCAGACTGAGGAAGTGTGTGTGACTCACAGCTCCTTTGTTTACTGCTGCGTCCTCTTGGATAAGTCGCTTACCCTATCTCTGCCTCATTTGTCCCATTTGTAAAATGGGAATGCTAGCGCCCAGCTGGGGCAGTATTTGCTCCGAATAAGCCACGATACCGTGTCTCATGATAAAGATCAAGCACAGAGGTGATGCTTTGACTTGCTATTAATAGGAGAGAGAATGTACCCCTAGCAAGTGTGGGACAGGTAGGTCCGCTTCTCTTCTCCCTCTGACACAGTAGCATCCTCCCCCCTTTTTTAAAGATTGTATTTACTTATTCATGACAGACACAGGGAGAGAGAGGGAGAGGCTGAGACATAGGCAGAGGGAGAAGGAGAAGCAGGCTCCCTGCAAGGATCCCGATGCAGGATCCGATCCCAGGACCCCAGGATCAGGACCTGAGCCGAAGGCAGATGCTCAACCATTGAGCCTCCCAGGCCTCCCAACAGTAGCATCCCCTTCTCCACAGGGGATACATCCTGAGACCCGGAGCAGGTGCCTGAAACTGCTGGTAGCGCCAAACCCTCTATGTACTATGTTCTCCTATCCATACACCCCTGTGATAAAGTATAATTTATAAATTAGGCCCAGTAAAATATTAACCAATAATACAATAGTATTATTATAACAATATACTGTGACTTATGTGCATGATCTCGTTCTCAAAATCTTACTCTATGGTACCCTTGTTCTTCTTGTGACAAAGTGAGATGATGAAATGCCAGGTGACAAGGGGGGTGAATGACACAGGCATGGTGTAGCACCCAGCGACTGCTGACCTTCTAACCACCTGTCAGGAGGAGGACCCTCTGTTTCCTGACTGTCGTGGACCGCAAGTAGCAAACCATGGAAAGCGAGACACTAGATAAGGGGGAGAGTATTGGAAATCCAATTTTTCTACCCAAATGTGGTGTATTTCTACTGTACATTTTAATATGAATACCTGGACTAAGGGGCTCCACCTAAAAGAGGAACAGATCACCTACAGATGCTCACCTGCTCTGAGAGGATCATTTTAAGCCTCTGTTTCTTAGGATGCTTGGGGCCATACATATTCTTGGAGATAATTAGGTGGGTTTTTTTTTTTTTTTTTTTTTTTTGCTGGGGGGAGAGGAAGAATGGCAGGGAGACAGCAAGTAAAGGGCATTTGGGGACCACTATACCTGCCTCCCCCACCCACCAACCCACCAATATGCTCTACAGACATGGCCTTGTTGACCTGGCAAAAGCAAAGGCATAAGGAACACAAAGCTCACCGCTCATGCCTGTCAACTGCAAACCTGAGGATGCCAACGGGCCACCCTTGGCAGCTCCAGCTTTTTGCATTCTTCATAGCACCACTCAGGAGTTGACTGTGGATATACGGTAGTAAAGAATATAAGGTTATATGGGGCTCCCGGGTGGCTCAGTCGGTTAAGCATCCAGCTCTTAATTTCAGCTCAGGTCATGCTCTCGGGGTCCTAGGATGGAGCCCCGCAATGGGCTCCACCTCAGTGGGGAGTCTGCTTGAGATCCTCTCCCTCTCCCTCTGTCTTCTTCCACTCATCCGTCCTCTCTCACTCTTTTGTCTTTAAAATCTTTTTTTAAGGATCTCCTTTATGTACTTATGAGAGACACACAGAGAGAGGCAGAGACACAAGCAGAGGGAGAAGCAGGCTCTCCACATAGGGAGCCCGATGTGGAACTCGATCCCAGGACCCTGGGATCACGACCTGAGCCAAAGTCAGATGCTCAATGACTGAGCCACCCAGGCGTCCCTAAAATAGTTTTTTTTTTAAAAAAAAGAATATAAGGTTATAAATAACCTGCTTCTAAGGTTCTTTGCATTTTCCCTGCCTCCTGCATTGCAGTCATCTCTAAACCCTCAGTGACCTGGATGCATGGTATGCTATAGACCTAAGGCGCCTGCCTCAATTAAAAGCCTTGGGTTGACATCTCAGTGCCTCTACTTACCAGCTGAGTGGCCTTAGGAGAATTACTTAATCTCTCTGTGCCTTAATCTCTCACTGGCAAATGGTGAAAGGGATCTCCGTCATTGAGATGAGGTGAGGACTGAATGGGCTAATATGTGCAAAGCATGTAGACTAGCACCTGGTCCGTAGTAAGTATACCGTATGTGCTGGCAGTAATTGTAAGTTATTAACTGTGAGTTGGGATTTAAAGAATAAAAAAGTGTAGCCACAGATTATCTTGCAGACCTAACTCTATAAACAAATAGAAAAAATAGAAAAGGAGAGCCGCTCACATGAGGTTAAGAGTATCTACTTCAAAATACTGACACCATACAGAGACTGGCCAACTGTTTCTAATGTGTGCGCAGCAGTGGGCCATCTGTCCCATAGATCACTATAGGAACCTATTGGCGTCTTGGGTAAACTGAGTCAAGTGCACTTGCTTAAGTTGTCCATCAGACTCGTTTGTTTTCTGAGCTGAGTCTACCTCAAGAGCCCCCTGCACCTCTCCCCACTTCACTGTGCCCAAGTCAAGAGGCTGGTGTTCCTTGCCCAAGGCTAGGCCTGCATTTCCCCGTTGCTTTCCAGTGTGTTTTTAATTTTCCCTTTCTGGTATTCATTAACAAGTGAGGCAGGGGTGGTTGGAATTGCTGGGGACATTTTCCCTAGTGGTTTGGAGGCAGAAGAAAGGGACTAATGAGAGGAAGGAGTATGTGGTTGGTGGTGATGTAAGAAGTCCATCAGCTCCCCCCAGGGGGCGAGGGGGTCTTTCAGGCTCAAGTTCATACTTAGGGTCTAAACAAATTCCCAAAGGGTGGGCTTGACCAACTGATGACCTCTTTTACTTATTAACTAATGCTGACGTCCCCTGTGACTACACTAAAGTGCTAATGACTTTTTTCATGTATAGTTTCTAGTAGCTTTGTGAGCAGCCATGTAATTCGACCCCAGAGGACATGGGTTTTAACCTAGGGAAGGAGCCAAAGTAGTCCAGACAAGGACGAATGACTTTACCTAACATTTTTCGTCCAAAGAGATTATTGAAGAAGGTGCAGGTATAGTGAGTGTGAATTCTAGAAAATATCCAATCTGGACCCAGGAAGGTCCCTAGGGAGAGCATATGCTTAGGACCAGGCTGCCTGAGAAGCAGAGGAATCCTATTAATAGGAGTGGTATTACTGTTCCTTGAGTCTTGTCCAAGTAACATGATCAGGATTAATTCGTAAGGGTGGGTCCTGTTCGAGGGTGGGCTCAGGGAGCTCAAATGGGACTTTTTGGAAGATGATGATTGATACATTTATTTTTATCTTAAACACAAGAATTTCTAGTACTGTGCAGTAAACGGATCATGAAATACTAGTCATCATGTCTTTAAAATATATAGCCTGCCTTCTTCGGAAAAAAAAAAAAAGAATCAAGGCAGCCTGCAACAAATAAAAACACATCTGGGCCAGCACAACTAAAAGTATAAACCTTCTGCCTCTAACAAAAGGGGCAAGGAAAAACATAGCATAGGGCATTATGCTAAGTGAAATAAGTCAAAGACAAATACCGTATGATATCACTTATGTGTATTAAAAAAAACAAAACAAAAAACAAGTTCCTAGATACAGAGAACAGGAGGGCAGGTGGATATGTGAAATGAGTGAAGGGTATAAAAAGGCACAAATTTCCAGTTACAAAATAAGCCACGGGGATTAACATATAACGGGGCGACTCTAGTTAGCAGTACTGTATTGCATATTTTAAAGTTACTCAAAGTAGGTCTCAAAAGTTCATATTACAAGGAAACTGTCACTGCATGGGTGATGGATGTTAAGTAGACTTATCACGATCATTTCATAATATGTACAAGTATCAAATTGTGTTGTATGCCTGAAACTAATAATGTTGTACGTCAATCATCCCTCAATAAAATTCATCAAGAGAAAAAAACTAACTGGGCCAGCACAATTCAAAGCATAAACAAAAGGTGTCTTAAAAAAGGAAGAAAAAAAATGGCCATTTCCCAAATCTCTCAGGCTGCTGACATACCCACATCCATGAGTGCTGTCAGCACAGTGTCGAGAATGTCATGGTGGGCAAGACGAGCTGGATTTTTAATCTCGTGGAAGTGATGTCCTTTTCGGGGGAGACCTATCTTTACAAGGGAAGCAAGTAAACATACAAAATAAATTTCCTAAGATGTTAAGGAAGTGAAATCAGGCACTGGTGGGAGAGGTGTGGCCTATTTTAGATCAACGGAGTCTCTAAGGAGGTGACTTTGAGCCTTCTACACTCAACTCATCCCTTGGGTTCCCTCTTGCCCTTTCCAGTGTTGGCATCAGATTTCTCACTGCCCAGTTATCTCCTGCCCCCACAGGCACAGCTTAATCCTGCCGAACCTCGGAAGTGGATTATGGAATCAGTTGCCTTGGGTCTTTATCCCCTGCACACTCCCAGTATCTGTCCTCCTCGGTGTCCCTTCAGCTCTGTTTTTTCCCCCTGTCAATGTCCCTTGGGACAGAGTCCCTGTGAACCCAATGATGCTGGCTCCTGCCATGTACTTGCTTCCTTGGGGCCTCTGAATGTAGCATTCATATCTAGACTGCTGGATCAATGTCCTTCATTTTTCTAGACTCAGCTCCAGCTTCCTGTGCTCTGGGAGCCTTCCCCGGTTGCTTCCAAGCACAGCGAGTGGCCACTTTCTCTAATCTCTCCACACTTGGCTCGTACCTCTGTGTCCCTCAGATAACGTGACATGGGGATTTTTCAGTTTTCATGTTCATCACCTTGAATGCATACGCTGTGTAGAGTTGTATCCTTTTTTTTTTTTTTTTGCATCCGTAGTGTCTCACTTCGTGCCTAATATATAATAACTATGCTAGTTACTGCTTATTGCTCCTCTGTTCCAGATCCTGTTGGATCCTTTACGTGGATCTTGAAATCTTACAGTAAACGTTGGTGTGCACATCTGGGAAATGAGGCTCAGAGATTACGGAATTTGTCACAGAGCAGGAAGATGGCAGACCTAGGATTCCCACCCAGATGTCTTAAACTCAAAAGTCTGTGGTTTTGTTGCCTTGCTATGCCATCTTTCTCAGGAAGAATTTCCTAAGTGTATATTGAATGGAAAACAAAGCATTTTAAAGTCACTTGCCTGCTCTACCAGCATAATCCATCAAAAGGTGGTGTATGATAGCTATTACTTAGTTCTACTATGTGTGTAATAGTTTTAAAATCCATATCAAATAAAATCCTATGAAAGTTATTAGGGAAGTAAGTGAAAAGCAGAAGAATAAAAAAAAAGATCTCCCCTCTTCTCTTTCATTTTCTCCTCTTGAGTTGGAGTGAGGGCAATGAAAAGGAACATCATGAGCTTGCTGAGGGAAGAAGGAGACCCACATCTTATCACGATCAGCTGTGATAATTATGTGTTCTCAGGACCATGAGGATGAATCCAGCCATTCCCAGTTTGATAATTTCAATAAATGGAACACCAGAAGGGTGACTGTTGTTTAGTACAACTCAACAAATGTTGACTGGATGCCTGCCCTAGGAAACGTATATGCTATTCAGACCTTCTGAGAGGCACCTGGGTGACCAGACTTTGTCCCTTTATAGCCCCTGGAACAAGACTTGCCCTGAGCTAACTGGTTAGCGGGGGTAGAGCTAATGTGCCTCGAAGGTAGGTGGCAAGTAACATGGGAATCCATGAGCTAACTCTTCCCCCAGCACTAGTACGAGTACCAATGAGGAAGTTATTACATGCCTAGAAGGATCAAGACTTCACAATTGAGTTCTATTGGCTAAATTATGGAACTAGGCTCTTCCCAACCTCCCTTGGGAGCTTGCATTCTGTAGAGAAAAAAATAAGCAGGGGAGAGGGCGTGGGATAGGATGCGCCAGGGAGGAAAAAAAAAAAAGTTGCTCTGAGTGGTCAGGAAAGGTGGATTTTAATCACAGACCTGAAAATGAGGAAGCAGACCAGGTGGGAACCTGGAGAGAGTGTTCCAGGTAGGGGCAACAGCAGAATGCAAAGCCCCCCAAAGCAGGAATGGGCTGGGCCCTGGGAGAACCAGCAGGGGGTGAAAGAGTGAGGGGTGGGGATGAAGGCGGGAGTCACAGGACAGAGAACACAGGACCTTGTGAGCCTTTACAAGTACCTTGTGCTCTATGGAGAATAGATGGGGAAAGGAGGACAAGTGTAGAAGCAGGGAAGCCCCATAGAAGGCTGTTGCCATGATCCAGGGATTGATGATGGTCGCTTGGACCAGGATGGTGGCAGTGGAAGTGATGAGAAGTAGTTGGATTCTGGATATATCTTCTTGGTTGTATTTGAAGTGCTGAGAGACAGAAAGGACTCAGGGATGACACTGAGGTTTTTGGCCTGAACAACAGGAAGGATGTGAGGTGCTGTTCAATAAAACAGGGAAGATGTGAGAAGAGTTGGTTTGGCAGGGAAGCTTAGGATGATTGGATATGTTGAGTTCAAGGACCTGTGAGACGTGGAAGTGAAGACATGGAGGAAGCAGGTTGATATATGAGCCTGGAGAGCCGGGGAGGATCCAGGCTGGGGGCCAGGCCACAGGAGGGGAGAAGGCATGGAGCCCCGCAGGCTGGATTCAAATCCCAGCTCCACCCTGTGAACCTAGACAAGGCTTTCTTCCCTGTTGGCTTGTGTCCTCACCTGTGAAGTGGAGGTGACATAATGAGAATTTACAGGACAGTCGGGAGGGTTAAGGAAGGCAACACACGTAGCGTGTAACATGGTACACAGTAGATCAATAGGCAATAACTGTCTTCTTCCCAACCCCTTTCGGGGGTGAGCCCATGATCCATACAGATGGGACAAGGCCTAGAACGTCAGCACGAGGACTTGGGACTATCTGTAATGCAGTGAAAAATATTTCTACAGGAAATTTTTGAGTAAAATACATTGTGTTGGTTAGTTTAGTATGGACTGGCTGGGGAGGAAGACCGGGAGCAGGGAGACGGGCTGGGTCGTGTTGCGAAGCAAGGGGGGTCCAGGGTCAGGAGGGTTGGGGTGGGAGCACAGGAGATGGAGTACGCATGTCTTAGGCCCACCCTCTGGTGCAGAGCCACCAGCACCTTCATAAAGGCCTTCTCGGAGCCAAAGCACTAAGGGTCGCTGAGAATTTCAATGGCCTGTCCCCCTCCTGTTGCCTTGCCCAAGGACACCGAGGGCCTGCTATCTCACGGTGGCCCACATCTCTTGCAGCAGTTTCCTGGCCTGGCCCCAAGGACCTGGAGCCAAAGTTGAGTCACTCATCCTTTCAGTGGAGCAGCTGAAGCCGAAGACCCTGCCACCGGCAGGAGAGCTTGCTTCCCTCCAGAGCTCCCCGCACCCCCCAGCTCGATTCACTGCCTGAAAGAGTGAACACATCCATTAGGGTTGGATGGCTCCCTGTCCCATTAAGCAGTAGCTTGGGGCAAGTCATTAGCTCTCCCAGGACTGAGAGACAAACATCTGGGAATTCAGTCTCCTCAAGCTTGGGTCAGAAATAGGGCTGGGGCAGATCTTGAAAGGGATGCCCCTTCTAGAGCCATCTGTCCTATGTATGCGTGCACACACCCTCACTCAGTGGGGACAGGGGGAGATGGGGGAAAAAGTAAAGGGAGGGTAGCACTGCTTCAAAGAGGACTGAAAGGAGAGAAATGGGTCTGACCAAGTCACATTGGCTGGGTGGTTGGGGTTTTGCTGGGGTTTTGGTTTTTGTTTTTACTTGTTTCTTTTTTATTTTATTTCTAATCCCCAGAGGTAGAAATTGTCTTCTCTTGAGATAGATCTGGCCTATGGGTGTGTTTTGTTTGGCCCGCACAATGGTTTTTAAAATGTTGACTTTGTTGTACAGTCTCTTGATTTTTACAAGTTGACATCAGAAACTGGATTTCAGCTTATAAAGTTTTCACTCCAGCAGCACTGGGCTGTTTTTTTTTTTTTCTTTGAGGTAGAAATTGAGGTAGTTAATTGACATATAACTCTATTAGTGATTAATTCCAAGTGTACCGCGTAATTATTTGATATTGCGAAATGATCTAGTGAAGTCTAGTGAATATCCATCCTCTGCGTAGTTTTAAATTTTTATTTTGGGGATGAGGAATTTTAAAATTTACTCTCTTACCAACTTCCAACTATGCAATACAGTATTATTTACTAGTCACCATGCTATATACATTGCCTCCCCGTGACTTCTTTTTAATTTTTTAACAGCTGTTTGTATGTTTTTTATTCCCTCTACTCATTTTACCTACCCCCACATCCCTTCTTTGGCAACCCCCAATGTGTTTCTAGAAGCTTTGGGGTATTTTGATTTTGTTTTTGCTACTGTTGTTTTAGATTCCACATACAAATGAGATCATACAATATTTGTCTTTCTCTGACTTACTGCGCTTACCATAATGCCCTCAAGGTCCACTTGCTGTCACAAGTGCAAGATTTCCTTCTTTCTTATGGTTCAGTAATGTTTTATTGTATATATACTACATTTTCTTTACCTGATCATTCATTGATGGACCCTTGTGTGGTTTCCATTTCTCGGCTTTTGTGAATAATGCTGCAGGGAACATCGGTGCAGATGTTTTTTTGAATTGGTGTGGGGTTTTTTGTTTTATTTTGTTTTTTTCTTTTTTTTTTTTTTTTCCAGATCAATACCTAGATGTAAACTGCTGGATCATATAGTAGTTCTATTTTTAGGTTTTTTTTTAGGAATCTCCATATTGTTGTCCAGAGTGGCTGCATCAATTTACATTCCCACGAGCAGCACACAGGGTTACCTTTTCTCCATATCCTCACCAATACTTAGTTCTTGGTCTTTAGTAACAGCCATTCTACAAGTGTGACAGAATCTCTCATCGTGGTTTTCATTTGCATCTCCCTGAACGACTAGTGATGTTGAGCATCTTTTCATGTACCTGTTGGCCATCTGTATATGTCCCTTTTAAATCTGATTGTTTCCTGCTGTTGTATGACTCCTGTATGTGTTTTGGAGATTAACCCTTTATCAGCTTTATGATTTGCAAATATTTCCTTCCATTTTGTAGTTTGCCTCTTCATTTTGGTGAGGGTTTCCTCAGCTGTTAGGAAGCTTGTTAGTTTGATGTAGTCTTGCGTATTGATTTTTGCTTTTGTTGCCTTCGCTTTTGGTGTCAGGTCCAAAAAGTCGTCGCCAAGACTGATGTCAAGGAGCTTACTGCTTATGTTTCCTTCTAGGATTTGTATTGTTTTAGGCCTTACATTCAAGTCTTTCATCCATTTTGGGCTAATTTTTGGATACGGTACAAAATAGTGGTCCAGCTTCATTCTTTTGCGTGTGGCTGTCCAGTTTTCCCAGCACCATTTATTAAAGAAATTGCGCTTTTCTCACTGTGTATTCTTGCCACCTTTGTCATAAATTAATTGACCATATATACATGAGTTTCTGGACTCTACTGTCTCCCATAGACTCATATGTCTGTTTTTATGCCAATACTATAATGTTTTGCTTGCTATGGCTTTGTAAAATAGTTTTAAATCAGGCAGCACAATGTCTGCAGTTTTGTTCTTTCTCAAGATTGCTTTGGGTCTTGGAAGTCTCTTGTGATTCCATACAAATTTTAGATTATTCTATTTCTGTGAAAATGGCATTGGAAGTTTAATAGGGATTGCATCGAATCGAGATTGCTGTAAGTGGTTGCACACTTTAGCAGTTTTGTTCTAATCCATTAGCACAGAATAGCTTTCCATTGATGTGTACCATCTCCAATTTCTTTTTTTTTTTTTAAGATTTTATTTATTTATGAGAGACACAGAGAAAGAGGCAGAGGGAGCAGCAGGCTCCATGCAGGGAGCCCAACATGGGACTCAATTCCAGGTCTCCAGGATCACGCCCTGGGCCAAAGGCAGACGCTCAACCGCTGAGCCACCCAGGCTTCCCACCATCTCCAATTTCTTTAGTGTCTTATAGTTTTCAGTGTACAAATCTTTCATCTCTTGGGTTAAATTTATTCTGAGGTATTTTATTTCATTTGATCCAATTATAAGTGAAACTGTCTTCTTAATGAATTATCAGAAATTATTAGTAAGTAGAAACACAACAGATTTTTGTATATTGATTTTTATATCCTGCAACATTACTGAATTCATTGATTAGTCCTAATAGTCTTTTGGTGGAATTTTTAGGGTTTTCTATAATATCATGTCATTTGCAAATAGTGACAGATTTACTTCTTCCTGTCTAGTTTGGATGCATTTTATTCCTTTTTCTTACTTAATTGCCCTCAGGCTGGTCTTCTTGATATAGGGACCAGTGAAGGCCCATAACAGCTTCTAGACCCTTGAAATGGAGCAGCACTGCTCACCATGGTCCTCACCGGGTCCGACCATCCTAGTTCCCTCACTTCACTAGCATATGAGTTTGCAAGTCTTGGCTTAAAGTAGGATCAGACTGGGTAATTAATTAACTCAATGTGAAGAACAGACTTGATGTTTACCTATTTCAGAAGTGAACAAAGAGAGAAAGAATGTGAGGGAAGTTAGATCAAAGGGAAGCTGTGTAGTTAGCCAGACTATTATGATGAGATATTGAGGCTCTCTTTCTTACAGATAATGTATATTCTTCTATCGTAAGTGGATAAGTTCACTGTCAGAAGGGAGTCCTCCACTGCAAAACAGCTGATGCTTCCTAGTTGGGTAAATTCAGCAGGACACCCCATCAGAGCCTCTGTGAATTATGTTGGGGTCTAGCGTGCTTCGGGTTAACTCCTTTAACTAGCAAACTCATGGACTCAGGAATTTTTCAAGAAAGGGGTTCATTTCCTCTTCTTGCTCCCCATCCCCTTGCAAAATAAAAACAGAAAACAACAAGCAAACAAACAATTCCATGGCACATCCATTGTCCACATTCTTTTTTTTTTTTAAGATTTATTTATTTATTTATTCATGAGAGACAGAGAGGCAGAGACACAGGCAGAGGGAGAAGCAGGCTCCATTCAGGGAGGCTGATGTGGGATTTGATCCCAGGTCTCCAGGATCAAGCCCTGGGCCAAAGACAGGTGCTAAACCGCTGAGCCACCCAGGGATCCCCCCCATTGTCCACATTCTTATATTAAAGCTGATTTACCTCTGCTAACTTTGATATAAGAGTTCAGGATCCCCTTATTACAAAAAAAAAAATGATTCAGAGTTGCTTTGTTGAACAGATGGCATATCCAAAGTGCACAGTTTGTTTGAAAAATAGTTTTTTTATGTTCCTTGTGTTCATCCTTCAAGTTCATGGCCATCACCCATCACCACCTGAGAGTACTTAGTACTTAGGATAACTAAAAGGGAGAATAAATCCTGCTTGCTTTGAACACAACCCAAGGTTCACTGTATGTTCCTGTACTGGCCAATGCTAATCAGCTCTTCCCCACTCCTCCCCTCTTTTGTGCTTATAAATCAAGAGCCCTCAGTATTAGTCACCACAAAAGAGATAATTAGTGAGTACAACCTGCTACCTTCATAGATCATTCTGTGCCTTGGATTCAAGCTAAGCCAAGAAACTGGAGCAAGCAGCATCACACAATTATGAGTTGCTTTAGCAGAACATTTTTTATTCAAGGCATATGAGTCTGGACGTTTAAATCTAGATTCTGTACCCACCCCCAACCCCAGCTGTCATAAAGACAGCTACGATATGAGGCAAAGGGAAGGTTACTTACCCATTTTATAAGGTTTTCTTTTCCTAGACTAAAACATGTGACTCTGGAACCCCAAGGACTTGGAACAGCAATGATTTCTTAATGGTATGCTCTTTAGATTGAGATATTTTAAATATCCTCCACATGAATGCGGCAGCAAAATAAGATGTCCCTTTGTTCCATTGGGATGTGCTATATCCTCCCAAGAAGCCATGGCTTGTGCCCTTACCAGCCATTTGTCCAACTGGAAAATTCATTTCCTGCTCTGGCCGGGCACATGGTCAAGGGCATTGCTGCCCCCAAGAAAAGAAAGGCTGTTCCCAGTCCAACTTAATAGTCTAGGAACTTCCTTCCCATGCATTGCTAACCAAATATTGTTGGCTTGTGTAGAAGTGTTCCACTCATGTATTTATGACTTTGGAGCTGTTCAAATGCATGCTGGCTTTTATTTTTTCCATCACACAGTGATTCTTCCAATTTTTTTAGTTTCCCGTATCAACTACTTTGCTATTTTTAAGCAGAACAATTTTAAGCCAAAGTAGCTAATCAGAACAGTAAAACCTTACCAATTCATGCAAACAGCTTAAACTCTTTCAGTGAGGGGAAAGACTAGCATTAAAAACTGGAGGCCTGTTTCATCTTTTAGAAGATAAGGATATAGGATTGTATAACCAAAGTCCTTTTCTACTAATATTAAAACCACATTTCAAATAAAATAAAATAAAATAAAATAAAATAAAATAAAATAAAACCACATTTCATCAAATCTAAGATGCCGTTGTTCATAAGAAACATATTTTATGTACCAACAGCTTTAAAAATTGACTGGTTAAATTATTTTAAAACACCTTTAAAGATTTCCCTGCAGTGTGTGGATTGGTCACGTCAGACGCTTATGGTTTTGAAATCCATTCAGACAAATTTGGTGACCTCTCCTGCCCTCTAGTTGTATTGTTTGGCATGAAATAGGCCAGTCCTTTTGAATGATCTCAGTAACAAAATATAACACCACTTTTTTTTTTATCTCCTTGGGGACATCTTCCTTTATAAGCAAATAAAGCATTTCCTTGTCTCTTTACAAGAAAATATAGCATTGCTGTCTTCCTCCTGACAATGAATATTTGCTTTATCAACATCAAACTTACATGCCACTGCTGTTTTTAGAGACTTCTATATATACAGTTAACTTTTCTTTTCAGTGCTGAACCATAATGTAATCTTTTCTAAGAAAGACATCGAATGGCAAGTAAATTCAACGACGTAGCACAAAGAATGGACACAACTCAATGGAAGTTACAAGATGGTCACCTGTGACTGTGTTTGCCCTGCTCAGATAATGACCTCTGCATCATGGCTGCAGCTTTGCAGTAGAAGCTACAGGACTCCCTCCATCACCCGTGCATTTCTAATCTCAGGATGTTAGAGTATGAACAAACAGGCATCCTAGAATGGATCCAACTATGGAAGTAGCTACAATCTTGTGATGACATACCGTATATCTGGCAGGGTTCTAAAATCTTGGCAAGACCTAATATTGACCCGACCTCACAGCAGCCCTAGACGTATGTGCAGATGAGGACATTTAACCAGGTTAACAAAATTGCCCCAGATTACACAGGTAAATTTCAGAGCAAGGATTCTGATGCAGAAAATAAGTCATTCTATCCACCAGCTCTATGTTTCAACAGGTCATGTAAATCGTGTGCATATCAACTGTAGACTGCTGTTTGATTCCTTTGACCTGTAAGAACATGAAGAAACATCACTTCAAATAGGCTTTCAAAGGATCTGTGTTTAAAATAGCTCAACCTAGTAAATTGAACACCAATAAAAAATTAAAAAAATAAAATAAAATAAAATCAGAAATAAAAAAAAATAAAAAAAATAAAAAATAGCTCAACCTTGGGCAGCCCGGGTGGCTCAGCGGTTTAGTGCCGCCATCCCGGGGCTGATCCTGGACACCCAGGATCGAGTCCCACATCGGGCTCCCTGCATGGAGCCTGCTTCTCCCTCTGTCTGTGTCTCTGTCTCTCTCTCTGTCTCTATGAATAAATAAATAAAATTTTTTAAATAAATAAAAAATAAAATAGTTCAACCACAGATTTTCTTTTTTTCTTTTCTTTTCTTTCTTTTTTTTTTTAACCACAGAAGATTTTCTGTAAGGAACTGATAAAAAATAATTTATTATTAGTCCATCCATTATAAGCAAATGGACATTTCTTAAAGGGACTCACCCATATGATTTCTGCTTTCCAACAATTGTGGGAGCTGATGTGACTGTCCACTGCCACTTGCTCACCACAGTAGGATGAGATGATCAACTTGTCACTATTTTCTGACCAAAACGCTACCTAAGAGCTGAAATGACTTTCTCAGTGACACGTAGATGTACATTCACAGCAAAATATGGACCTAAATCAGCTTATACCTTGGCCTCCTGGCCCTGGGGTCTGCTCTTTAACATGGAGAGTGAATGGTTATAGACGATTACCATTTCCTTTCTTAAAGACCATGAATGTAGTTTTCCTTTCCTAATGTTGGAAGACATGAGAATGAATAAGATTTTAGTACACAGGAGCCCCCGGCCCCTGGTTCTGGCCAGCAGCCCAGAGGTAGAGCATGGAAGTCAGCAAGCTTGCCTCTAGAGAATACTGATGCTAAGTAAACCCCTGTGGCTTTGTGGCGATGGCAATTCTGTTTCCATGGACAGTTAAATACGGAATCTGGGAGGAGCTTTGTATTTATGTTCAGTGCTTTGGAAACCAAACCCAAAAGAAAGGACTGAGTGTGACTAAGGACTTTTGTGGTCAAAATAAACACCAACAGGAGGGAATGACCAAGTCCACAGTTGAAGACTGCCAGCCTCAAGCTCTGGCCTTGTAGATACCAGTGTAGAGAGAGCTTTAAGAGAATGCAAAAATCATCTTTTGGCATTTTTTTTCTGAAGCCACTAAATCATTTAGCTGATGAGTGTATATTGAGTACCTCCCTGTGATAAAGGGAGTGGGGGGGAGCAAACATAGGAGCAAACAACTCACGTTGCAAGTGCAACAAGCATGTATACTTGAAGAAGCCTGGTTGAACAATGAGCAAAGCCACATTTTCTGACCTCCCACTGGTTTTTGTTACAGCTGTAAAGGTGCTTCCCACTACGGCCTGACCAAAGACAAGAAGAGGCGCTCTCAAGATGGCTGCCCCGATGGCTGCGTGAGCCTCACGGCAACAGCTCTCTCCCCAGAGGTCTCTGCCGCTGCCACCGTCTCCTTGGTGACAAATGAGCCTGGCCTAGACAACCCTGCCTACGTGTCCACCGTGGAGGATGGTCAGCCAGCAGACAGCCCATTGGACTCTGGCCGGAGCAACCGAACTAGGGGTGAGTCAAACGGGTGGTTGTCTGGGAACAGGCTCCTTGCCTTGAGATTGCCCTCTGTGGAATACTTACTGTAGAGAGTTCTAGAAATGTTTTTTTAAAGGGGAAATCATTCTGGTAGTTTTGGCAGCAATCCAACGTCCAATCCTCCAAAGTGAAATGAAACCACAAGTACCTCAGATCATTAAAAACGTGTAATCGAACTTGGTGGAAGGAGCCAAGCCAGGGCCGATGATTTACCACTGCCAGTGTCGGCACCTTCCCATCCCTGCTGCTCGAGAGAAGTGCTGCGACGTTCAGCCCAGCAAAAGAGAAAAGCAGGTTTTTAAACAATCCATACATGTTTCATTGTAGAAAACTGAGACCGCGCAGGGAAGCAAATTACCACCTAGGAGTGATCACCGTTCTTGTGCTGTTGTATATATATGTGACCAGACGTGTAGATAAAAGCAGATTTCTGTGAATGTATAGCTGCTGTTTCTCCTTGTCTCTTGTCCTCAGCACGGCCCTTTGAGCGATCCACGATCAGAAGCAGATCTTTTAAAAAAATCAACCGAGCTCTGAGTGTTCTTCGAAGGACAAAGAGCGGAAGTGCAGTTGCCAACCAAGCTGACCAGGGCAGGGAAAATTCTGAAGACACCACTGCCCCCGAAGGTAAGTGAGCTCCCTGTGGGCCTGGACGTGGGCGAGGCCTCCAGGATGACCTCAGGGGTGATGACAACCTGACCCCGCCCACTTTCTAGGACCCCACCTTTCTAGGACAAGGGCATAAGATTTTTCTTTTTTTACCTTGACTAGACTACTTCTTACATAAGTAGCTAAAGGCAGAAATGATTCTCCTCTTTTTACAGAGGTTGAGCAAGTAGGTTTTGAAGCCCTGACCTCCAGGTGCTAGCTTCACACATATAAGAAATAATAATAATTAAATGAAGAGCATTTAGAACAGTGGCTGGGGGAATCCCTGGGTGGCGCAGCGGTTTGGCGCCTGCCTTTGGCCCAGGGCGCGATCCTGGAGACCCGGGATCGAATCCCACGTCGGGCTCCCGGTGCATGGAGCCTGCTTCTCCCTCTGCCTGTGTCTCTGCCTCTCTCTCTCTCTCTCTCTCTCTCTCTCTCTCACAGTGTGCCTATCATAAATAAATAAAAATTAAAAAAAATAGAACAGTGGCTGGCATGCAGTAAATAAGTTCTTATAACTTATAAGATATAAGTTCTTATGACGACTATGCATAATGTGTGGTTCTGAGTGTGTTTGTCCACGCAACCAATTTATTTAATGCTCAGAACAAATCTAGAAGTGGCTGCTATTATTATTACCCTCTTTTACAGATGAGAAAATCGAGGCACAGAGAGATTACCTAGCTTGCCCCGAATTACCTTGCTTAACTTTGAATCCAGGTAGCATGGCTCTAGAGTCCAGGCTCTGTTGGATCTTAGATCCTACGTGTTTTTGCTAATAAAAATGCAGCTAGGAAATATTTTCTTTTTATCTTCTATTAGAGCTTCAGAGCAATGACAATAGCTTTTCAAAAAAAATGGAGCTTTCTTGGGTGCCAGGTAATGTTTGTCCTCAGTCATTTAGAGGTCACATGTCAAGGGATAGGGCTGATGATTCTCATTTTGCAGATGAAGCAACTGAGACCCAGAGAGTAACTAGCCCAAAGTCCCCCAGCTAGAAAATGACATCCGACTGTCACTCAGGCTTTCTGGCTCCAGAGCCCACTCTGTCAACTGCCGGGTTACGTGCCCTCTCCTCCTAGGGGGTTGAGAGGCCAATCCCCCACCACGGTCTTTATCATGACTTCAGGGAATCCATGAGCTGTCCTAGAGAAGCCCTCTTGCTCACCTGTCACCTCTCCCCCCACTGCACGCACACACACACACACACACACGCATGCACACACACTGCATGTTCTCACTACTCTGAGCTTTACAGTCCTGTGAATATTTCCAGGCTGTTGTTCAATTTTCACTCCCACACGCCTTCTGCAGCCACTCGAATTCCTCCTTCCAGGCTCTGTGTAGGCTTGGCCTCCTCTTAGAAGCCCCCCTGATTCCCTCAGTCCTCTTTCCCTTGTGTTCTCGACGCGCCTGCATCGTTATTATAGCAAATGTCACCTTTCATTGCAACTGCGTCTGTAAGAGCAGGGGTTCTTTGGTGACTGTTTGCATCCTCAAGGTGAAGTGTGATATCTGGCACATATTATGGCGTTCGCCGAATGTGCAGTGACTATAGGATTACAACTTCCTTTCTGCCAGTCCTCCCTCTTATGAAAGGGTCCTGAGCTTTCTAAAGTTTTCTTCTGCCTGGATATAAGATCGGTTTGTGTGTTTATTGCAGAAATCTTTCTGAGCAGAGGTTACTGTGTGTGAAGTACTGGCCTGGGCTCTATGATTTTATACAAAGATTATAAAATCCAGTTCCTGGCTTTGAGAGGCTCGTTCATGACTGGAAGAAAATAAAATACCAGGAAGACTGAGCTGTAAACAAATGGCAGCGGCAGCCCCAGAAAAGGAGCATCACTTCGGAGCAGGGCAGCATAACCCACGTTTAAGGGGCAGTTTATGACCTGGATGGGCATTGGGATCTAGACTGGGTGTAAGAAAGCAGTGGGAGATGAGATTAAGACTAGACTGGAAGGGTCCTAGATGCCTCTCTGGGGTCTTGATTTGGGGCAGTGAGCACACCTGAAAGCTTTTGCACAGTGCAAAACTGCAGCATCTGTGTCCCAGGAAGATGGGGATGGCTGCCAAAGTAGGTGTGCAGGGGCCTGAGAGCAGGAGAGAATGGGTTTCTTCGGATGCTCCAGGGGTATATAGGGTGAGGTGCTAAAGACTCAACAACACTGGCTGGTAGTGATGGTCTTTTCAGGATTCAAAAAAAAGGCAACCAACCTTTCCAAAATGGCCTTCAAGTCTCATTGCTTCAGCAACTTGTGGTTGGGCCTGTGAACTCGCATGGCATGGTGTATCCATCCGTCATGGGGAAAGAGGCTCCGCTGCTTATTGGCTGTGTGACCCTGGCCAGGTTACTTAACTTCTCTGAGGTCCAGCATTCTGTCCTCTAAAAAGCAGGGATAATAATAATCTGCTTCATAGGATTGTTGTAACGACAAACCCCCCCAAATATGCATGCAACTGGCTAGCTCAATGCCTGGCACATAATAAACACTCAGTAAATAACGTATCCCTAGTCCTTTGGTGAGGACACGATACTCAGCAACTCTGTTTCATTCCAGACCAGTACAAATTTGGCAGTTGGATTTGTTGTTGTCATTTTAGGTTTTATTTATATGAGAGAATCTCAAGCAGACTTTCTGCTGAGCATGGAGCCTGATGAGGGGTCCATCCCATGACCCCAGGATCGTGACCTGAGCCAAAATCAAGAGTGGGATGCCCAACCGACTGAGCCACCGAGGCACCCTCCCCAAAAATTATTTTAATGCTTCGAGGTCACTAGGGTCTCATTGGCGTGGCTCTAATTCACGTTATGTAAAAGGACAACTGGGTGTGCCCTTTCACACTCTCAAATCAAATGCCCTGAGTAGTTTAGGTTTGGGAGGATGGTTTCTGTAAATCTCTTGGGGATGGGGGAGGAGCCGACAGGGAGGCAAAGGGGAGCACGAATCAGCAGCAGCTTTGATGATTATTTCTAAATCTTTGTCCAAAGTGATTTTTTTTTTTAAATCGCCATTGCCTGTCACCAGACCTGTTCCAACAAATGCTTATGGTAACGCCTACTTAATGTAATCAAAGTAGTTTAAACATTAATTGAAAGCAATCACCCAAGTACTGTTAGCACCAGGAACTGACGGATTAAGGCCGCTGCCCACAGCCTGCCAGCAAAGCCAATCTTACATTAAATTACATCCCAGCGGAGGTTAAGGACGCGCATTTGCAACGTCTCAGGCTTCCTCTGGCTGCTAAATTGCTTTGTTGATCATGTCCTACGGTACTTTGAAGTCATTTTAATTCTTTCTGTATTGTTCCTGGAGAGTTGAGCACTTCTTAATGAACTCATAGTTCATTAGGGAAAATGGACTAAGGTCATGGGTTTTGAAAACAGGGCTCATTATGCAGAGCCAGACCTGCTGTTTCCCCCCTTCCCAGCTGACTTAATGAAGAGAGAATCTTAGGGCAGAGGCAGCTGTCGGCAGCTAGAGGAGACAAAAGCATCCCGCCCACCGCATCCAAACTCAGCAACCAGGGAGGAGCCGCCGGCGCCACCAAACCAGGTGCAGCCTGCCTGGCATCCCACGGTGCCCCTTCTGCACACTTCTGTGCAGACAGTGCTGGCTTATGGGTCTCTCCGGCGAGTCCCCCGTGGGACCCTTGTGAATCCCTGGTTGTTCCAAAACCCCAGGGAGGTGACAGGACGGCAGGTCACCTGGAGCCCTAGGGTGTGACTGGCTCTGACGGCCACCTTACATTGCAGCCTCCAGCAGACCAGGTCACTTCCCCACTCTCAGCTCAAACGCCCTCACATGCAGAATAAAGCCGCACTATGGTGTCTGTTGCTGTTAAACCAGACGACTAAGGAAGCTCTTCTGCATGTGGGCCCAGTGGTGGGGTCGGGTTGGGGTGGGGTGCGGTGGAGGCTGGTGTTGAAGGGACCCGGGAAGGATTTCATGGGGAAAGAAGAGTCTTCCATTCAAAGGTAAAGTCTGAGCTCTCTGCATCTCCTGTTAGCTCTGAGTTCAGCAATCCCGCCAGAGCAGGGATGAGCCTCCAGATGCCACCACCTCTCCTTGGTCAGGGATCGGGCTGGCTGACTTCCCTTTATTGACAGCAATGTCTGGGAGGGAGGCCTGGGAGTGCCCTGAGCCTGAAGAGCAGGGACTGCCGGGGAGAAATCTTCAAAATGGCCTGAGAAAGCAGAAAAGCTGGTTTGGTCTGTTCTGTCCCTCGACAGGGAGGCGCTGAGCCTGTGGTCTCTCCCTTAGTGACCCTTCGTCCTCATGCACCCCTCCACCCTCAGGAGGCTCTGGCCTGCGCTCGTGATCTGTACACACAGCCACAGGACAGCTGCAAACAGTGTCCTCAGAGATCTTAGGGTCCCGGGGGAGGATGAATGAAATGAGCATGAATGACAACAGAGGGCTCAGTGCTGGGGAGAAATACAAGCTTTTGGGGTGGGGGGTGGGGGGCGGAATGGGATGTTTGGACAGAGCAGGGCAAGAGGGACCAAGGTAGAGCTTAATTGAAAGGGATCATTTCATGCGAGTCTTGAAGGAAAAATTGGGTCTAGGCCTAGAATGAAAAACATTCCAGGCAGAGAAACCGATGCTGGCAAGGAGGCAGGAAAATGGAAAACATGTATGAGGAACGATGAATAGTTTAGTTTGGCTGACACCAAGGTTTGGCAAGAAGAGGAGGGCTTGGAAATGTCTGCCGGGTGGGTGTCTTAAATAAATACTGTCTTTGTCCATTTTAGTCTTTCCAAGGTTGTATCACCTGATTCCAGATGGTGAAATTACAAGCGTCAAGATCAATCGAGTGGATCCCAACGAAAGCCTCTCCATTAGGCTCGTGGGAGGCAGCGAAACCCCACTGGTCCACATCATCATCCAGCACATTTACCGCGACGGGGTGATTGCCAGGGACGGCCGGCTGCTGCCAGGAGACATCATCCTGAAGGTAGGCCGCAGTCGTGGTGGGGCCGGGAAGAGGGGGCTTGCTAAAATCCCTTCGGAGCAAGTCAGCGGATGGATGGAGGAAATGCCAGATGGATGGGAAGCGGTCACTTTCTAGGGTTGTCACGCCGATAGGGCTCTTTCCCTGAGAGTTGTCATTTAATGGAGATAGGTCTTTGCCCCTTCTGTCTTGTCCTTATAGCCTCTGCCTCTTTCTGGGTAAGAGTATTTCTGTCTCTGTCTTCCCCTCCTTCCTCGTCTCCCCTCCAGCTCCTGTCCCTGCTTCCCTTTCTCTACCTCCTTCTCTTCCTGTCTCCTTCCCAACCCCTCCTCCCACTTGAAGTAACCATAACATAAAAGAATATGAAACTGGAGCATCTATTTGTCTTCTCGTATTGTTTTTAGAGCAGGTTAATGGAACATGTCATCTTGGATCTGGTCACTCCCTTTCACACACCCCCCTTGTGGGAAACTTCCTGTAGCTTAATGGCCCTCCATGAGAAAACCCAAAAGGTGAGGCTAAGCTATTCCCACCAAGGCACTGACCTTCCAGGGCGGGCAGGAGGTGGAACAACACACCCTGGGCCTTGCTGTGCTCAGGGGCTTGGGTGAGAGGAAGGATGCTAGGGAAGACTCTTGAGCAGAAAGGACAAAGGGAGAGTTGTTCATCACACAGAGGTCGGACGTGCGGCGAGAGTGACAAGGAATCCCTCCCTGGCTGTAGACTCCCTGTCTGATACCCAGAGAAGAGTTTCATCCCGTTCAGGGGCCAGCTCCTGATACAGCGTGAGCTATTTCTCTGCCAAAAAAAAAATTATTATTATTATTATTATTATTATTATTATTATTATTATTTGGAATAAGAAAGCATTTAAAGCAGCGATCAAACCTCCCCCTGGTCTCTGGGGTAAAGCACAAGGCCGGGCCCGTCAACCTCTAGAGACAGTCCACAGTGCAGTCAGTGGACTCTACGTGGCTTCCCTCCAGAGGGAGGGAGTTGTTCTGCCCGGGAGGGTCACATAAGACATTCTGATTCTTAGGGCCTTCAGGTGGCCCTTGCAGGCCAAGGGCTGCCAGGACTGTCCTGCAGATGACCCCGGCCTGGGTGTGATGGGGGAAACGAGACACAGGATACATGACAGAGCGGAGCAAGGGCTTTAAGCTCACCTGTGCTTGGATACAAGTGGTGAGGCTTGTCTGTGCACGCGAGCCTTCATCCATCCCTGGAGAGGCAGAAAAAAAAAAAAATGATGATTGTGTCCTGCAGGAAGACCTCTTAAAATCTCACTCTGAGCCTCCTCTATCAATTGGCTGCAAGTACAAGAAATCCGACCCAACCACAGAAGTTCAAGAAGGCTGTCTCTCTCCTGTGGGGCCCCGGTCCTGCAGACCCTGCGCAGAGTGTGGGGCTGCTGCGAGATGGTTTTCTTGCAAAGCAGTGACTCCCGCTAGGGGCTGAGCCTTCCGGCTGGGCCTGCTTAGCCAGAGTAATTAAAACCAGAAAGCCCCATGGGGCATCAGCCCTGCAGATAATTAATGAGGCACAAATTAGAGGGCCGAGCCCGAGGACGTGTAAGTAGCATAATAAAGTGATCCAGCCTTTCAGTAAGAGGGCCTGGGAGCTCATGCCTATCAGTTTGCTTGAAACTATACAGAGATTTTTTTTTTCCCTTTTTTGTTGAGAACATGGGCAAAAGACCTCATAGGCAGCAACAAACTTCAGACCACACACATGCACCCATGCACGCACATACCTGCACACACACGCTTGCACGCGCACACATGTGCAGTGGCAGGGCCCGGAAGTTCCAGCAGAGAGATGACCCCAGGAGAAAAATTCACCTGGAGGTTTTGGGGAAGAAAGTGTCAGCTCAGTTTAATCTGAACAGCATTTTCGTGTAACCATTTGACCTTCAATGGGAAATTTTCTTCTTTTGCCTTTTCCTTTTTCTTTCTTTTTTTCTATCCACTCCCCACCCCGAGCCCCTTCCCTGAACACCAAGTTGGGCAAGCAACATAAAGGAGGGCTGGGACTGCGTAAATACACCTGGGGCATGTGCAGGGACAGGCTGAAGAGGGAGAGGCCAGCAGAAGGTGCAGGGAACAGGAGGAAAGTGGGGTTAGAAGTCCTGTTGGAAGATGGGCGGGGAGGGGTCTTTGGAATATTTGGACAGAGGAGAAGGTGACAAACCAGAGGGGTCTTTCAGGAGGGGTCCTGCTGATGCTGTGGGGCCGGGCCTTGCAGGAAGGGTTGTTGTGGCAGGTGGGGCTGGCTGATTGGCTCTAGCTTCGGGTCCCCCCCACTGTCCGCCTCCCCATCCAGGTCAACGGGATGGACATCAGCAACGTACCTCACAACTATGCCCTGCACCTCCTGCGGCAGCCGTGCCAGGTGCTGCGGCTCACGGTGCTGCGTGAGCAGAAGTTCCAGAGCCGGAGCAGCGGACAGGCCCTGGATGCCTACGGGCCCCGCAGTGACACCTTTCATGTGATTCTCAACAAGAGCAGCCCCGAGGAGCAGCTGGGAATAAAACTGGTGCGTAGGGTGGATGAGCCCGGGGTGTACATCTTCAACGTGTTGGACGGCGGTGTGGCGGACAGACACGGTCAGCTGGAGGAGAACGACCGTGTGTTGGCCATCAACGGACACGACCTTCGGTACGGCAGCCCAGAAAGTGCGGCTCACCTGATTCAGGTGAGTCACGGGTCATTGCCAAGATCCTGGTTAGCACCTGTCAGCGTAAGTGGGATGCTCGTTACCCTGACCTACCCGCCCTCTGACGACCGTGTGTGACATGCAGTGGCCCCCTTCCCAGGAGTCAAGACTGAAGGGCCAGGTAGGAACATTACTCCAGCAAAAGATGTGTCTCAGGCCCACGGCCATTCCCTCAGTGTTGCCAGCCATCCGATCTGAGTGCCCACGTAGGGGTTGTAACCTAACCAGGTGAAGGTCACTTAAGATCAGCAGCGTTGTGTCATCCTTGGACCCAGTCTGTTATTTGCAGACCCAGGGGTCATTCACATCCATTCTGGACACTTCCAAGACACCTAGGGGTACTAACTCCCATAAGAAGCAGTGCCATGTGCCCTCCAGGAATCCTGTGGATGGAGACCACTGTGGGATTGGCTAAGGCTGAGCCTCCTCTCAATGGCTAAGTCCAGCCTTCTTGGAAAGCCCATGGGAACTCAAGTATGAATCTATCAGAAGGGCCCTAGAAAGAGAGGCATACAAGTGATGTTCCCGATAGCCTGACATTGGTTCAAATGAATTCACTTTCCTGACTGGCATAGCATCATCAAGCCCTAGCCTGGGTCTTGTTGTCTTTGGCTAGGTCACCATGTTTTTCCAACATTTAATGAGCTGCCATCTTTATTCTTAGGACAGGCTTTGTTGTGGGCTCTTGTACTCTAATTCATTTATTCACTCCCTTTAGCCAAGATGTATTAAGTTTCTGCTACTCAGCCAGCCACGGTGTCAGGTACAGAGAACATAGAGATGGTGGCCTCTTAGGCTGCTCTCTCGAAGGAGCCCAAATCTAGTACAGGGGATGGACTTTCTGTAAATAATTGCCATAGGATATGTTAGTACTATAATGTTGTTTCAGATGGAGAGATTTTTCTTGCATGGGCCTAGGAATTCTTTACAGGAAAATATCTTGAACTTGGGGCTTTGAGGAATCAGTAGAAATTCTCTAGGTAGACAAGGCAGGGAGGGTCATTTTAAGGCAATACACCACAAAGGAACATTTCCCTGGAAGGTGGTCTGGAAAAGCATTAATACCTGGAGCGTGGTGTCTATTATAAAAAGCAGCCGTAGCAAGGCAGGGTTGGGAGGCAAGGACCAGATCCTGCGGAGTTTTATTAGCCACTCTAAGAAGCTCAGACTTTATCCTCAAGGCCATGGGGATGTCCCTGGAAGGGTTTAAGAAAGGAAGTGACATGATTTTCTAGATCTCTCTAGAGGTAGTAGAAAGCTGATAGGGGAGGGGCCCGATTAGAGGCCTTATCGTATGAAGCGTTTGCAATTACCCGGCACACCACGTCAGCTTCCAATTAAAGTATTAATACTTCAAGAAGAGACAGCGAGTCAGCAGCAGTAGTTGACTAAACCTTGTACCAAGCTCCGCGGAGGATGATAATCAGAAGACATAGAGTACTTTCGAGAACTTGGTCGCTTACGCACACACACAAAACTCCCTACCCTGGGTTCCGGCCATGGAGTTCCTGCAGGTGTTCACAAGTCTCTTCATTGTCGTGTGTGTGGTATCTTCTCCTTCTTCCCAAGGAGAACCAAGGAGTGTGTGCTACTGTCCTTTTAGGTGTGGACGGCCTGAGGCAAAGAGTGCAAGGAGACTTACCCTACGTCCTCTGTCCACCAGGATAGGAAGCACATGGGCTGTCCCACTCTTGAGGTGATGCTTAACGTGATGGATGTTTATCTGCCTAACAGGCCCTGAGGCCATAGTCTGTGGAGCAGGTGGAGAAGAAAATCAAGAGTTATGAGGCATTTCCCCTCTTGAGTTGATGCCATGCATTCCCAAACCCGCATGCCCGGCTTTAACTTCTCTGAACACCATACTCGTGTAACCAACTCCCTACTTGGTATCTCCATGTGAATATTTTCAAATATTCAAACTTCAAACTTCATATCTAAAACCAAATCCTTGACTTCTCTCTACTCCTTGTCAAACCTGCCCTTTCCAGGTTTCCATCCTCTTCCAGTCTCTAGGAATGGCACAATTTATGCAGCTATTTGGGCCAGAAGATTTTCTCACTTTCTTCAACATGCTCTTTTTGGAATCCATTTCTCACTACCTCCATGGCATCCATGAGCCATGCTACCACCAGCACGGTCTCTGCGAGAGCCCTCCCAACTGGCCTCCTTGCCTCCGCACATGACTTCCTACCTCTGCTCTCTACAAGGCAGTTAGACGGCCACTCTACAAAATCAGTCCTATCCTGTCACTCCCACACTCAGCTCTCCGATGCTTCCCAAGACACCTAGATTAAAATCTCCAAATATTAGCAGTGGCCTTCAGAGCCATATGTAATTTGACCTTTAGTTATTTTTCCAACTTCATTTTGTAAGCAAAGTAGAGGATTTCTAGTATTCTCGCTCTTGTCTTAGCATGCTCAGTCACAGTACCCCCTTGCTACTACTCCTCAAACATTTCAAGAGCTCTTTCACCTCAAGGTTGATGTTCTTGCTATCCCTCTGACTAGAAGAATCTTCCAAATATCTTACTGCCATGCTTCATACGGGTATCCTCAAACGTCACCTCAGAGAGGCCTTCACCAACAATCCCACTTAAGATAGCTTCTCCATCCCAGCTCTACATCCTTTATGGAATATGCTTTATTTTTTCCTACCAGTGAATTACTTTATTACCTGTTGGCCTAGTGCAGAATAATACAGTAGAGTATTGTGACTCAAGCACTTAGAGAAATGTCTGGCAAGAACAGCCACTCAATAAATGTTTGTTGAATGAGTGCATTGAGCCAAATTATAAAAATGTAAATATACAGAAGATACAATTTATGCATTAATTCCATCTCTTAGGGATTTTTCATCATCAAACCATTTGCCAAAGAACAAACACCAAATCGACTTTTACATGCTGTTTGTCCCCAAGATGGAATTTCTACATCTTTTCCTCTTGACTTCATTCAGTTATTATTGGTTGAGCACCTTCTAGGTGCCAACAAGTGTGTGACACAGTGGTAAACAAGATGGGCACAGTTTCTGGCCTTGCAGAGCTTGGAATATATTCTGGTCTCTGATCTCAAATACAATCAAGTCAGCATTTAGCAGGTGGTTCTAACTTGTATATGTCAACGGATGAGAACAGAAAATAGACATTTTATGAAAACATTCACCCATGGAAAAGGAAGAATCATCGTTCTTGTCATGAACAAACCCCCTATGCATGATTTTTTTCCCCTCCTTTGGAACTAGACTTTTAGGCCATCATCAACTTTTTTCCCCTATTGTGTTTGTCAACTCCCCCTGCAGGTCAGCTCATGTTCTAGAGATAAGCTGCCCACTACACCTCACAATAGGCATCAGAAAACCTCCCTTACTCATACCACTTGGACAACTTTTGATTACATGTGGCATTCTACTTTTTTTAGATTAATAGCAGAAGAGGGGGAAAAATTTCCCAGAGAATGTAAATTTATGAAGTAAAATCTTGCCTAATAGTGGGACTTCCTAAAAGAGTCTTCTGCTTACTAAACAAAGCCAACGTACTTTATAAGCAGAAAAGGGGGGAAAAAATCTTTTAAAGGCTTGGGCAAAGCTAGCTAGAAAAGAAATGGAAAAAGTAGAGTGCTGGGAAAATCCAGTTAAGCAATCTCAAGCGTTGATTTTATTTATGTGATACTTGTAACACACACCAGGCTGCGGGAATTAAACTTAATACCCTTCAAAGGTGGAGAGTCAAGTTACCCACCAATCCTTGGCTGCCTGGCCCTCGTGTATCTCCTCCATGAATCATACTTGCCTTAGAAAGAAATTCCCAGACAACATGTCTTTTTGGTCATGTTTTCTCCCACAGTACCACACTTTTGCCTTTTTCTCCATTATTTCAGGGAAAAGCTATTACAGAGAAGCCACAACTGTTTTAAATTTGACCAACTTACATATGTGGAGTCCTACCCCCACTTACTCAGCAGCCCTGGGTGCCAGCCCCCAGGAGTGAGTCGGACTCCTCCAGAAGGAGAAACCCTAAGGAGACAGAAGCTTCGAATACAGAGTAGTTGACTCCAATTAACTTTATTGACTTTATTTTTCTCCATTGTCAATTTCTTGACTTTTTTTTTTTTTTGAGCACCATGTCTAGAATAACTGGAGGAAAGAGGCAGCTTAGTGACACTGCCTGGTGTCCTACCTAAAACCAGAGAACCACAAAATACAGACCAAAGATTGAGACTCAAGGGAAGAAAGGGCTCTCCACCCCCCTATCATGGAGATTGCTTCTCCCTCCCCACACATCAGTGTGCAAATGATTTATGCTGACAGGTATGCCTATTTTGAGATGTTCTCATCTATCTGCAATTCTGGAGCAGGGAGTTCAGATGTATTTGGGAGTTCAAATATATACAGTTAATAAGTGAAGAAAGTAATTTTGGATTTCAAATTTGAGTCTCTTTTCTATGCCTTTTTTTTCCCCCTAGGCCACTCCCAGACTTGAGGCAGATGCAGAAACATAAATTCAAAGCCATCCATAGAAGTGATAATAACATAGATTTTCACTAATACTTGCATATGTAGGATTATTTTTTCCCCTTTGCATGAATTAATATTTCAATGAGAAGTTATTTTTATCAAAGAACAACCAACATTCAGGCTCTTCGAACTTTTCAAAAGAATGTGAGAGGCTCTAGACAGAGCCAGAAAGTAAATAACGAACTCCTCGTATTACCTACATTTGTTCTGAACACGTGATTCCAGCTCATGAGTTCTGCACAACTGGAAAACAGACAGAAATCTTGTCCCCTGGAGCCAGTAAGAACTGCCAGTGAAATAAGACCTGATAGATCAATGTGCTTTTTACAAATCAGCACAGCTAATACCGAGTCAAATCCCCCATTTAGACCAATTTTATTAACATGGCATTGTAATAAATTTTTTTTTTTTTTTTTTGGCATTGTAATAAATTTAATACAAAGGCTGAAGAATACATAGATGTAAGAACAGTCTTCTTGAGCTGAATTCTCAAAGCCCAGATGATTTTTCTATAAGGCTCTAAATTTCATGCGTTCATGATAAAGCATGGCTTGGGACACTGTACAGCTTCTTAGAATTTTGTGAGCGAATCTCATGCACAGCTACACACTGCAAATATTAGGGAATTTTTTAACTTTTTTTTAGGGAAACTTGAGGCTTCACTGCCCTTCCTCCAACTCAATAGATCCCCCATGTTGCATTTTTTTTAACACCACGGAACAGAATGAACCATGAGAGTCACTTTTAGATACCATAAAAGATATGACGTTTGAGCCAAGGGATGTGGGCCATTCCGCTGACTGAGCAATCAACAGCCACGAGAACTCAAGAACGAAATTCTTATTTTGACCTTGTCACTGACATCCATAGGACCCTGCGTATATCAGCCTGTCATCATTAACATCTTAACACTTAAAAGATGTGCCTCTGGGAGCACATGGGCGAATGGAGTGACAGTCAAGAGGGAAAAATCGACAGAATTTCTGTCTCAAATCTTTTTCTATCCTGGTGAAATCCTAAGGTCCTATTCATCACTTTTCCTCAACGCCTCTTAAATTTCCTTTTTCTTTGGCTAGACTCTGGTTGCTCTTTGCTCACTAAAGTAGCTGCTGAAGATATTCTTGAATTCTTTTTAAAAATGTGCCAGGCGTTATACTAGGTGCTAACGTTGCAATGGTGCACAAATCGGCACACACCAGGTTTGCTTTCACCAAGCTCATTTTATAGAAACTCTCAAAAAAAAAAAAAAAAAAAAAAAAAACCTCTCTCCATTAACTTGTTCTGGAGTTCTATTTTTGAAGCCCCCAACTTTTTGCTCAGCGAGAGGGATTTTTCTCAATTTCTCTTGCTCACTGGAAGAGGGGGGGTTAGGGCAAGGACTTTGTTTCCGCACCCCATTGTGTAGCGTGTCGCCAGGTCAGCAGATGATTGATGACTTTGGTATTTTTCTATCATTGCAAATGGTAACGGTTCTGATTGCCATGTAGGGTCGATGCCATACATGATGTCGGAGCTAGGCCGTACTGATGTAATGCGTCCTTTAGTGAAGGCCTGGGAACCTCCCTGTCATCTTTTCACTAATCAGGAATAATGAAGACAGACATCTATGCAGTCCTTGGCTTCACAGAGCTAATCCCCTAGGCACACAAGACATGGCAAAACGGAAACTCCATCCCTGAGGTCCTGGGTACAGCT
Organism: Canis lupus familiaris; assembly: GCF_011100685.1. NCBI lineage: Eukaryota > Metazoa > Chordata > Mammalia > Carnivora > Canidae > Canis > Canis lupus. The sequence continues at coordinate 46,793,295 of NC_049234.1, read as the reverse complement.
GGTCCATCAGCAAAAATACTACTCTGTATTGGGTCTTCTGGATCTGATTCTATACACACACACACCTGCTCAACTTTATTAGAGTGGGTCCAGAGTTCATCGAACTCTTGAGATCACTTGAAAACATGAAATATTAGGGCGCTTGGGTGGTTGAGTCAGTTAAGCATCTGCCTTCGGCTCAGGTCATAATCCCAGGGTTCCGGGATCAAGTCCTGTGTTGGACTCCCTGCTCAACTGGGAGCCTGCTTCTCCCTCTGTCTGATGCTCCCCTGCTTGTGATCATGCTCTCTCTCTCTCTTCTCTCTCTCTCCCTGTCAAATACATAAATAAAATATTTTTTTAAAAGAAAGAAAACATATGAAATATTTAAGAAAGTAGAAATATTTGACCTGGAAAGGAGAAGAGCTGAGGGAGAACAGTAAACCCCTATCTTCAAATAAGATTGTCACATGGAAATTGATTTTGGGCTGCCCAGGAGAGCATGAGTGGAGCCGATGGGCAAGCAAGAAAATGGCACATTTAATTCAGCCTAAGGACAAACTTTCTAATTAGCGCCAAGAATGGCCCATGCTGCATGGGACACAGTGAACTCACGGTCGTTGGAGGCACTGGGGCGGGAGCTGGGAGACAACACGGCAAGGATTTTGTAGGGGGAACTGAAACCTGGGTTACAGAGAGAATGTTGGATTAGATGATGTCTGACCTCTCTTCCATATATGTGACTTTTCAATGATGTGGAAACCAGTGCTCCACAATTTCCCCAGGGCACTGTGAACGCAAGATAGATGAACTGGCAAGGCTATGTGAGCAGTTGGTGGAAGGGAAGCTAAGATGGGGCAACCCCAAACAGCATGGAAAAAGCCCATCCCTACAACTATACACTGAACACTAAAGCTAGACTATCTCACTCTGGGATCCTGGGAAAAGAAACTAGTGGGGAATGCAGATCCAGGCTGAATTATTTTTAAAGCAATGTTCATGAAAACCTTTCTTGGTGGAACACTAATTTGAGACAAGCTTATTTATTATAAATGCAACTGTAGCTCTCAGTTGTCTCTGTAACAAGGGCTCCCAGTCAAGCATGGGTCGCCTGGGGACCCATATCAATGTTGTAAGGGTTGTGTATATAGGGTCTCATGCTCTGAGCAGTCGTTTGGATGCCTAACAGCTTGGAGATTCCCTGTTTTGGGTCTTTAGAATGTTAAAAACCATTTTATTTAAGCATATTCGTGTATGTGTGTGTGTGTCCTTTTTTTTTCTTTTTTTTTTTTAAGCAGCAAATGCTGTAATGCATTTCGTTTAACTCAGTCCTCTTTCACAATGAATAGGTGAAGCCCTGGGCTAGGTGAGAAGGTCACACCTTGAAGTACAGGTACCCTATCTACTCCTGGTTTGCCCTAGTTGTTGCTGGCTGGCTCTGCCATTGCGTGGACCCATGCAGTGCTGGAATAGTAGAAAGACGCCCTCGGCTCCAATGTAGAGCTCTGCAAAATGCCTCTCCTGCTTTGTGTGGTGGCGTCTTTGACTTTCCATTTCTCTACTCTGTGAAGTTTCTGACCTGTGTTGGATCCTGACACGGTGAACACTTCTTACCAGCCACAGTGGCTTTTGTAGGGATTGCCTGGAAAAGGCTGAACATGACCCTACAAGATGCCTGCCCTGCAAGATGTCAGTGTGGCACTTTCAGACAACTCCTTCCAGTTACAAGAGGTGGGATTTTATGATTTTTAAACAGGCTGCATCTAAATGAGGCTGCTTTAGACTATGGTTCCCTTTTGTGGCCCCTGCTTAGTCCTGTCATGGAAATATTATTGGCAGTCTTGAGTCAAGTCTCAAAAGAGCAAAGAAAAATAATCCTTCAAACATGACCCGAGAAGACAAGCCTTCCCATGATAAATGCTACTCCATTTTAATTCTTTGGTTTTCTCTGAATATTAGATTTTTTTCTTATTCCTTTTGCTGGAAGTAATTAGTCCCACCCCTAGAGACTCTTATGTGTGGAACCCATATCTCTTTCCTGGCACCTGCTCCTGATGGTCCCGTAAGCCCCATGTCCCCACGGCTCGTTGTGAAGTGCCTGGCACATGTCAGCCATGGAGACAGAACGGCTGCCAACAAGCTAAGGTCCCCGGGGGAGAAAGCCGTCGGAAGTGCTTCCCTTAACCCATAGAAAGGAGAGAGGGAGTTTAATGAGTGGGCTCTACGGAGAGAAAGAATAGGTATAAGCAGTGAGACTATGCAACTTGTAACCACCACGTCCAGAGTCTTTCTGGATCAAAACTGAGGATGTTTAAGGGAGAGAGGAGAGAGGAAACTTCACCTGAAAAGGATTGTCCTCTGGCCTTACTTGCTACTCAAGATATCCACAATCTTAGGAGTTAAACACTGCTTTGGCCCAAATTGCAACTCTCCAAGAGATGCACGCGAGAGGCTATCCTACACCTGCCTGCTAGCATGCTCTTCCTCTGAGCATGGTATTGAAAGCGACAGATCTGCTGCGCCACCTTTCTGGCACATGTGATGCGGGCACGCAATAAAAAATTTCTGCTGTTCCGTCTCCCCTCACCCCCCTGCTCACGCTTCACCTTCACACCAGGCTTACACCCACAGAAAGAAGGACTCACTGGTTCTAAGAGCTGTTTCTCGACACTGAATCCAGCTGCTCCTGAGGGCTAGAGCCAGTACAAACACATTAGCCTATTTTCCACCTTACAGCTTCAAACACTGGGAAAGAAAGCAAATCCAGCACCGTCTCCCCGAGAGCAATTTGTAAGGTGGCTGGTAAGAGCCACAGATCCAGCCTTGCAGAGAACGTATGTCCAAGAAAATTGATCCCCGGGTTATTCATTGGAGTGTTGTTCCTGCCAGCAGCTTACTACCAAAGTCGGCATTTGAAACCCCGGTGAGAAATTTGGGTTTGAAAATGTGAATTAAACGGTTCTTGCAGGCTGCTCCTTGGCATTTTGAATTTCTCCTGGCAAGTCGATTCGATATAGAAGTCTCAGATTTTCTCAACTCTTCCGAGATGCCTAGGTCATGTAATTGCTCATGGGCCAAGCGAACATGATAACATGATACCATGTGCAGGCCCAAGACAAATCCCCCGCTGAGATCCTTCACAACATCGGAGTTTCCCTGAAGATAAGGAGCAACTCTGGGCATGGCAGTTGGAGTTTTGACTGGAGTGTTTGCCGCTTATCTCTTAGTCATTTTTGCTTCAGAAAGTTCCTAGAGATAACCTCCTCGGGATAAGCGAGGCTTACAGTATAAAGAAAGAAACACTATTACAAAATACTCCTCTAAGAATGGAGTTTAGTTGGCCAATCTCATAGTTCTTCATGTCAGCTTGCTTCCTTATTGTTTCCGGAGCTTGTTATTTTCGTTCTGATGCAAGTTTTATATGTGATAAGAACCAACAAGGAATTCAAGATAGGCAAATGAACAGAGGAAAGGTATGTAAATGATGATTGAGTAGACCAGCCAAAGGGATGACAGGGCTTTATGTGAAAGAACGTGAGTGAAAGACTTGAACTTGCTTTTCGGGGCCTGTTCGGTAGGATTTTTGTGATTACAGAGTTGCAGGGCGAATCAACTTGACTGGCCCATCATTGACCGACACTCTTAATGTGCTTGAGAGATGGTTTTTAAATTTTCATCTGATTTACAGTTACCTAGGGGATGACGCCCAAGTTTCAAGAGAGCTCTGAGAAGAAATGTTTATTAATATAAGGATGCAAAATCACATAGGATTGGGCTGGCTAATTGTTGGACAATCCTGGGAATCTGATTTCATCAATGGGGTTCTGGTTGCTTAAGGTTTTAAAAACATGGTCCTCCTTCATGGCCTAATTTTCCCGTGGTGTGATTGCCATACCTGTAAAGGAAGAAGGCAGGCCAGCCGATGTCTATCTCTGCGCTCTGGTAAGCGGTCAGGGGATGGGATGAAGAGAGGGACTGCAAAAACTTACTTCGCTCTTCTCCACCTTGTCCCCAAATGTAGTCTTTCTTGGGGACCTTTCTAATCAACTCTGGGCCATCGGGGTGCTTTGTTGACGTACTTTTCACAGGGCTAAGATCTCTTCTGTCTGCCTTGAGGATCTGGATGCTCAGTAGTCAGCAGTTCTGGAAAAATGAGTAATGTTCTCAAACAGACGTGAAATTCATCTGTGGCAGGAAGCCAGTTTGTAAATTTATGGTGAGGAATAATGGACCTCCGCAGTAAGCAATATATTTGCTATTTGGAATGTTCTGTGCAAGCATCAATGTACATAGCACAGAGGAATAGTAGTCAGAATTAACGATAGTCCCATAAAAAAATAAAGGATCAAGGCAAAGGCCCTTGAAGAGGCTGTATTTGAACCTATTAAGTCATCCCTGTATTTCTAAAGTGTTCATCCTTTCCCATGTCTACTACATGTTTAGCACCGTAGATGCAGGATTTCTCCTCCTATAGTGGTAGTGCTGCTGCCACCAACTCTACTCCTTTTTCTATACTATTTACCTTCAGTCTGAGTTTTAGACTGGGCTACTACTTTACGCTGTATACTCTGTTCAATCTGAAAAGTCCTTCAGATGTGGCTTATATGCAATGGAGCCATCCCTTAAAAATAACGAAGTTTGATGATGTCTTTTCAAAAACTGTTGCATCAGTCAAACCTTCCCTAGTTTTTCCCTTGAAGCAGGTGTCATTTCTTGATTTCAAGATAAAGGAAATAATTCTCACGTTCTTGTCAAATTACAAAATGGGCATTGCCATGAGAAATGGTAGATACCTTTTTGTTTTTTTCATAAAAAGGGTAGAATAAAACTCACATCTTGATAAGCCCCTGGTGCTGGACCCTTTGGATGGAAGCTCTGAGAGTGGCTAATATCTGTGTCTTCTCACCCAGGCCAGTGAAAGGCGTGTTCACCTCGTCGTGTCCCGCCAGGTGCATCTGCAGAGTCCTGACATCTTTCAGGAAGCCGGCTGGAACAGTGACGGCAGCCAATCCCCAGGGCCGGGGGACAGGAGCAGCACTCCCAAGGTGAGCCCCAGCCAGGGTATGTCTGCTTCTCCTGCAGGAAGCTGTTTCTGGGGAAGGCTGCACACTTTAACATTTCTAAGCATCATTTCTGGACTTCATCACTTGAATATTGTTTGACTTGTCTTGTAAAACAAAAAGCCCAAAGTCCCATCTTCAAGACCTGGTGAGATAGCAGGTGTCTCCCATCCAAGCAAGAGGGAAGAAGGTGCAGGAGAGTTTTGAAACCTGATCTTGCAGACTTTGTATGGGAACATAATTTCAAGTGTAAGCCAAATAGATGTCATGTTTTTCCAATAGTCCTTTTGCTTAAGGACCGTTTTTACTCATTTTGAAATGAAACGAGATTGGCTTGGTTTTTTTTATTTTTGAAGTTCCCAGTCCGCTTGAAAATTGAAGTATATTATTAAAAATTAAATTTAATATAATTATATATCATATAGTATGTTATATATTTAATATAAATTATTAAAATAATTCTTCTGCTAATTTTAGTATGTTTGTTTTTGCAGAAGAACCCAGGAAGATAATATAAACACTTGAAGTACATATAACATTAGGGAGTGGTGAGAAATGGGACAAATCAGGAAGCTAATGCTATAACCTCTCCATTGGATGGGTCTCTAAAGCAACACAAACCTCTCTTAGTCTGAATTCAGAGTCCTGTAGGCTTGGCTTGGCATGCATTGTGATGTCAATGAGTTTCTAGCCACTTTTCCTAAGATCTGATTACATTAAATCACTTGTAACTAAAAAAAACAAATCGATAGGTAGCCCATTCTTCTTGGAACAGAGATTAGGGAAATGTCTATCATGTCAATCAGAACCTATAGGGCTATGTTTCATTTAGGAATAACTCACAGGTTTTGGGTTTTTGAGTAATGTATACAGAAACAATACTCAAAATCTTGATTTTGAAACATGCTGTTAATTACACAGCCTTCAAGGCCACAGCTCTACCCTTTTCCCCAGCCAGCTAGCCAGCCATGTCCCATAAATCCATAAATTCCAAGCTTATTTACAGTAAGCAATCTAGACAGACCAGGTAACTCCTGCTGAAACATTTTATGGATGAGGACTCCCGGATGTCTTTTGCTAGTAAATATCATTAGTGTATTTAAATTAAACTAATGGTATTTATTAATGGAAAACTAGTTTATTAGTTTAATCTAATTCATCTAATTCATCTAATTAATTATAGTTGGATCAACTAGACCATATGGTGTTCTAGCTCATTAAACCACTAAGCATGAGGCTTCCACCAGCACTGTGGTCTATAATCCTTTCCATCTAACCACCATGAATCATGGAAACAGCCAGGATGAGCTGTTCAAATTTTTGCTGCAATCTCTATCACATATCTAATTCCTGGAAAACATACAGAACCAAACTGGCCTAGTGGGAAATTGTAATATTTTCATTTTAAGTTAAAATAGTCTGTCTGCCTTCTGAGGTGCCCTCAAACACACACACATACACGCGTGGCCTATTTACAATAAAACTAAGACCTATCTGGCTCTTTAATGATTTATTTTTTTATGATCCTACTAAGCCTTGTTCTACCTAGGAAGCAACATGGCTTTCTGGAAGTAGGAGCTTTAATGAGTCAGAGAAATGCCAAAGAAGGCAAACCTACACTTGTGACACAGAAAAGTTTGTAGCCAACTGAAATACTAAAGACAAATTAGGCGTCAAATGTGGGCTTGTGGCTACCTCTGTGGGAGGAAAGGGAAAGTGACCAGAGAGAAATCACAGAGGGACTTCAATTGTACTGGAACATGTATCACTGATGCTGGGTTGTAAGGTACATGGGTAGGTCGTTATGTTCATCTTCATACTTTTTTTTTAATAAATCTAAAATGTTTTATTTTAGAAATCCCAATATTCTATGAAGTATTTCTTACAACTGAGTAATTAGTAGATCTGTGCCTATAATGTTTTTTAATCAGCTTGAATTAGTTCATACTAAATTGCGGGGGCTATTTATTTATTCATTTATTATTTAAATTCAATTTGCCAGCTTATAGTAAAACACCCAGTGTTCATCCCATCAAGTGCCCTCCTTAGTGCCCGTCACCCAGTCATTCCATCCTCCCAATCTCCTCATCTTCCAGAACCCTTTGATTCCCAGAGTTGGGAGTCTCTCATGGTTTGTCTCCCTCTGTAATTTTTTGCCACTCAGTTTCCCTCCTTTCTGTTATGGTCCCTTTCACTATTTCTTATATTCCATGTTAGGGAACATTCTGAGGTCTTTCTCCAAAGTAGGGAAGGAGCATTGGGAGAGAACGCAGATGGAAAGAAGATCTCTCTCATATTTAACTCTTTTTCTCCCCACCCAGAGTCAGGCCACTCTGGATGTGAAGGGTTCATGGCGGTACTTGGGTTTTCCATTGCTAACATGGATCTCTTTCTCTGGGGGTCAGGGAGGAAGGCAGATGGCTGTCAGAAACACGAAACAAAGGACGCATCTCCTGTTTGGGGTAACCCAGTCACTATGTGGAGCCCAGAGGTGTTTGAAGCCTTACCTTGCTCAGTACAGCAAGGCTGTTGGGTTAGCACTGAACAAATGTGGAAGAAAACTCTGCGCTTCAGGAACTCGTATCTAAAAGCATAAATAACCTATCTCTGCAGCCAGGAAAACGTAGGTTTCAGCATCCAAATCTTATTTGTCATGTATTTTATTTGACAGACTTGGGTTTGAGTTGAGTTCTCTAGTCAATGAGATAAACTGTTCCTGGAAAAATTGGGTAACTGATTCTTTCATGTGTTTTTCTGACAGTTATCTGAAAATTGATAGGTTAATTTTTATCATGTGCTAAAACATGACCTCTGAAAGCAGAGTAGTGTAGTGGGCGAGAGTGTGGAATTAGTCAGATATCTTGGGTTTCAGTTCCCAACCCCATCCCCAACCCCCCACCAGCTGTGCTTCATTGATCAGATTTGTTTTAATGTTGAGTTTCAGTTTTTCTGCCTGGATACCTTTAAGTACATAAAAAAATAATATTTCTTTTCCTCAAAGAGTATCTGGCCAATCTGTACATTATTCAAGGAATATTTATTCACAACAGAGCAATTAGAGCCTCACTTATTTCTATTAACTGGTGTGGCAGATGCGAAGCCATTTCTGAAATATCTTATAAGATAGATAATTTTGTTACTTTCCAAATGAACTTAGGGACACATTTTTTAAAACTAAGTATTCTCAGATCAAAGGTGTCCCTTTCAGTCACAGGTGTGCCCTATGGGCCTTCTTCCCCACTTCATAAATGAGATTGGGGGTGCTCTGAGTGATGACAGTATTACAAGATCTCAAAGGATATTACTATTAGAAACCCAAATAACAATAAAATAGGTTTAAACTTGCTACCTAAAAAGGGAGTTAAATTATTGGGATCTTCTTTTCTTCTGGGCAAATATTGTAAAATATTGATAAAACCCAATATTGGCAGAATTGTGGGAAATCATCATTTTCACAATGTATTGGTGAGATTATAGGTGATCGAACTGTTTCATACGTATCAAAATGTAAAATATGCAGGCTCTTTGATTTAGCAGTTGTACTTTTAGGATATTAGCCTAAAGAAATATTTACACAAGTGCACAAGATATGTGTGTCTAAGGATGTTCGCAGTGACACTGTTTAATTTTGCAAGAGACTTAGAAACAACCAAAATGGTCATCAATGGGGGGATATGACATATCCACATGATGAAGTACTAGGCAGCCGTTCAAGAATGCAAAAGAGCGTGTGTGTGTATGTGTGTGTATGTGTGTTTGTGTGTACACATATTTTTCAATGTGAAAAGATGTCTCTGTTTTCCAGAGCATTCCATACTGTGTTTTAGATATCACCTCGGGAGATTGATCTGCTACCCTGACAATATCCCTGGCTTCCATATGGAAATAATGGAGGAAAGCCCTTCTTTGTGAGGATCAGGAGTAAATGCTTTATGAATATCCCCAGGAATGAGCGGAAGCAACAGAGCAGCCAGTAAGAGTCTCTAGGTCTAGAACTTTGCCCTGGGTTGGGGGCGTCTCAGAACAGCCTGCATCTCCAACTAGGGCTCTTCTGAGAGGTCTGTGTTCAAAGGCAGAGACGTCCTGAATCTCACTGCTTTGTGGAGGAGAAAAGTCATGAACTGAGAACGGATCTGGAGAGCGTCTCCAGAACTACTCAGGAGTGCTGGGACCACTGTATTCATACTGCTACTTATTTGTCTTATTTTGAAACTTTGCCCTGAAGAAGATCCCATTTTAGTTTTACAACTCACTTCAGGTAACCAATCTCTTCAAGATTCTGAGGTTTATAGAAACATATAATCCAGACCTTACAAATACTAATTGTAACATATAACTTCCCATAATAATTTGTGATTCCGGATTTAGTATTCCATGGCTACTAAAAACAATTTGCAGCACCTTGTAATTTATCCATGCATTTATTTCCCAAACATAGTTACCATCTTTAATGTGCTAAATGCTATGTGTAGTACGAGGGATATAGTAACAGGCTATTACTGGATACAATGGGGCCATTAAAACAGACATGGGTAATTTTATACTATAGAAAATCATGAGATAATAAATGTGCAAAAAGCCTAGGCTTATCTTCATAATGAAGTGGTAAAAATGAACTCTTGTTAATGCAAGCAATAGTTCTATATGATGCTAACCATCAACTTAGCAGAAGTTTATCATTCATTTGATTTGTTGAATAGGTAATATATTCACAGGGTTAAAAAAAAAAAAATGAGGAAGGAACCTCTTACCCAGGCCCCATCTGTCTGGTTCCCACCTCCACGCCCATAAAACCACTTTCTTGTTTCCAGAGTGTCTTCATGAAAATGTAAATATCAATACAAATTCTCTCTCCTCCCTCTTTCTACACAAAAGTTAGTATAATTACACTTTCTTTTGTACCCTAATTTTTTTTAACCAGATGAGTTTTTAAATTTTATCTCCGTAGATAAAACTGTAAGTTGTGTTCCGAGCCCTAGACTTCTCTGAGGTCAGATCAGAGGGTGATATTTATTTGCAATGCACATTCCCACATAGTCCCCTAGGTCATTACACATGGAGGAGAATACATTTTTAGATAATTATATGTTGATATAAATTCACTGACAAACAGCGCCCTTGACTCTTATTGCTTCAAGATAACACTGCATGTAGCTTTGATTGTTTTCAACCTAGGGTTGCTGAACCAAAATCACAGTTCTCTTAATTTGCTTTTCAAAAGCCAGTCCTCAATGTATGCTACACAATGTATATACTATGTTTTTGCATCATAAAATTAAAGGGTAGAACTACATATTATTTTGAAAGACTGAAGATGCTAATTGGAGAGAACCCAGTTAGTAGTGAGTTTCTATGAAATCCATGATTTTCTCTAACTATGGAGTTCTAGAATTGACTCCCTACCTAAATTAAACAGAGGTCATTTAATTAAAATACAATTCCTTTTTTTTTTAACTTAGAAGAAAACTCCTGATACTCATGAATGGCAGGAGCTTTATGAAATATGACTATCGGGAGTAGTCACTTGAAAACTTGGGGTGTGATTCACTTTGTGAGCTATTTCTCCAGTGGTCTCCAACCTGCTCCTCTTCCGTTTTTTTCCATTCCCATTTGAAATGTAAACTTTCTCTGAATCAGCCTAGGGGATTTGGGATAACGCTGCTCTGCTGAGGGTGACAGGCAAAGCGAGGGTTCCCTCTGCACGTGTCTTTCTCTATGAGACCAAGGACGACTGTCATATATTTGTCCAATTGGGTAGGGTTTTTTTTGTGCGGAGGAAATGCAAGCCCCCCTGTGAACAGGTGTGCCACGCTTGTTTTCCTGTCTGTGCCTTTAGCCCCTCCATCCTGTGGCCACTTGCCGTGAGAAGGTGGTAAGTGTCCGAAAAGACCCCAGCGAGTCTCTCGGCATGACCGTTGCTGGTGGAGCATCACATCGGGAGTGGGATTTGCCCATCTACGTCATCAGCGTGGAGCCCGGGGGAGTCATCAGCAGAGATGGAAGAATAAAAACAGGTAAAAAGACAAGGTACTGGGCCAGTGGAGTGTTACCATGAACTCGCAGCTTGCTGGGTTGGGTAACTGCTTCCTGAACTGATGAGAGCATGAGATGCTGAGCTGCCCAGGACCTCTGTCACACACTGACTGTGACCGGCTTGAGTATAGTTGCTGGATTGGGTGTTTCACCCCTTGAAGTTCTTGTGGATTGACGTGGGCTGCTTGGCTTGCTAAGAAAGCAAGTACCTGCAAAGTATGCCGGGAAGTAATGGGAAGCGTCTACAGTTATGAGCAAGTGGCTCAACTAAATAGCATAACTTGGTTCCATTTGTTCTAAGTGATTCTTTGCTGGGTTGATCATGTGGTGAACCTATTCATGAATTGCTCCATTTTGTGGGTTGGGTGGATGAAATACTTTCATAGAGTTTTGAGTCAACGAGTATTAAGTGAAAGTATCATGCTAGGTTCTTTTCCACGGGTGGAAATGTCACCGTCTTTTAATCTTATGTGTCCTAGGCTACTTTCATTGAAGGAAAGGGGTGTCGCATATGTATCCTTAATAATATTGCCAATTGAGGTAGCTCAGATGGTTGAGCAACTATGTCATGTAAGGGTTCAGATGCACGAAGTTTCTGAAGCACCGTCGCTCAGCCCGAGGAGCCACAGGGCAGTGGGTGGCATGGTAGGGATTTCTTTGGCCAACCTAACAGAGCATGTTTTGGGGTCGGGCAGGACTCCAGGCCTTTGCCATCTGTCTCTTCCTATCTTTTTTACTCTTGCTGTGGTTATTCTGTGTGAAAAAGATGATATTCAAAGGAAGCAGAAGATCAGGAGAGAGATAAAAAAAAATACAAACCGGAGGTAGGAGAGGAATGTGCTTTAGTTTTCTTGCTCTTCCTTTGCACCCAAGCACCTGGGTGTTGAATGATGAGGTTCACCAAGAAGTGACCTGTTAGCGAGAGAATGTGAGCAGAGGCTTGTGCGGGACGGTGGATGGAAGTGGCCCTGCACATATGAGGTGCCTGCCCAACGGTAGGAGTGTCCCCTTTGCAGCAAATCACAAGGATGTTAACTCCTTTTTCCCCTGTTCAAGGGCATAGTTCCAGCTCCTTTTTCTTCACTGCTATAGATCCCTCTGCCAGGCCCTTTCAGGGGTAGTCTCTTACTCACTCATGTAATCCCTATTTATTGGGTGCCTACCACATGCCAGGCTCCATGCAAGCACTCAGAGTTTTGCCAAATGCTCTCCCTTTGTGGTAAAAGCAAGAAACAAGAAGTAAAGAAGTAGATGATCTTTGACTAAATAGTAAACGAAGCTAGTTTATCTTCCTTCTTCCCCCCACCCCCTTTTTTTAAAGCAAGAGCCAAACACTAATGGGTATGCTTTAGAAACCTGCAAGCATGATTTGCCAATGCCTTGAAACGTGCACACACTAACCACTTGCTATTCGAGAACTCAGCCTCAGGTCAGTGCAGGAGGCTAATGACATGCCCCCTTCAGCTTGCTCGCTCCCCTGCATCCCACTCAGTCTCTGCTCCTTTGGCACTTTTACAGAACTTCCCCTTTGCACTCTCACTAAGGATGGCTTCTGCTTCTCTGGCCATTAGGTGACATTTTGTTAAATGTGAACGGGATTGAACTAACAGAGGTCAACCGGAGCGAGGCAGTGGCATTATTGAAAAGCACATCCTCCCTGGTGGTTCTGAAAGCTTTGGAAGTCGAAGAACACGAGCCCCAGGAAGCCTGCAGCAGCCCAGCAGCCCTGGACTCCAACCACAACATGGCCCCAGCCAGAGACTGGTCCCCCTCCTGGATCATGTGGCTGGAATTACCACGGTGAGCCCCGATGTGACATCTTGGGGAGGCATGGGAGGGAACCGCGATATTTCTTAGGACACTCTTTTACTCTCTTGGGCTGATTCATGGCACAAGCATCTGAATGAGCCCCCAGTTTGATTGTGAGACTATTTGACATGATCCTGTCTTCCCTTTTGTTACTAAAAATCCATGCAGAAGGCCCAGGGCAGGGTGAGAGCCTGGACGTGGAAATACTGCTATACCCTCATGTTGAGGAGCTTGGAGCTGCTCTGTACGGTTCTATCAGTTGTTCATGCAGCAAAAGAGCTCTGCTGACAGGGAGAGAAGGCTAAAATCCAGTCTTCTGGAACCCACTATGGAGCCAGGGGAAGGATTCTTTCCCAAATTTGCTAGTGGCAATGCTCAGAACTTGCTCAGAACTATGGAAGTTTTACCTCGTTAGCTTTCCTGTGGCCCTGGCTAAACATAAAACAATGCAGAAGACCTTTTTGCCTGTCCCTTGATGTTTGAGCATGTGTGGATTGAGGGTATGTCTCAGACTCTCTACCTAGTTCCTACTCTTATGAAGATCTTCAGGAAGCAGCTGGATTGTCATTTTAGTGAGAGGTAACAAGAGCTTTATGGTGAAGCCATTAAAATGTCTCAGACACTTCAGGAAAAGTTTTAAGGGCAGACTTACTAAATAGCTACAAGCAGAAATTAAATATTCAAGGGACAGATAAATTGGGGTTTGCACACCTGCATCAAAGCACAAATTCTTGGCCTTCAAACAATTGCCTCACAAATTCCAAACACATGATTTAAATGTTAGATATTAGAGTCACTGAAGATGAAGTGCTGTAGGATTAAATGAATAAAAGTAGGATGTTTGGTTTTAGTACATTTTTCTTGAGGGTGGAGATATGACTCTCTCTCTCTCTCTGTTTGTCTTTTCTTTTTTTTTTAAATTTTAAATGAGGTTTTAAAAAACATCCCTGTCTCAAATACACTGACCTAGATTCCTTTTTGAGCCTTTCCTAGTTGATAAATTATTTTTAAGATAAGTGTATTTTTAAACAGCTGAACATTGAGCACCGAGGCTGTTTGAAAACCTCCAAGCATTTTAGGACAGAGTCTGAGTGGAAGAAGAGAGTATTGGTTTCAAATATTTTTTTAATATTTCTGAAACCAGAATCTATAAAAATAGGTCTTTTTTTTTTTTTTTTTTTTTTTTTACCTTTTGTGCTTGAAAGCTATTTGTCATATATTCAGAGTTCCTCACTGTTCATTCGTGTAAGACAGGACAAATGTGAGATGCTTTTTACTCCAAATACAACCACGTGAATGGCTTTCTCTCCCTCCACTTTTTGTCACTTGGCCTCAGGCAGCAACTCTCTGCTCCTGCCAGAAGTATAGTCTGGATTTGGTTCATTTCCTTTGAAAGAAGTAGACAGGAAGTGTGAAATGATGCCAGCACAGACAACACTGGTCCTCAGTCACCCTGGCGGCTCTTCGTTTCCCTCAGCCCCTCGTCTCCTCGCAGTAATATATATTCGCGAGGGAATCCCAAGGCACCACAGGGGGGAGAAGGGTGCCCTCAGATCTGTCCTCCCAGGTCCGCTCAACAGAGGTAATCACTGAGAGCAACCCCTTGTGTGTTTTTCCAGGGAAAGTCTACATCAGGGGTTGGCAAACTTTTTCTGTAAAGGGATGGAGTTTAGGCTTCAAGAGTCACATTCTGAGTTGCAAGTATTCGGTTCTGTCGTGGAGAGTAGCCATGGGCAATATGCCAATGGAGAGGCTTGGCTGTTCGCTCACAAAGACAGGCGGTGGACTGGGCTGCGGTTTGCTGGCCCCCGGTCCAGGTCTATATGTACACACACACACATAGCATACACACTACTGTGTACCATGATTTTTTTTTTTAATCTTAAGAATACACTTTGGGTGTTATTTCACATGGGCATATATCAAGCTGTGTCTCTTCTCTATGGCTGAGTAGTGAGTGTTCTGTTATCCAGATGTATCATAGTCATTGAACCAGTTCCTATGAGTAGTGAACCCTCAGTTGTTTTCCATCTCTGCTTTCACAAACGATGCTGTCATAAGACCTCATAAGGGTCATACAGGGGTAGCCATTGCACTAGTGTGGTGTCCACTAGCCATCGAGCTCGTTACAGAAATTACAGAGCATCTGCACAGCCGTGTGGCAGGCTATAAGATTACTGGGTCACCCTCTTTTGGACTGAGTAGGCTTCACATCATGTTGGTGAGCATCGAGAGGTGGTGTGGACAAGCGCAAGGCCCATCTCAACCTTTCCTCTGTATACGTGGCTTGTCCTTTTTCACCTGATTTTCCTTTCGTTTTTTTTTTTTTTTTTTTAAGATTTTATTCATTTAGGAGAGACAGAGAGAGAGAAAGGCAGAGACACAGGTAGAGGGAGAAGCAGGGAGTCTGATGTGGGACTCAATTCCAGGACCCTGGGATCACTCCCTGAGCTAAAGGCAGATGCTCAACCACTGAGCCCCCCCAGGGATCCCTTCATCTGATTTTCAAAAGAATTATTTGGGTTCTTCCAAGCATGTCTTTACCTTTTGTTTTCACATCTTGCATTCTCTTGACTCCTTTCAACTGTTTATTTCCCTTTGTTTCCTCTGCTTACTCTGGTCTGCCCTCCATGTTCATTACTATGGCTTGTCCTTTCCAGCTTCTACTTTCATTTTGGTGGTGGCTTTTATTCTTCCCTTCTTTGTCTTTCTACTGTCAGTTCGTTTCTTCTCTTGTCTCCTATCTTCCTGGAAATCTTACATCTCTGCAGGGATCTCTGGTTTATAGAGGAATTGTTTCAGGACTATTTTAAATTCACGGTCAGGTGGTTGGGTTATAAATTTCATTTTCTCTAGAAGCATTTCACTCCTGTGGCAGCATTTTTCTGGCAAGTGGTTTCTGTGTTGCTGTTTTCACTGTTCCTTTCCGTTTTTCTGTTGTCCTGAGTGTCTGCTTGCTAGTTCTTTTTAAATCTCTGAGTTAGGTCAGTTTTTCCTGGAGCAGCTATTGGCTGGAGGTTCACAAGGAGGAAGGAACCAGGGCCATCTTCCAAGTGGCAGAAGCTTCTCTTTATGACACAGGGTTGTGTTGCTTTACTTCTCTCAGACCAAGATCAGCAGTTCAGGTGCATCCCTTCCTCCAGCCAGGCTACTCCCTGGATGTAACGGGTTATCTTGTTGGGGTTCTCGTTGCCTCACTCGTGCCCTCCTTTGCGAACACCAGCCTGCCTGGCTCTGGTGGTGCCCTGTGGGAGTGGGTGTCCTGCCTGAGTGGGCTGCTTCCTGCAGGCCTCAGGGCTCCCGCTGCGGGCACCTACTCTTCCACTGCCTCTGGCAGTTGGTTCTCCCTCAAATGCCATGACCCAGTTTTGTTTTCAGATGGAGTTTGCATTTCTGTTTCCAAGTCTCCTAGTTGCCTTTACAGTGATTTTTAAAAGCAGAAGGGGAAACATAAGGTTTACTCTGACATTTTGAAACTACAAGTATGTCCATCCTGGCATTTTTCAGACATCCTTAATACTCCATTATGTCCCTGGATCAGGCCCTCAGCTGGTATCAGGATGCGAGTACTCAGTCATAACACTGCTACAATTTTTAAGGATGGGAATATCCACTCACATCTCTAATCTTGACGGCAGAGAGGTTCAAAGACCCCAATTGATGCAATACCATTGGCCTAAAGGTCTCAAGACATTTGGCATGACTGACGTCCTAAGAATTTCAGGCCATTTATCATACCTCGGCAAAAGTTACTTGTCTGAACTGCTATAGACTGAGCCTGAAAATAGATATTTTTGAAAAAAATTCACCAGGGCATTTCCCTCCAAGTTATACATTTACTCAAAAACATTTTCCCCTTTTGATGAACAGATTTTGAGGAAACCTATTTGCCCTAAAGTAGGATCCAGTCAGTTACCTAAGATTCTCTACCAATGAAGAAAAGTGGTATCAGGTCTAGAAACAGGAAATCCATTTCTAGGACATTGTAATCATGCCCTCGGGTACAGTCCAACACACAGAAAGAATATACATGAAGAAGATAGTGTTCATACCCTGAACCAGTGGCTGCCTGTCTTCAACCAGTGGGTGTCAGATATAAGCAGTAGCAGAGAGAGTAAAAGTGGGTGATAAAGGACATTGCAAATATATCTCACCCTTATTAGTGGTGCCTTCTGTGCCGGGAGTGACCCCTGGGCAGCAGCTCCAGATACTGTCTCAAAGCTATACAGATTACCAGGTGCCATTCAATTGAAGGGGGTGGGGGGGGGTGCAGAAATCACTAAAGACCTTCTGCTTTGTTTTCTGCTGGCTTGCAGGCCCAAACTCCACATCTGGAAGTCTTTCAAAACATGCTGTCATCTGGACTAGTATGACTAGAGGAGAGAGGAGTTAAAATGTATTACTGTTATGCAGGCAGAGGGTGCTTTGGGAACGACTTTAGAGTGAATTAGTGAGAAAAGTGGCAACATTTTTTTACCAACCTCTTTAACGTTTGGCTTGAACAAAAGATAACTGGATTCTCCCATCTACTTCTGCATTCAGTCTGTTGCCAGGTCACCTATTGTATGTCCTCTGAGCTTAAATGCTTATTAGAAAATAAAATTTTTTTAAAAGACAGATCATCAGATCATGTCTCACTCTTAGATAAAAGCATTTTTTCACCTCTACACTCCCTGAAAGGTACATATTTTTGAGAACCCCACTTTGTTAGTGTAGGGGCTCAGTGAAATTTTGAGGTCCTTTGAGAAAAGGGGAATCTTTGAAGGAGATGGAGAAGGAACAGCCAGTTGAAACAGAAAAATATAGCTTCTTGAGCAACCCAAGACATAGTCTTTAACATGGAGTTGATCTTTGAAGTAACCATAATTTTTTTATTGGAGGAAAATTACTAAACTCCTTGCTATTCTTTAAACTATGCCAACTCTCCTTCAATGAGGCCTAAATTTAGAGAATGAGTTCAGAATAGGAAAAAAGTTCACATTTAGAATTTAAAGTCACTTAATATTTCAAAGGTAAATCCTCAACATTGTCAACCAAAGCCAGCTTCCACATTTCCCAATGGGGAGTGAAGTAATTCAGCTTGAAAAAAACCAATGCCCCAGTACACATTGGTTCCAACTAACCAAACCAAGGTCTGACTTTGAAAGGGTTTAACTTACTGAGTTCTTGAAGTTGAAATACTCCAAAGGAAGGAAAGCACCTAGTGCAAAAAATACTAGTAACACTGCTAGCCACTTGAATGCACAGCCAGAGGGCAGGGTTTTCACCTGTTCTGTTCACCGATCTACCAAGTGCCTAGAGTGTGGTACACTCAATAAACATCTGCTCAAAGATAATCCAAACCAACACTTTCTCTCCAATATCAAGAGTCTAGGAAAATAGATACAATTTGTAACTCAATATTAAAAATTTTATACTAGAACATAATAAATTTTAGATGCTGAGGTTTACAGCTTATCCACATGAAATAAAATACCCAATAAGGACCAATGTAAAGTCCAAGGTGATACTTAATATAAAAACTCAATGGACAATGGAAGGGGAAATACTTGTTTCAAAGTATTGTTCTATGTACCCATTTCTGTTTTAAGGAATCATGGCTGGGAAGTATTAAGATAGATATTTGCTCATGACCTTGGGTAAGAATCAGCCAACTCATGTGCTTTCCTTTAAATATTGAGCATAGGAATGTAATGCTCTGGTGTTTGGAGAACTGCCAATTACCTGCTTTGTGTATGAGCAGTCAGTGAACCATTATGTAAAATATGGTATCTCCTACAAGATGAATTTATTACTGACATCAAATCGGTGAAATATAGCTGATGAATATTTTACAATCAAAATAGTTGCTTTATTTAATGAAAATCATTTTTCAGCTATCAGTGAGACTGATTATAAATTATTTGTGACAAGAGATACAAAACAAAATCGAGTTGAACTTCACGACTACTTTTTAAAGTTATCCCCCAAAGCCAAAGCTTATTTCAAGTTGCAATCAGCAACACCATGAAAAATCATGTTACATGGATTATCAAGTGACAAATGTAAAGACCAACTACATCACTTAACAAAACCTTTCATGAGACGTTTTATTGGTTTTTCAAAAAGCAGTTACTATTTTAAGGTACAGCTTATAAACAAAACAATCCTATCTTGAGTTTTACCAGTATGAAAATGCCGATTTTCTTCCAAAACCAGTTCCTGAACTGGGGGATTTTAGTCAAATCCAGTTCCTGACACCACCACCACCCGTCATAACTGTAACAGTTTACACTTGGCTTGTACCTATATGAACATTGATCCAGCTGCCACTGAATTATATTGTTTCGTCTTCTACCTTAGGTGAAGATTCTATTCACTTACGGAAGACCTGTGGCCTCTCCTTCTCCCATTCCTTCTGTAACTTCCTATTCAGTTTACTATTTTTTTCTCCATTATGAATAATTCTTATCTTTAAATGTACCTCAATTTCCATTCACCTTATGCCTGCATGCTCCTCTATAACCTATCAAACACATGAAACTACATTTAAACTGGTGTTTTTTGAAAGTCAAAACTCTGGCAAATGCATTAATTATTAGGGTTATGTTTAATTTTTTTTCCCACTGAGATTAATCATTTAAAGGATTTTTGCTTTCATTATATTCACAAGTAAATAAAGATATGATATTGCTAAGTATGTTTGAATTTGGTTCACCAATAAGGATTTAGGCCTATGCAACTTGTTTAATATAAATTGAAGCATTAAATCTTTAAGCCAAAAATATGATTATCTTTCCCAGTAAACATGTAAGCAGAATATAATAATATTTTTTAAAGGGTGTTTGGCAATGGAAAATAGTTCAACTAGAAAAAGCCCGCTAATAGCACAAAGGTCACTTGGCTATGACAGTTTTGAGTTAAGACCCCCTCCACTATTTAGCCTGAAAAAATGTCAATAAAGGGAATGGGAGATGAATCATAATAATTATTTAGAGTTCAACCTAACTGCAGATATACTGCTTACACACTCTATTTCAGGTACCTGTATAACTGTAAAGATGTTATATTACGAAGAAACACAGCTGGAAGTCTGGGCTTCTGCATTGTAGGAGGTTATGAAGAATATAATGGGAATAAACCTTTTTTTATTAAATCCATTGTCGAAGGAACACCAGCATACAATGACGGAAGAATTAGGTAATAATGACTACTTATTAACAATATTTTGTTTTATATATGCAAAAGTTTGGCCCCATTAGAAGTAACACATGTATTATATACTGTGTTTTATCGGTAAGAAAAACATAGCATTCAATTTCTAAGAATTCTTTGGTCCCATACAGCAACTTCCTAGGCTTTTAGTGTCCTTTCTAACTTCTAACAGAAGCCGAATAGAGTTTGCAGAATTTAATTAGAAATTTATGTAATTAAAATTGACAGATGGAGCAAAAACTAAGACCACCAAATACACTTGCATTGACTTCAGCTATGGATCAAAATGTTAATCATGTGGTGTTTTATGTTCTTTAGATGCGGAGACATTCTTCTGGCTGTCAATGGTAGAAGTACATCAGGAATGATACATGCTTGCTTGGCAAGGATGCTGAAAGAACTTAAAGGAAAGATTACTCTTACTATTGTTTCTTGGCCTGGCACTTTTTTATAGAATCAGTGATGGGTCATAGGAAAACAGAAAACTACAGATAAGCTAAGTTGAAACAATGTATTTATCTTGTCAATTTTTATATTTAAAGGATACACTGTAAAAATGTAAACTCTTGTCAGGAAAAGTATGATCCAATGAAAGCCAATTACACCTCAGAAAATGTAATACTCAAAACATAAATCTGAATAGCTTTTATTCAGTGTGGAAGATTTCTCATTACTCCACAACTTTAAGTTTATATTTTTCTATTCATTAAAAAGATCTTAAAAGGCTGAGATCATTTGTATCCCCCCAGTGGATTCAAATCCTACAATTAAAAATTTAGTATATGCTGAGGTCTGTAATGGGTATATTACGGGCATTTAGAAAAACAATTTACAGCCAGAGGATTTTAAAAGTGCACTGTTGAAAATGTTCATCAAATGAGAAATAAATATTTTTCAAATTATGGTTGTCTTTTAGTATATGACATTAAATTCATTTCAATTATCGCTACTTAAAGGATCCTAGTAATTCATTCTTTCAAAACCATGTTGTTACCACCACTGACAAATACATCCTAAGGCTTATCCCTAAAAACGCTCACAGAATTATAAACGTGTATTCTTAGATTTAATAGGAAAGGACTAATCTAAAGCTCTTGTCTTTTCTTTCACAACTAGCTAGTAACTGTATAAAACCTCCACATACTGCTCAACCAATGAGCTTTGGAAAAAGCATCAAGAAAGGCCAAACCAGCTTGACCCCAGCTCATAAACAGCCATGAGACAATTCAAGTTTGTGTCACAGTGACGCGTGTTTGTCCACGTGCCTGCTATAAAAACTACCCTTAGGGCAAGTTATTTTGCAGACACCAGCCAAATGCCTTTAGATTTTACTAATTTGGATATAAAAGTTCCCTCTTTAGTTATACCATGAACCCAAATTAAGAACACTGAAAACCTATCAAAAAGTTGTGATATCAAAACTGTATACGAGTACTTTAATACAATAAGCAAGAGTGCCACAGCAGTATTGATAAAGACTACTTTTAATCTCAAGACCCAGAGGTGCCCTTTTGCAGTGCAACCTCTTGAGACTGGTATTTGATTAACTCAAGAAAACTATGGCCAAGGTGAAACCTTAACCTTTATCAGATACTGTGTGTGTACATAGCTCTTTAAAATTCCCTGCTGAGTGACTCATTCACATTACTTTCTTGGATATAAGTCATTGCTGTCTTTATTTTTTTAAATATTACAAGACAAAGATTTTTAACTTAACATGAAAAATTTACTCTTTTATTTTGAGAAAAAAGTTAACTTTTCATACTAACAGAACAAGATTAAAAGTAAATTTCTTAAACATTATCCAGAAAAATAACAAGATTTATGGTACATTTCTGGCCCTAATATACACAACAGGCCATAGCCATGCCTACTCAGCAGGTGCAGCTTCAGTGCTCTCCTGTTCAGGGGCAGGCTCACTGCCTGCTTCTTTTCCTTCTTTGCTTCTCTTAGATTTTTTGTGCTTGTGTCTCCTGTGACTGTCTCCTTCTTCACTTTCATGGCGACGTCTACTGTTACTGAAAAGGAAAAAAAGTTGTGTTAAGTACACACGAGATAAGAAATATCAACCTACTATGTCTAAGTTGAATTCCCAATATAACACTGGGTTTTAAATGAATTCTTTTTCTCAAACACACTTTGAGGAGTAACCAGTTATGTGACTTTTATATGGAGATTGTATGTACAGTATAGGTTCACCTGCACCTGATATTATCCTACATTCTCAGAGCCCATATACTTTATCCTGAAAAACTATTACAAATTAGAAACTGAAGCACTAAATCGGAACAGGAAATACTTTCTAGAACTGATCCTAAACCAACAAACAACAGGCATACAATTTTAGACTATGAGGCCCTGATTTTTCTTTAAATATTAGTATTACTGGTTCATAGGCTAAATAAACCCCTCTCCCAACAAGACAGTAATAAGTCCATGAGTACTAAATGAGGTCTTTTTAGATTTAAAAATCTTTGATGAGCCTATAAGCAACCAACTACTTCAACACATTACTCTTAATCTTCCAATTAGGAACACATATGCTCTACTAGTTATTTGGAGAGGTTTTTAACTTTTTGCAGTCAAATCAATTTCTCTGAGCTTCAAAGTGATTCACTATAAAAGAACAAACCTTCGAGAGGACTTGTGTCTGGTTTCCTCCTTCTCTCTGTGTCGTCTTTCTCTGTGTCGTTCTTCTTTCTCTCGACTTGCTCTGTGGCGCTCATAGCCTCTTTCTGCATACTCCCTGTATCTGTATCGCTCTTCATCACTGAAATTGGAATAAAAACTTTTCATGACAACTGGACTGTTTAATTCTGAATAACTTCAAACTACAAGGGATGTGATCTGAGTCCAAACCAGAAGACCTCACACTGTTATTAGCATCTTATACAGAATAGGTGCAAAATATTTATTGACTTGAGAAGAAAACAATGCCATTCCCAACTAGCACTACATCTAATATAAAACATGTAATAATTACACGTTAGAAGTCCAATTTTATTTTGTGCTTTCAGTTGTTACGGAGTAGAAATTATATATACCAGTTTTTTTTTTTCCTTCCAAGAACTGGGAGCTATAACAGATTTAAATTTTAATCAGCCTCATCTTCTTTTATTCCTTTTAAAATTAAAAGCATGTTTGTATATCTTCGATTTCTAACCAAAATTCTTTTAGAATCTTTGTGTGCTTAAGATTTTATAAATAATAAAAATATTCAATTCACAATGGCTAGAGAGTGTAAAGTAGATGAAGGTGCTTAAGTTTTTCAATCACATGAAGAGTACATGCTTCTAAGGAATAGATACAGACATAAAGACAGGGACAGCAGAGCAACTTCTACAATATCCACACAAAATGCAGGCAAAACACTACCCGTGGACAAACTTACAGTCTGACATACTATAGGAGAATGTGTGTGTGGCTAGGGATGGGGGGATTCACATGGCTGACAGCAACAAGTGCATATACCTAGGCTGCACTTCCATTTCCTGATTTTGGATAGAATGAACTGCCGAAACAGGGACTGATGGCTAGAATTAGACGGTAGTCTTTTTTTTTCTTTAAACCTCCCTAGATCTATCCTCTCTTCATGTCTCTTCACTTATATTCTTCTCTCCATCTTTCTCTTAATTCTTCAAGCCTTTTTTTTTTTTGGAGGGGGGGGGTGTTTCAGCACAGAAGTCAACAATTTCCATAACCTGCTATCAGAAACTCAGAAATAAATATTTATCAGAAATAAAGAGCTTCGGTTTCTGGAAAGATCTAATATAAGTCAGTAATCTGCATGACGCATCATGATGTTAAGACATTTGAGTAAGACAGGATACAATATCAGGTGAAGCCATATAAAAGAGAAAGCTTAATTATCATCTCCTACCAAAAGCAGTGATTCAGTAGTGCTATACCTAACAACGCCTACTGCTGAGCAAGTTTTCACTGCCTGAAATACATTACACATTTACAAATTTTACTTAAAGTATACCTATTTATATATACACATATGCCTGTATGTGTATCTGTGAATATACACATTTTTCTAACCATAAATATGTACTTTTGCATTTGGACATTGGAAGCATGTCACCTGAAATGCAATGTGTTAGGACAAGCAGTACAGAGTAGACCAAGGATCACAACCTGATTCTACTAGTGACTATGTGTGACCTGGGTAAATTACTTAACCTTTCTGAACCTTAGCTTTCTCATCTGTAAAACTGGCAACAATCATTTTCAAGGTTGTTGGTGAACTGGCAGTAACAGTTATAAAGTGCCTGGCACAGTAGTAGGCCCTCAATAAGTGGTAACTAGCAAGCAGGCTCCCCAGGTTCAGTCAACTGAATGCTAGATTTTTTAGAAGCAGACCCTTTCTGTAAAGGTGACTGACTCTCCAGTATCATTTCCAAAAATAATTACTATGACAAATGAGTATTATCATGAATAGTACCCTTATTAAAAAAAGAAAGAGGCCTCTTTGTAACAGATTTACAAATTGGGTTTACATAAAAATAAATAAGGTTGATTATCTCAATCTGTCATTTATAACCCTCTTTCCCCTCTCACCCTAATACCAATTCTTGTTAGCTGTGATGCCTTTAAGATTCTGAAGACGGCCATATGATGATAACCATACTAGAGAAGTGATATAAGATTGAGCCTTATACACAGAACATATGAAGAGGCATCCTTCCATCACTTTCTCTGATACACAGCTGCAGCACAGAGGTTTCTCTGGGCCTGGAAATCATTACAGCTCATTTCAAACATCCTACAATGACTAACCTTCTTGCTGGCCCACACTTAAGTGGCCTAAAAACCAGATGTTGAAACAGGTCTATGATTCCAAAACAATGACCTTGTAATTTGTAACACAACACATACATATGACATACTGCAAAATGTCAGTCTTTAGAAAAAATGGCCCTTACTTATACTTCCCTCGGATTTCCCAGAGAACACTATTCCTGGGATAATTCAGAAAAACACAAAATTCCTCTACCTTATGCCCCTCTGGCTTGAACTTTTAGTCAGATTTAGGAAAACATGGATTCCTAATGCCCTACAGCTTAGCATTCTGAAAATCAAATAGGTTTAACCATTAACACTTTTAGTTTCCATAAAAATTGAGTAGCATTTGTGTGTGTGACACTAAGAATCTGAATTTAGCCTCAAATATTCTATAAATATCTATGCAAAGAAAATTTATGAAGTCTAGCCAAGCAATTCATTTTAGTCTTCTTTCCTATCAAGTTTACATTCAGCATCTTAAGTTGTGAACATGTATATTCTAGAGATAGCAGTGCTATCTCAAAAATATCCATTTGAACTACATTAGAAACAATTCAACTTTCTGAAAGTATGCTCCTGAATTTAAAAGAATCATGCACTATGTGGCTAAAGTTAACAGCACATATAGTACCACAGAAATACAAAACCTATACACATACATACACACACTTATGTATCATACCTTTATACTTATTTATAGTCAGTAAAATTTTATCAGATGCCTACAATGTATAAGTCATTATTAGCTATAGGAGGGAAAAACATTAATAAATCCTATTGTTTCTTATGCCACTTTTTTTTTTTTTTTGGTAAAATTTCAAACTACTAATCAGACCTAGTCACCTTGATGATGATATGTGCTTAAATTGTAAGACTATTGTATGAAATTTCTGTATCCTCAGCACACAGCTCTGTACCTGGTACGTAACAGGGATCAGAAAATGTCAGTTACGTGAATAAATGAACTGTCTCCCCCAACCCATAAGAAAGTACATAGGGAACAATAAAGAAAATGAAAAGTAAAAGATTTTTAAACTACCTAATTCCAAGACCAGAAAAGATTTTAAGTAATCTCAACCACAGGTTCAGTACACAGAATGGCTCTCTACCATGGTCTTCATTTCTCTGTGTCCATTTCCTAATCTGCCACTGTCAAAATTTAGAGAATACCTAAGGACCTTTTTGGATTAAGAATGCTGTAAGAACATGATCACATCTAATACAAAAAACACTACCTGAATCAAGTATATGCTCACATCCTGAATTTATACATTATTCATTTCATTTAGCAAAATTAGAAAACTGTCTATGTACCTTACATTTATTTATCTCATCTATTAAAAGAGGTGGTATAAAAAAGTTCTGTGACTCGTCTCATTCTATATTGTGATGGTATCGAGACTGATATGTTAACGAGATGCCAAAATTATTGCTTTGTTGGTCATAAAGGTTGATTTCTATTAATTTCAAAATCTGCTTAGCTAACAGTTTTACTCAACAGCTTTCAAAACTGTTTCTTCTGTACTATATTCATCTTCCTCCTCTGCAATGTATAAGTCATTTTATTCACTGCATGCCAGGCATTATTGTACAAAGTGCTGAGAATACAGAATGGAAGATGGTGGTCAATGCCCTTACACAGGCTTGCTAAGAAACACAGGTTTGGTTTTTTTAAAAATTAATTGATTAATTTATTTATTTATGACAGACACAGAGAGTGAGAGCGAGAGCGAGAGAGAGAGAGGCAAAGACACAGGCAGAGGGAGAAGCAGGCTCCACGCAGGGAGCCCGACGTGGGACTCGATCCCGGGTCTCCAGGATCACGCCCTGGGCCGAAGGCGGCACGAAACCGCTGCGCCACGGGGGCTGCCCCAAGAAACACAGGTTTTAAAGAAGATACATTAAGTATTTAGGAACCATGCGAAGGAAATAATTCAACTTTCATTTGAATTCAGAAGAGCTCACAGAAGACAGACATGAGCTGGACCCTGAAGAATCAAGTGAGGCAGAGAGGAGAGGAGTAACATGAACAAGGAAGTATGAAACAATAAGGAATTTTCAAAAAAGCAATCTGCTCAGCGTAGCTAAGACGGGGGTGTATACTGGCTTGAGGGAGAACTGAGGTTAAAATGGAGGAGGGTGTAGGCTCAGCATGGAATCCACCTAGGGACTCTCTCCCCTCTGCACCCCCAACGCACACTCTCTTGGCTCTAGAATAAAATAAATAAATCTTTAAAAAAAAAAGTCAGAAAGTGTAGTGACCTGGGGACGTGTGGACCATAAGAAAAACTGAATTATTCTCGAGGTCAGCAGTACTTGCCAGTACACCACAGCAGGATATAAATTCTTTTCAGTGGCACAAAAAGTTTTAGGGAACCAACTTCCAGATTCACAACTTCCTTATTTATCTTTCTTAAATCTGAACTGCTTAATGATATACCAGCAGGTAAAACATGACACTTCTCCAGCCAACCTCTTTTCTTATCATCAACTTTCCAGCCCTTTACAAAAGGCATTCCTTTCACCAATTTTACTATGATACATCGACTCAGGGTGTGTAAACCATCAGGGCTTTAAAAATATTTAATTTAAAATATTAATGTCAGATCTATTTTATTTAAGAAACAAAAAAGCTTATATAAGGTTCTAGGTCTTCCTGTATTATACATTTTTCTGTCAAAGATAAACTATGGAGTAAGAAATGGGAGTATTCTGTGTCCTGGGATGTTCTAACTTCAGGTACATTGTCAGTGTAGTAGAAGTCCTAACAATTTTCCTTGACCTAGTTCAAACAAACAAACAAAAACAAAAAACCCCACACCCCTTTGAAGGGAAACAAATCAAAGTGTTGAGGGACAGCACCTTATATTAAGTGAAGAGAAAAATGAAATCAGACCTCCCTGATAAAAACAGAGTGTGATTTGGTTGTCAGGCTTGGTAATAGCTGTCTTTTACCAACTATGTTATATGGTAGCTATTTTCCATAAATGGAATGGGGAAAAAAGACAACTCATGAAAATAAATATTTAACACACATAAAGATGTTTTATTTTTTATGGATTTTTTGCAAAGATCTATTAAAATTAATCCTTTCTGAGCATATTAAGTTAAATAAGATGCAGCTAAAAGAATAGAAACAGTAGCAAGTCTTGGTAAGACTTCTGGTGTTCTTCCATGAAAACCGGGAAAACTAGATTTTAATTCCTTAATGTACTGGATTGAATTGTATCTCCCTCACAAAAATGATGTTCAAGTCCTAACCCTCCATACCCATGAATGTAACTTTATCTTGGAAACAGGGTCTTTGCACATGTAATTAAGAGGTCATATTGGATTTGGCTGCCCCCAATCTAACGACTGCTAACCTTATAAACAGAGGGAAATTTGGACACAGACACAGAAGGGAGGATGCAATATGAAGACAAACACATCAAGGATCTCTAACAACTATGAGAAGCTGTAAGAAAGCGTGGAATAGATTATCCATCAGAGCCTATCAAAGTGACCTAACTCTGCTGACCCCAGTATCAGACTTCTAGCTTACATCATAACTGCAGAGAGACAGTATCTGTCGTTGCAGACTGCCAGTCTGTGGGACTGTTACAGCAGCCCTAGGAAACAGTTACACTGAATAACAAATACTTTCACAAATCAGGTTTCCAATTCTCTGCTTTCAACAAAGTCGAGTCGTGGTTGATAGGGCTGACAGATCCTTAGAAATAATTTTAAATATAGGTTAACTGTCATTCTGATGTATCACTGAATCTAAAGGTGCTCAAATAAGTAAACGACAGAGCCACAACAAAATTCCATCTTTTCTCATTTAAGTATTTTACTTGAACAAGGTTTCTCAGTGCTTACATCACTGTATATATTTTTAGAAGAAATGTAATTAATGGCAAAGTCTGTTTTTTCCTACCAATAGTAATATTCACTCACGGAAACAAGTATTAATTGGGGATGGCGAAAGGTCCTCCATAACATTAAAGGATGAAGTTCCACTGAATTATTTTCAGAAGTTGCATTATCTTCATATATAAAAATGAGTAATAATTAAAATCAGGGAAAACATTTTTAAAAATACTTAATCTAACGGTCATACACTTTTTTAGTATTTAAACTTACCACAGGTATGCTGCAGGAAAGAGGATGGAATTATCAACTAAAATAACTTATTCAAGAATAAAAATATTTTACAGTAGAAAAAATTCTTTGGGGGAAATGGTTCAGAAATAAGAATTCAAAGAGAAATGCAAAATTTCTGACTGTTAAAGACAGCCTGTTATATACATTTTTAAAAAATGGATGATGATGTTTAGCAAATCACTATAATGTTCTTAACCCACTGGATGAAGAGTAATGATTTTATTTTAAAATTATAATATTCATAATACACTGGAAATTATGTCTCTATTGCCAACTATTTAAACTTAAGATGAAAAATTAAGATGGAAAGATAAAAATTTCAAATTCTTTTAAGGAAGAGATGAATAAATTCAAGACTGTTACTTTACATAATGGAAAGCCTTTATGAATTAAATAAGTCTTGACGCTTTTAAAATGGTTATCTCCTAACTACTCTGAAAGCAATTCTTTCCCAACTGAATTATATTTTCCATCCTTACACCAAATGTAAACTCTGTGCATATGAAACACAAGTGTACAAATTCCCACACACTCAACAAACCTGTTAAAAACACTTGGTGTAGGACTATGATCCCGCTCCCGCTCTCTTTCTCTGGTGCGTTCTCTTTCTCTGTCCCGATCACGGTCTCGCTCTCGGTCTCTGTCTCTGTCTCTATCTCGGTCTTTCTCTCTTCTTGAATAATAGTCCCACTGCTTGCTGGTATCCACAAGACTGGGCCACGAAGGAGCAGAACCAGGAAGGTGGGGAAAGGCAACTAAGGAAAACAATTAAAAACAAAAGTTACAGCACTTAAAAAGAGAAAGAGCAAAACAACAACAACAAAAAAACCAACCGAAAAAGACCAAACTCCCATCAAAAATGCTTCAGTAGATTATAATAGAAACCTATTTTATAAATAGAAAAGAGAAGTAACATATGGTGAATACCCACAGTTTAGGGTAATATCCAGAAGCAAACCTTAAAGACTTAATATATAAAGAATCATTTGGCAAGGTGAACGAATCAGAATTAAATACACCACAAACTTTCTGACCAAAAATGAAAACCAGATATCTTCAAAGTGCTGAGAAAAAGTAATGGCCAACCTAGAAATAGGTACTCAACAAAATCAAATCTCAAGAATAAAACAAAGACATTCACAGATTTAAAAATGAGAAGTTTGAGATCCCTGGGTGGCTCAGCGGTGTAGCGCCTGCCTTCGTCCCAGGACATGATCCTGGAGTCCCGGGACGGAGTCCCACATCCGGCTCCCCGCGTGGACCCGGATTCTCCCTCTGCCTGCCTGTCTCTCTCTCACCCCCCCCCCCCATAAATAAACAAACAAACAAACAAATAAAATTTTAAAAATGAGAAGTTTTAACAGACCTGACCAAAAAAACTTCTATGAGATATATACATAATATATTCCAAGAATAACCACTAAAATAATAGAAACAAAATATATAATTTCAAAACAACATAAGGAAAAACAGAATTTAAAAAATCACTTGAAAAACTCAGTTCAAAAAGACTTGGAAAAGATGGGGGTTGGAGGAGATAAGTTTAATTAGTTCAATAATCACAATAATTCAAGAGATTGAATTCACCAGTTAAATGATAGAGTTTGTTGATTTGTACTTTTAAAAACTCTAAAAACCAATAAAAAAAAATCCCTCTAACTATATTCTGAATATAGGAAACATAAACACACACAAAATGGCTGAAAGTAAAAGGAAGGGAAGGAAAGGAAAATATCACACCCCACACCACCCATCTCCACAGGAGCAGCTTGATTAATGACAAAACAAACTCACACCAACGGGTTACCTGGGACAGAGGGGATGCGGACAGGGAATTGAAGATGCAGCTCACCAAGCAGACAGAACAAACTAAGCTTCCAGGTGGTTAGCAACACAAGCTTTAATTTTTAGGGAGTAAAAACTAATATGAATATAGGTAGAAACAGAAAAATCCATCATCATGGAAAATTAACATACTTCTCTCAATTATTACCACTTGAAGCAGACAAAAGAGTTCACTACAGATATAGAAGATTTGAGCAAAACACTTTTAACAGGGTTGATTTAACGGACATAACACAGAATATTGCCCATAATAGCTAA
Organism: Canis lupus familiaris; assembly: GCF_011100685.1. Lineage (NCBI taxonomy): Eukaryota > Metazoa > Chordata > Mammalia > Carnivora > Canidae > Canis > Canis lupus. Next base: position 46,762,183 of record NC_049234.1, on the reverse strand, counting down.
ATAAATAATAATCATTCTTCTCAAGCACGTATGAAACATAAAACTATATGGCATGCTTTCATAGGATAAGTATAGTAGACACCATAATCTCCATATATTTCAAATTAAAGATATATTTTTGAAAACTCAGGGGTCAAAAATATAATAAATTTCAAATCATTTAGGAACTGAGCTTAAAAATAGGACATATCAAAAGCGCAGAGAGCAAATTGTTCTGGGGATAAATTTAATCTTAAAAAACACTACATTAGAATAGATGGAAAATTAATGAGCTAAAGCTTCCAAAACTTAAGAACTTAGACACGAACAGAATAATCCAACAGAAAGGAGATAATGAAAATAAAAGCTACCATTTAGGAAAGAATCTCACAATTAAAAAAAAAAAAAAAAAACCTGAAAGGTGGTTTTTAAAGACTAGACAAATTAAACATAACAATATTCTGACAAGATTAGGAAAAAAAAGAGGCCACATCAACAATCAGAACCAAAAAGAAACTGTAACTACAGATGTTACTGACATGAAAGAAATAGAGAATACACTTTATCTCAATGCTAAAAGCTTAGCTGCAATGTACTAATTCCAAATAACTTACCAACAAGTGACTCAAGAATGAAAAAAAAATCTTGACTAGTCCCTTAACTATCAAAGATACTCATCAGTAATTTAAAACCTTCCCAAGAGACTAGCTTTTACAGGTAAGTTTTACAACTTACAAGCTATAGACCATCCTAATATTATATAAACTTCAAAGAATGGGAAAAAAAGATTATTCCCTAACTTATCCCATATGGCTTATATAACTTTAATACCAAAACCAGTTAAAGACAGTAGAAATAAAGAAAAAGCATAAGCTAATTTTACATATGAACATAGATGTCAAAATCCCAAATAAATCAGTGTTTTGTTTTGTTTTTTTAAAGATAACCAATCATGAACACGGCAGGTTTATCTCAGCAAATAAACAGTGGCTAAATGTTAGAAAAATTTAGAAATTTACCACATTCACAGATTAGAGAAGAAAAACATGATTATCTTGGAAAGTATTTGATAAAACTCAATATCCATTCACAGTTTAAAAGCCCTTGGAAACTTTCCTTGATCTGATACAGGACTCCATCAAAAAAAAAAAAAAAAAAAAAAACAGCAAATGCCTAGTGGTAAATGTAAAAGAATTTCTTTAAAAAAAAAAAAAAAAAGTCTTTTGCTTAGTATATATATGTATATTTATATATATATGTATAAATAAAACAAAAACCAATCCTATTTCTAATTACAAGTAATTAGAAATAGAACAGAAAGTTCAAATGACTATATCATTTAAAACAGCAACAAAAACATACGTACCAATGACTAAATCTAATCTAAGATATGCAAAAAGTACTTGGAGATAATTATAGCACTTAAATGAAATATATAAATATATTTTTAAATATTTTATTTATTTATTCATGAGAGACACACAGAGAGAGAGAGAGAGGCAGAGACACAGGCAGAGGGAGAAGCAGGCTCCATGCAGGGAGCCCGATGTGGGACTTGATCCCAGGTCTCCTGGGCTAAAGGCGGCGCTAAACCGCTGAGCCACCCGGACTGCCCTTAAATGAAATATATTAAAGAACATCTCCATAAATGAAGAGAGTCCTTCTTCATGGACTCAATGCTGTAAGATATGAATTTCACACAAACTGATCCAAGCATCAATGCAATTCCAACATGGTTTAGTTACAGCAAGGACTCTAGAGCCAGGCTGCATGGTTTCAACTCCTGATTCTGCGACTTATTGTGTGATACTGGGGACACCACTGAATTTTGCTGTTCTTCAATGTCCGTAAAATGGGAATAGTAACAGTATGTCTACTTTATAAGGCTGTCAAGACTACATGAGTTAACAGTTTTGTCTAAAGTAAGCATAATATAAATGTTAGTTATTAATCAAAATCTCAATACAGTTTCTCATGAAACTTCCAAAGCTGATGTTAGAATGAATATGCAAGAGCAATGACGCAAGAATACTTTTGAACCAGACTAAGTAGATAGATTTTGCTGAACAAGGTATCAGATTTACTACAAAATTCGTAATTAAAATAGTGTGGCATTATTAGCACAAGAAGAGTTCAACTAGTGAGTAGTCTAGGAAGCCAAGAAACAGATTCAGGAATACTTAAGAAACCTGATATATGAATGGATAGGACATTATGGATCTCTCAGAAGGACAGGCTATTCCACAGATGACATTGGCACAATTATATCTTTATAACAAAGGCAAAAATGCCTTTCACATGGCTTAACAACTGAAAAACAAAATTTGAAAACATTTTTTGGAAAAAAAATTTGAGATGGATAAAGTCACAGTCCTAATATAAACCCAATTAAAATGTAGTAGGACTTTACACGGCTAATGAAACATAAGAAAAAAATGGTATTTTCAATTTATTTGCCATAGGAACTTTCCCCGTTGCATGACTTGAGTATTATAACTATTTCTACTGTATACAGTATTTACATAGTCATAATAATAGAAGTATGATTTATTGTTTAACTTTTAGAATAAAAAACTTATCAGGGCACAGAGACTTTTGGTTATAGGACAGAATAAAAAGTATCTGTTTTCTTTAGAGATTTTTATTTATGAGAGAGAGAGGGATGGAGGGAGGGAGCAGGGGGTGGAGCGGGGGGCGGGGAGGAGGAGCAGAGGGAGAAGGTCAAGCTGACTCCACACTGAGTGCAGAGCCCAACGTGGGGGGTCAATCTCAAGACTCTGATATCAAGACCTAAGTTGAAAACCAAGAGTCAGTCAAACCAACTGAGAGCTACCCAGGTGCCCCAAATATAAAAGTTTCTAAGCAGAAGGATGGCTGACCAAAGCTGGGAGGCAGAGGGGGAAGAAGATGTGAGGGCTTGGAAATTTGCACAGTAACAGATGTAGATGGTACATGAATGAATATATATATAGAAGAACAAAAACAGTAGTATGTCACTGGTGGGGAAAAGAGAGTGGCAACATGTAAGCAAAATACGCATCTATCAGAGGAAGAGGGTAACAGATGGTATCTACAGTTATATAAATCAAGAAACAGGGTAATAGCTTATGTATGCATGCCATGCAGACCATCAGAAGAACTAGAAATCATCAAAAATGCTCTCTCTGCAGTTGATATTTCTACAAAGATTACTTAAAAAAAAAAGATTTTATTTATTTATTCACAAGAGACACACAGAAAGAGGCAGAGACATAGGCAGAGAGAAAAACAGGCTCCTTGCCAGGAGCCCAATGCAGGACTCCATCCCAGGACCCCGGGACCACGATTTGAGCCAAGGGCAGACTGCTCAACTGATGAGCCACCCAGGCATCCCCAAAGATTACTTTTTATCTAGGTCTTACTTTACAAGCATAATCTTAATATACATAGCAGTATTTGAGGATACATTACAAAATTTTAAAATAAATTAACAAAGGTAAAACAGAATTACCAACAAAGCCAAAGATGTATCTATTACCTTTATTCCAAGGTTTTGATTAGGATGAAGAAAACTCGTAACTTTCTTCTCATTAATTTCTGCAATATGCTTTATAATCGTTATCACTAAAGAATTCCTTTATTTAAAAAAAAAAATGCTTCTCCCTGAGAGAGGAGTTGGGTTTGGTAAAGAAAACTCTTGCTTATTGATTAAAAATTTGCACATACTACTTTGAAAAAAAGCTAAATGCTTAACTAATATTTTAAAAAATGAAATCTTCAGACACCTGGGTGGCTCAGTTAAGTGTCTGCAAACTTATGTTTAGTTTACTGTAGCCTTAAAACCTAGTACAATGCAAAGCATTTTTAAAATGAATGATCAAGAGATCTAAGCAGAAACAAGTATTAGAAATCCTTAGAATGGATTATGTTGTCAAGAGTGAATAGGAAAAGAGGACAATGATCTAGAAGAAAAAACAGCAAGGGAGAAAAAGAACAAGGTTAGTTGGATGCCCTGAGTTAAGAAACAAAAAGATTGAGAACAAAGACTGAGACAACTTGCCGACAAATCTTAAATTCTTTTAGGAAAGGGCAAAGTACAAATATCCCTCTTGTATCACCATTTGTTAATTTTTAAAAGTATATTTGATAAAAGAAAATTATTAATCCAGAATGTAAGACCTAGTTATTCCATTACTTAATATTTTTAAATTGCTCTGTAAGATAGTATTTTACACCAGGGAAGTATGTTTTCATCGCTTTAAAATTACTTAAGTACTGGTTCAAACTGAATCTGGGCAACTGAAAATGCTTACCATTGCCATATGGAAAAGCACGTGCAGAACGACTATCGTAACCAGAGGAATGTCCACTGTTGAAGAAAAATGTATTTTTATTATGTGTTGCAAGTAAGTTCTAAGTTTTAATAATTTGGTACAAATGCAAAATATCAAGGCAGAATTATGACTTTCATTTAACCATCATATAATGATAAATCTTAATTCTGTAATTTTATTTTTTGATATAAAAAAACAGGCTTTTAATCTCAATATATATTAAACCTAATACCCACTTGTAAAGAAAACCATAGCTTGCCAGTACTATTTAATGTGAATAATCCAATAAATTCAGCTTGAATCCCAAGATAACAGAAACCTTGAGGCTAAAAAAGTACTTGGGAATTCACTAAAATTTAGTCTTAAAAAAATAGGTTTTAAGGATTCAGAAATTCAGCCCCACTGACAGAATAAACAATAATACTTTTTAACATTCTGATTGAGAAAAACATATATTTAACAAAGACTTAATACAATTAAATCCTTCTATTTTCCCAATTAAGATTGTTCTGAGCTTTATCATTTTTTTGAAAATTTTGCATGATTTGATGCTACTGATATAAAGTTCTCACAATTTTTCTAATATAATTTGGGTCACTTTTCAGAAATACATTATTTTCATGGAGTCTACTTGCTACTTAAGAGGAAACAGTAATAGCTACCATTTTTTAGTGATTTCTATGTGCCAAGAATTGTGCTGATGTGTTATATTCACTAGCTGCTTTCATCTTCTTAACTCTATCAACCCCACTTAGTAAAAGGAAACTGAGTCTCAAAGAGATTATGGACCTTGCCTAGCAGCACGAAGCTACGGAATTCTGAAGTTAAAATTGAGCCAGGTCTGTGAGATTTCCAAAGCCTTATGTTGCTAAACACCATTCTGCCATCTACGAGGTAAATACTCTTTAGTACAGCATTCCAACTAACATAAACCAGAAATGCAGGACATAAAAAAGAAGGTTACTGTCATATAGAATGGATTCAATTTTCCTTTGAGGAAGTTGAGTTACAGCAGGGTCAAAAGGAATAAGGCAGCTTTTCTTTACTATGGTTCCTGATAATAACTGTCCTTACTTAATTCTAAAACAGACATGCATTATTCATTATTATCAGTCATCTACTTGGCTATCCCACAAAAATGACTAGGGCCAAGTTTTTACCAATCTAGGGGTTTCTTTATTCAGTGTATCCTAAATCACAGCAAGACATTTCAAAAATACTGTCATTTGGTTTTCTCTGTCCTGTTTTGTTACAGAACTATATAGGTCCAACATATTATATAAAAGTAACTGGTATAGTTCTAGACTCATGAATTTAAAAAGGCAGGTACTATTTAATGTCTACAAAATTAAATCTTTGAAGATATTACCAAGATAAGCATAGGACTTTTCTGTCACAAGTCTACCAATGATAGTTTTACCCTATCCATAGTGATTTACCTTTCTATTGTTGGTATAAGAGATGGAGGTGGAGCGCCTGGTGGAGGAGGAAAACCTGAAACATTCAATCATAAGATAAAAAAAGTTAATAGAATGTACATTTAGTGTCAAGTGTGAAACAAAGTTGCTGCGTATCACTAAATTTCTCTGGGGACATAACGTGCTTCTCTATGTTATAATGGACAGAAAAAAAATGGAGCTTAAACTTACAAATAGATTTTTTGAATAATAAAACTTTAAATGAACAGTCTGGTCTAATACACAGAGCACAAACTGGGAGTCAGGACACCCGGTCTTATTTTCAGCACCACACACAGCCCATTTTGTGAGTATGAGAAAGTTAATCTCAATGCCTTACCTTATCCATATATAAAACAGTAGTAGTGTTGCCACCAGATATGTTATACTTGAAATACTTTTGAAGAAAAGCAAATAAAATAGCATTTACCTCTTTCAAAAAATGTTTTTATTTTAGATGTATAGAAATGTCCTTAAAATATATAATTTATAAATAAAATCTTACCAGTAAATATATAAATGCTTAAGGCTGAGAACATCTACCATAAAATATGTTTTAAACAGCACAACCCTAAAGAACTATTTTACAGAAGGGCATATAATATAGTTTTTGGATTAGTTTAGAGAGAAAATAATTTGCACCTTTATATCATGAGGTCTGTATTCTCAATAATTCACAATACCTAAATGAAATACCATAGAATATGGCTAAAAGGGACCTTAACAGTTAATCTACTCTGCACTTTCAAATTCAGATAGGCAATAAAGCATCCCAACAAAAGACTTTAAGATTCAACTTAAATACCTTATGATACCAATTCCTTATGATACCAATTCTTTCCAAGTTTTAACAACCCTCACTATTAGAAAATGAATTAAACTATATAATTTAAATCTTTCACACTACAATTCATATGCTGTTCTGAATGAGAACAAGAAGCAATCTATTATCATACCCTCTACATATTTGAAAACACTTCCACTAGGCCTCATTCTTTAGTATTCTATGTAAAAATGAATCCCAGTTCTCTTAACCTTCTCAAAGTCCATTTAAATCAATTTTTGGCCCTGCTACAAGTTGTTTCAAATTCACCATGCTTATCTTCACTACCCAGTTTCAAGACCTGTAACTCCTCTATTAAACATCTCAGAACTCTGCAGTTTAGCAATGACCACAATCCTATCCCATACAGCTTTTCAACCACATTTTCTTTTAAACTAGACACACCAATGATTCCTCTATGACTTTTCCTGACAGGCCTTTTTCAGACACATTGATACACAATGACTCACTATTCCACAAATAAATATGTATACTATCCTATGGTATCTAAACTCCACTATTTCTCTTTATCAAGGTCATCCTGAATTCAGAACCCACCCTTCCAAGCATGGTCATCTCTCTTTCTCTTTATATTCCTTGGCTCTGAATACTGAACTCAGTAACAAAAACACTTGCTATCATATTGCATCACATTCTAAAAATATTTAAAACCACAACACTAAAAAAGTGTAAAAAAAATAACCCTTGGTCGTGTATAAACTATTGATCACACCATTACAACAATCAACAATTTAACAATCACTCTTAAGAACAACCATCTGACCAGGTGTCAATCTATCTAATTGTATGGCTCAGAACGTATTTTTTCACGATACTGAGTTATGCCAGCACGGTAAAAAAAACCAAAAACCATGATAAAGTCAAGATAAATGATCTCTTCTCTTTGCAGCTGCTTTATCATATAAAAAAATTCAGTGTTCTTAAAAAATTCTTTTTCATAAAAATTTTATTTTATATCCCATACTGTTTTCTTCAACAAATTGATAAGGTGAGAATTTTCTCAGAATCTCTCTTGCTACAAAAATGGGTAAGACAGGTATAAGAAAACTAAGTATCTTAATCAAAACTGGAATGAAGCAAAGGCAGAGCTGAAAATAGGACCTTGAAATCCCAATAGCCTATTCCATAGTCTAACCACATCGACACTGCCCCTCCTGTAACTACAAGCTTGAAATTTCATGTTTATTAACAATGATGGAGAAAACATGAAAAAAGTTTTACCTGGAGGTGGTACAGTTATTGGAATACCTAAAAAACAAGTGATGAAATTTAATATAGTAATTGGATTTTATAACCTGTTATGTATTTATGCCATCACCAAAAAAAAAAAAAAAACCTTTGAAATAAAACCCCTTGCGCCTCATTTTCCTGGCTTATTCACTCAAAAGAAACATTCTGTATTCTTGCAGAGGACCAACAATTCCAGCATAACATCCGACTTCCTGATGAAAACCCAGTCTAACAACTTGGTAACAAGGTTTTCCCTACTAGGTGTAATCACAAACAAAGTTAGACATCAGTTTAAAAAGCACACTTGTGCATTTTTTTGTGCACAAATATCAAACTCCATGAAATTAACACTAAGTTTGATAGTCAACATCTGATCTTGTTATTTAATATTTTAATAGGGAAATTATCAATGGACCCTTTAATATCGCAGGTCATACAAGGTAACTGCTAAGACGATGAATATTCACTTTAGTAAAGCTTTGTGGGACGTTCAAATGTTGATTTAGGTTTTACTACTGTTGACAGGACTGGGGAAAGGCTATTATTTCCTTTGATTGTGGGACTAGAAAAGGGGGGTATAGCCAATTCATATATATATATATATATATATATATATATATATATATACCCCCAGGGCACAGTAAGATAAATGTGAACAATTTACTTCTATTGGAGTCTGCAAATACTAATTTGAGTGACTCTCATTTATTTACATACATTATAAACTTTAAGAAATAAACTATGTATAAATAAACATTCTCAATTTACATTGGTCAAATGTGCCCTTATATCCTAATGTAAAACTTATGTGGCATACAAATTCTACTTTTTGTTTAAAGAAAAATGACATTTCTAAGTAGAAAAATAGAAAAAAAAAATTTTTTCATGAAAAATGTTATACCATAATAACTTCAACACAGAATGGTTTACTAAATCCTATCTTAAAAACTGCATCAAAATTAGCTCAAAAGATGAAAAAAAGTCAAGTTCATTAAATGCATGGGGAAAAATATTATAAACAATTACTTTTAAGTGTTTTCTTGTCAATAGAAACATCTGTTAATAATTTAAAATTTCTCTGCATGTTTTACCAGAACAAGAGGTTTATATAAAAAAGTCTTAAGGCAAACAGTGGCCTTAAAACAGAGAATGAAACACCTGATTTAACCACCCATTACAATAAGAGGATATGCTAAACTTACAAAACCAACAAGACTGAAAAAGATATGTAAAAGACATGTGAACCATTATGTTTCGAAAACCATTACACCTCCAAATGTCTACTAACTCAATCTACACTAAATGGCAATTCTCATCCATCCTGAAGTTACCTTGCTGCTTCCTAAATTACTAAACTAAAAGAATCCAGCAAACAATACAAGCTAGCAGAGTCCCAGACACCATACTAAATGGGAAAAGTAAGAAAGGCAGAGCATATTAAACGTTCTTAATATCTACTATTACCTAATTTTGTTCAGAACAGTAATTGAGTGATGAACGAATATTGAGGGCATATAATATAATGATTACTGGGTGTTATATAAGACTGAAGAATCACCAAACTGTATCTCTGAAACCAACAATACGTTATGTATTAACAGAATTTAAGTAAATTAAAAAAAAAAGAACAGTAAAAAGTCTTTTAGAACACTGTTTAACTTCACTGTGTAATCTAGTTTTTACATTTAAATACATGATTTTGTGTGTGTGTGTGTGTGTGTGTGTGTGTGTGTACACAGTAGTCCCTCCTTAGCCATGCTTTCCACAGTTTCAGTTATCTGCAGTCAACCACATTCTGGAAGCAGTGATCCTCCTTCTGATGAAATGTCAGAAGGTCAACAGTAGCCTAATGCTATGTTTGTCACTGGGCCTATGCCATTCACCTCACTTCATCTCAGGACATAGGCATTTTATCAACTCACGTCATCACAAGAAAGGTGAGGACAGTACAACTAAGATATTTTAAGAGAGAGAGAGAGAGAAAAAAAAGAGATCACATTCAAATAGCTTTTATTGCAGTATAGTTATAAGTGTTTAATTTTATTACTGTTGTTAATCCCTTACTGTGCCAAATTTATAAATTAGGCTTTATCATAGGTTATGAATGAATGGGAGAAAAACGTAATATATATGGGTTCAATACTGTCTACCATTTCAGGTACTCATTGGGGGTCCTGGAACATAGCCCTTGCAGGTAAGGGCGGGGGATGGGAGGAGACTACTGTATAAGATAAAGAATTATATGAAATTCAGCAAACCACTCCGTGATCCTAATGAACTACTTAAATGAACTCATGAGCAACATGCAGCACTTTGGTTAAAGCTTACTACAGCTTACTAAAATAAAATGTAAATTCATGCAAAATAGCTAAGAAATTACTAGTCAGCCCCTCTCAAAATTTAGCCTTCAGAAACATCTAAGTTGTCAAATTTTCACAAGACATAAAGGACTTACAACCAAATTATTAAATATGCTATTAAGGTTGTTAAAATTACACTCTGCTTTTAATTTTAGTATCACTACAGTAGTATCATAGGACAGGTTTTTAAAAAATCAACTGGAAAGAATAAAGAAAAAAAATCTCATGCTATTCAAAGATCTCATTCCAGTAACTATCTACTCATCACAAAGTGAGCATGTGAACTAGAAAAGGCCCTTTGTGTGAGGTTTCCATTTCATGTAAGATATTTCAATGCAAATCTTTATTGGTAAATGTTCACTGAACCAGAACCACAAAGCTGATGAAATGCAATACAAATCAATTCCTCAGTATTATCAGATGTATTTTCAAAATACAACTACAAAAGTTTAGTACGTGATATAATGGTTCAACGTAATTATCAAATAAAAATCACTATTTAGTACTTGACTTTTGTTAACAAGAGAAACAGCATAAGGAAAGAGAAAATTGGTCTCAAAAACTCCTGTCCTCATCCTCAACACTCCCACCTTCCTGACCGACACACATGCTGCCTAACCAACAGAGTGGAATTACACAAGTATTGTGTTTTACTGTTTCCTTTATCTGTAAAATGAGTAGGAAAAAATGTTTATTTCCCTGGAAAGCTTGCCTAACAGTAATAAGAATAAAATGTCTAGTATTGTAGGCCAAAGCTTTTGGAAAAGTAATATTCAAGTTCTAGAACGACTGGATAGGTAGTGGTTTTGAAACTTCAGTGACCACCAGAATCACCTGGAGAGTTGATTAAAACACAGATTGCTGGGTCCCTCCTCTAGAATTTCTGATTCAGTAGGTCTGGAGTAGGGCCAGAGAATCTGCATTCCTAACAAGGATAGGCTGATGTTGCTGAGCAGAGATCATACTTTGAGAATCAATGAATGAGATCCTAAACTTCTCTATGGACTGTCAAATATACAAAAGTAAATTCCATTCCAAATTTTTATGAAACTAACAAAGCATGTAACACCCTAAAGTAAAATAATACAGCTGAATGACAGCCTACACTAACTACCTGGTATCCTCAAATGAAAGAGAATTAGATTTACGTTTTTCCTGTAATGCGTACTCTTCAATGGGAAGTATGGACCTGAAATCCTATCTGGGAACTGAAGGAATCTCAGAGGCAAAGCAGCAGAAAGGCAGTAGCCCTGTGATACTTACTGAAAGGAATTTAACTATATTTTTTAAACTCACACAAAATTAATAGAAGCTCTGCAAGTAACAACAACAACAACAACAAAAACTGTGGATGAACTCATTCTCAATGCAGCCCATCACTGTTTTTCTAAGGCAGAAAAGTTTATCTGCTAGGTAGCCTCTGACATAGCTTCTAATGATCCCTGACTCTGGTATTTATGCCTCTTTATACCTTTGGTATATATACCCTCCCCGAGTATGGACTGGATATAATGACTTATTTCTAACAAAATCCAGCAAAACGATGGGATGTCACTTCTGTGACTAGGTTACAAGACAGTGACTTCTATTTTGCTGGTATCCTCTACGGTTTTCTCAGCATGCATGCTTTCATGAAGCAAGCTGCCTTTGGGAGAGGAAGTGAATCTTGATTTCAACAGAGGTGAGTGATCTTGAAAAAGAACACTCCCTCAGTCCAGCCTTTAGGATGACCATCTCAAAGTCTGTGGCAGACTTTGAAGCAGAGGACCCACTAAGCTGTCCCCACATTCCTAACCCACAAAACCTATTCAATTAGTGAATGTATGTCGTTCTAAGCCACTACATTTTGGAGTGAGCTGTTACTCAGCAGCAGCTAACAAATACACCTAATAGCTACCTATCATTTCTCTATTATGTTCAAGTGAAAACAAAGAGCTTGACAGAATTATGCAAATTAGGCTTCCAAGTTCTCACCAGTAACTTTTGAATTTCATCAGCACTATTATGATACAAATAGATAACCTTGATCACTTTCTTTAATTCTCACTGATTTCTAGGACTAAGTAAATTCTGCACAAAGTAACTTGAATACCTAAAATCAAGGTTTATAAAAAATCTCTAAATGTTACCTTTACTACATGCTTTTCTGTGCATCAGTATTTTTTAAATTTTAACTACACACATACACATACATTGTCTAACATCTACCCTTTAAAAATAACATCCTATTGGAATTTTTTAAAATATAAAAAGCAAAAGGAAAAATGAGTTCAGTTCTCAAAAAATTCAAGAAATTCTTTTTTAAAGGTATTTCCAGAAAATATTTTTTTGGCAAACAGCATCAATTAATATGCAGATTTGCTGTGTAAGACCAAAAATCTTACAGAACTACAAAAATTTGCTTAATAAATATATTCATAAAATAGCTTCTCAAAACTACTTCCTCAAAGGTGTGGATATTTACCCAGTATAGGCCAAGCTTTTGCCAAAGCAGCAGTTCTTAAACTGTTATGTGAAGATTCCAGGGGGGTCTCTAAGACCCTTTTAAGGAATCTGCAAGGCTAAAACTACTTTCATAAAAACATGAAGAGGGTAGCCCCGGTGGTCCAGTGGTTTAGCACCTGCCTTTGGCCCAGGGCATGATCCTGGGGACCCGGGATGGAGTTCTGCATCGGGCTCCTTATGGGGAGCCTGCTTCTCCCTCTGCCTGTGTCTCTGCCTCTCTCTCTCTCTGTGTCTGTCATGAATAAATGAATAAAATCTTAAAAAAAAATGAAGATACCAAGAAATCTAAATGTTATCAGCAGGATATTGATTTAATCAACTATTATATCACCATAAAATGCAGTACTATGTGACCATTAAAAATGAGGCAAACAGTAAAATGTCAGCTAACTGGATGTTTAAAAAAAAAAAAAACAAACTCGTTCCTGCTCTTTATAACCTCCATAATTTCTCTACCCACAAATATCTGTGTATGCACTTCAACATGAGAAATACTTAAAAAAAAAAAAAACTTTTAAAAGACACATTATTGGGGTGAATATATACAGAATGCCATGATTCATTTCAACATAGTTAACAAAACAGGCTTTTGGACAAAACTGCCTGCTGGTTCTATTCTAGCTATTGCTTAAATTCTTTACACCTCAGTTTCTCTTCTGCAAAATTAGAGTAATGTCTCTTTCAGATATGAAGAATCATATTGAGTTAATACATGAAATTTGCTCAGAATAGTACCTTAAATAGTAAATAAGCTTTTGATAAATATTAGCTACTATTAGCTATTACAGTGACCCTTAAAAAACAGGAGTTTGAATTGCACAGGTCCACTTAAACGTGGATTTTTTTTTTTTTATAGCATGGACCTACAAATGCATTTTCTCTTCTTTATGATATTAACATTTACTTTCCTCTAGATTACTTTATTGTAAGAATATAATATATAATACACATAACATTAAAAATATGTATTAAATGACTATTACAATCAACAATAGGCTATCAGTAGAAGTTTCTGGGTGGTCAAGTTAAATGTGGATTTTTGACTGCTTGGGGTATTGGTGCCCCTAACCCTGGTATTTTTCAAGTGTCAATTGAATTTCTACTAATACTCAGTGAAAGCATGAAACTGCACTAATATATTTCTGAAAAATTTAACACAATAGAACTATTGGGTGGTTCACTAGGTGATGAAAATAACGAATTTTCTGAAAATTAAGAAAAATGTTGAATAATCTATGTTTTCAAGCTACTGTTAGTAATGGTAACAGAAAACCACATTAAATACTTTTTCATTTAAAAAATTTACTCCAAATGTCACATTAATTTGGGACCAAGGGTCTCTATATGTTTGCTGTATTCTCCAAGAAAAAACCTCCACTCTTCATACAAATCCTGGCAAATATTTTGTTCTGTAACGTTTCAACTGTGTCTGTAGATGTGTGTTTGAGGGGGGTAGGAGGCAGTACACCTCTCCTTGTCTGGTATTTGACAGTAAAAGTCCCCTGAATGCACGCAATCTCTATCACCTCATCATTGTCAAGGAGTAACTATCTACTTATGCAATGAGTCATGCCTGGAAACTTAGCTCTAAGAGTTGACCAGAACTTTTTTTCTCCAAACCAAGGCATTTGTGAGAGTGAATATTATTATTTATGCTGGGATAAAAGGTACAAAGTAGGGCCTATCCCAGGCACATCTGGATGTATCATTCTATTAGAGAAAAAATTCTTTTTATGAAAAGATCAACACTCCGAAACGTGGGTATAATACATCATTACAATATTGTATCATATACAGGCCTATAATCTTGAAAGAGTATGCATTTCAAAGTAAATGTTAACAAAGACAACATTAAAATCCGTTTAATTTCTCAAAGGATTTTTTTTCCTTTCTCCTTTTAGTATTTAGTATTTCCTTCTCCTTTAGTATTTCTCTAAGCAAAAAGAAAACCCAAGGTTTCTCTAAGAAAAATGGAGTACTTTTTAGGCAAACTTAAAAAAAGATTCCTGAGCCACAGCTTTCTTTCATTAGCTGCTTATGATTCTTAAGGTGATCCAAATTACAGTGAACTCTATAGAACATACTGTAATCATGTCCTTCTGTGGTAAATGGTAACTGAAGATGTGGCTTTAATCAAGGCCCCTACTCAGAGGGGAAGGATCTGTACACCCATACTGTTATGGGAAGCTAAGTACCCTATCTGACAAGTGTCTGTATGACTATACCAACTGTCAATCTGAAAAGCTCCTTGGTGTTATGTATACATAAATATGTTAACTCAATCAGATGTCTTATTTAGGTTATTTCAAGTATACAAAAGATCTCTGTGATTAGCACTGCTGGGAAACACTGATGGAAATACAGACTATGAAAAAAAAAAGACTATGTTCTCTCCCAACAACTCACAACATAGTAAAAACAAGGAATAATTCAGATACAATTTACAAATATCTGGTTTTAGTATGAACTAATTATCTCCCTGCCTCCAGCAAATATAACCGTTAGATACTACTTAAACCAGCATCAGAAATCCTCTGAATCAGTATCCTTAAGTGTTGATAGGACAGCATAGAAATTCTAAGAATAAGTAATCAAAGGAAATCTGGACAAGTATTTAAAATATAGAAAGCATGTGGTTGAAAATTAACATTACAGGCATACCTCATTTTACTGTACCCACTTTACTGTGCTCCATAGTTACTGTTTTTAAGAAATTGAAGGATTGTGGCAACACTACTTCAGTAAATCCAATGGAGTTATTTGCATTTTCTTTCTTTTTTTTTTTTAAGATTTTATTTATTAATCATGAGAGACAGAGAGAGAGAGGCAGAGACACAATCAGAAGGAGAAGCAGGCCCCATGCAGGGAGCCCAATGAAGGACTCGATCCCGGGACCCTGGGATCACGCCCTGAGCCAAAGGCAGACCCAAAGCCACTGAGCCACCCAGGCGTCCCTGGAGTCATTTCCCAGCAGTGTTTACAGATTTCATGTCTTTGTGTCACATATAATTGTCAGAGTATTTCAAACTTTTTCATTATTTTATTATAATGATTTGTGATCACTGATCTTCTGATGTTACTGTTCAACTGCTTTGGGACACCACAAACTCTAATCCTATCTAAGATGGCAAACTATCAGTAAATGTTTGTGTGACTGCTTGACTAACCAACGACTGCCCTGTCTCTCTCCTCCTCTCCTGAGACAGAATAATGAAATTAGGCCAATTAATAACCCTCTAATGGCCTCTAAGTGTTCAAATGAAAGGAAGAGTCACACACCTCTCCCTTTAAATCAAAAGCTAGAAATTACTAAATTTAGTAAAGAAGGCATCCTAAAAGTCAACTGGCTGAAAGCCAGGCTCTTGAGCCATACAGACAAGTTGTGAATGCAAAGGAAAGTTCTTGAAGGAAATTAAAAGTGCTACTGCAGTGAACACAAAGCAAACTAGCCTTATTAAAAGTATGGAGAAAGTCTGAGTGGTCTGGATAGAAGATCAAAACAGCCACAATATTCCATTAAGCCAAAGGCTAATCCAGAGCAAGACCCTTATAACCCTCTTCAATTCAATGAAAGTTGACGAGATGGGGAAGCTAGAGAAAAAATGTCTGAAGCTATCAGAGGTTGGTTCATAAGGCTTAAGGGAAAAAGCCCTCTCCATAACATAACAGCTCAAGGTGAAGCAGCAAGTGCTGATGTAGAAGCTGCAGCAAGTTACCCAGAAGATCCAGCTAGGATAATTCATAAAGCTGCCTACACTGAACAACAGATTTTCGACGTTGACAAAACAGCCTCCTGTTGGAAGAAGATGCCATCGGGGACTTTCACAACTGAAAAGAAGTCAAGGCCTGGCTTCAAAGTTTCAAAGGACAGGCTGACTTTCTTGTTAGGGGCTAATGCAGCTGGTGACTTCAGGTTGAAGCTAATGCTAACCATTCTGAAAGTCTTAGGGCCCTTAAGAATTATGCTAAGTCCATGCTGCCTGTGATCTATAGTTGGAACAACAAAGCCTGGATGACAGCGTATCTGTTTACGACAATGGTTTACTCAGGATTTTAAGCCCACTGCTGAGACTACTGCTCAGAAAAAGAGATTCCTTTCAAAATATTACTGCCCATCGACAATGCTACTGGTTACCTAAGAGCTCTGGTGCAGAGACATACGAGGACATTAACGTTTCCATGCCTTATAACACAATACTCCTTCTCAGCCCATGGATCAAGGAGTCACTCTGACTTTCAAGTCTTCTTGAAGAAATACATTTCATCTCGTAAGACTACAGTGACACAGACAGTGATTCCTCTGACAGATCTGGGCAAAGACAACTGAAAATCTTCTGGAAGGGATTCATCATTCGAGATGCCATTAAGAACACTCGTGACTCATGAGCAAAGGTCCAAATAGCAACATTAACAGGAGTATGGATGAAGCTGATTCCAAAACTCACGGAGCACTTTGAGAGCTTCAAGACTTCAGTGGAGGAAAGAACTGCAGCTGTGGTGGGAATAACAAGAGAACTAGAAAGAGAAGTGGGGCCTGAAGATGGGACCGAATTGCTGCAATCTCATATAAAACATGAACGGATGGGGGGCTGCTTCTCATGGATGAGCAAAAAAAAAAAAAAAAAAAAAGAAAAAAGAAAAAAAAATTGGTTTCTTTACACAGAACCTACTCCTGGTGAAGATGCTGTGAAGACTGTTGAAATGACAACAACAGACCTAAAATAGGACCTAAACTTAGTAGATAGAGCAGCAGGCATCAGGGTTTGAGAGGACAGACTCCAATTTGGAGGGAAGTTTTACTGTGGGTAAGATGCTTTAAGACAGCATCACTGCTACAGAGAAATAGTTCATAATGGAAGAGTCAATGGATGTGGCAAGTTTCACTGTTGTCTTATCTTAAAAAACCGCCACAGCCACCCCAACCTTCAGCAATCATCACCCTGATCTATCAATCAATAGCCACCAACATCAAGACAAGACCCCAAGATCAGCAAAAAGATTATGACTCACTTAAAACACAGATGATGGTAAACATTTTTTAGCAACAAAGTATTTTTTTAATTAAGGCAGGTACCTTATTTTTTAGACATAATGCTACTGCACACTTAACAGACTACAGCAGAGTATAATCATAACTTTTATATGCACCAAGAAACCAAAATTTCATTTGATTCTTTTTATTGCAGTGGTCTAGGACTGTAATATCTCCGAGGTAAGCCTGTAAATAAATAACTTAAACAAGAGAAAAATAATGAGTGTTACTCTACAGCATAATGTCATATAAATAATCTGAACATTATTAAGATACTATCCTTATAAACAGAGTTATATGGCAAAAAAAATGGAAAAGCTTTGTCATTTTGGAAAAAAGTATACTTCTAGATAATGCCAGTGTCTATAAGCAATATACTTTAGAGCTTCTAAATATTCTTATACCAAAAAGTATTTATTTTTTCACCATTTTTCATACTATCTCTCTCTCACTCACTTATACCACTTACTCTTACAGCAGCTAGTGTTGACTATATAAATTATTAGCAATCTGGGGATATATTATGTTAGCTAGTAATACAAAAAAATTCTTTTAAGCCACCTTTAATACCTGGTAAAGTTAAAATAAGATTACCAATCAATCTAGCATAAGGACTATTAACACATACATTGATTATCTTCCAGTGTCATTAAATCAAGTATGTTCACAATTAACTATTTCTACATTTTATCATGTTCAGTAGACAAAGGACTCATCTATGAATCCCTTAAGTCTTCATTCCTTTCCCTTTTCCTTTAGTTAATTCTCATTGTACAAAAGACCAAAGAGTTACCAGTCCAATCACAACCTCTGAAATGGTTCATGCTCCAGAACAAGAAATTCATTGAATTTTAGAAATAATGTTGTCTGGAGTAAGCACCTCCAACATATCCAGCCTTCTCTTTCCTCTGCTTTTGAGACAACCCAATCTCTAAATCAGACGTCTTTCATAATAATTTTATTTTCCTTTTTCAAGATTCAAGTGACAATGGAAGGGAATCAAAGGTATTGTGGCTGAAGGGCCAATGCAACAGCTGACATTTAGAGAGGAAGGATGAATACTATAGGGAAGGACTATTCAGACCCTTTATTTGCCTCAGTATTCTGATTACAAATGGCACCTTAAAACAAGCACAGCTCTCTTAAAATGAGTGAGTGGACATGGCTCTTTTAGTATAAACTGATTTTAAGAGAAAGCAAATTTTAACATATCTCACACATGCAATTATAATTAGGACCAGGAGCTAGTTTTTATCATTTACTACTGGCACTCTCCCTAGGAAGAAAGTAATTATCACCTGAATCAATCTTGTCAGTTTCACTAAAAACTGATTAAGGGGAATAAATACTGGAAGCTATTGGACATAAAGTAATGAAGACTACTGGATATAAGGTTGAAAATATAAAATTTGGGGATTATTTGTCAATTTTATCTATTGCCATCAATAAAATAATAAATCATCAAAAGTGGCTCAAAATAGGATAGAAATTTACTTTAATTTTGTCTTGTTTAAAAGAAGTAAATACCAGGTACCTGGCACCCAGAAGCAGTCTCCTAAAAGGAAACCAGTATACAAAGATGACCAGACTGAGATTTTCACTTCAATCTCTTCATAGGATATATTTTTTGAATTTTACTCCAATTCTAAAAGTATCTCTAAAACTTTTTTTCAAAACCAGTTAACAAGGTTTACAATTCAATATGGATTTATACGTATACAATTAGCAACCTTAGTGATCACTACTTTTAGATCACAATTTTAGTATCTGTCCATTCTCTATTTTGGTATATTCTCTTTGCTATGCTAATAGCACGAATAGATCTGTTTCACTATGAATTTACTGAAGATTTAACATAAGTTTCCTAATTTTAATACAGTGTAATCAATGAAGATTTTATTTTCAAGTATATATATTGTAACTGTCAGAATTAAAAATAAAAGAAACACTCATGGTTATTTTTCTTTCAAAATCAAATGTCTTATTTACTATTTACCTGGTGGTGGAATCAGAGGTGGAGCAGTACTGACAGTTGGAGGAGGTGGAAGAAATGGAGGAGGTGGAAGGTGGGTGGGAGGAGCTCCTGGGGGGAAAAATGGAGGTGGTTTGCTAAAATTGTTGTCTACTTCAGTAGCAGATCTTTCAGAAAGGACCTAAAATTAAAGCACAGTTAATTTAAAAAAATGAATAAATGTTCTTGTCTAAGATTTAAAACTCAATAAATTCATTTAAGAAATGAAGTAGAAAGTTTTATTCACATATACATATTTTGAGAAGGTAGAAGTAATTTTTTCTGTGTGATATTTGTGTATATATACAGATGTGAATATACATTTACACACACTTTTTAAGATGTCCATATAAAGCCTAGAAAAAATGAACTGAATCATTACCAAAAAAATGTAGTAAGAAATAATAAAAACATTCTAAACAAGAGTACTTCTAAATTAAGTACATTATAAATATAAGGTAGTAAGTATTATCTGTTACCCAATCACAGTATTCAAATTAAGGCAATGTAATCATTAATCACAAATGCCAGCATTAAGAAATTAACATGGCAGAAGAAATGGATATTCACTGTACTAGGGCTTGTCATCGTCAGGTTGCATGCATTAATAAATAAGCAGCCAGATATAAAAAACTTTTCCATGTGAGCCTTGTAATTTTAAGAACAAGGATTTATACTTGAAAAGTAAACATGTTTACAAAATACTGATCTGTGTCAACAGGTAAGGGACAGTCAGCAAACCTAAAGGAGACACACAGAGAAATCTGGATTTTTGTCAAGGCTCCATGAGGGATTCCAATGTGTAAACATATTTGGGAAAGAGGAGAAACATCCAACATAATGCTGTAAGTTTAATTTATACTTCTAAAATCATTGTTGGCTAAAGGGTATCACTTAAACATATAATCCCTCTTTTCATTAACCTTTCCTACATTATAAGTACAGTAATTTTTGTAATGCTTATGCTGATAAGCTATTTTTTAAAGTAGCTAACAGAATTATTTTAAGAAATCATGGCATTTTAATGGTGGGGGAAAGAAAAGAAAAGAGTGCTATCTTCCAGTTTAGAAATGATTTACTCTTCAGGATAAAAAGATTAATTTACTAAAAGTAATAAAATTCAAAATACTTTGACATTTTTAAAATAAAAGTACTCATGAAAAGGTAATAACAAAAACCAGTATGATCAAGTTAATATCCGAAAGTCTCAGTTACTAAAGTTCTAACTCGAATCCAAGTTACTAATATCTCCTCTTTCATTCTTTCACTTGAAAACAAAGGAAATCTACTTCCCTCCAAAATGACATGTTAAATTATGGTATATCCATATAATGAACTATTTGAAAGAAATTTAAATATTTTTAAGAATATAGAAAATGGGGCAGCCCAGGTGGCTCAGCAGTTTAGCGCCGCCTTTGACCCAGGGCATGATATCCTGGAGACCCGGGATCGAGTCCCATGTCGGGCTCTCTGGATGGAGCCCGCTTCTCCCTCTGTGTCTCTGCCTCTCTCTCTCTCTGTGTCTATCATGAATAAATAAATAAAATCTTAAAAAAAAAAAAAGAATATAGAAAATGTAAATAATAATTTTTTTAAAAAAGGGATACACAAAAAATAATAGTAACAGTATATCCTAATCTTGTCTGGTGACAAGGAAGAGATGTATCAGTGTTAAGAGTGGTTATCTTCAGATGTTAGAATTATTGGTGGTTTTATTTTCTTCTTTACACTTTTCCCATATCTTTCCCTTTTTATGGTCCAAGTAACCTACATGTTATTTTTTACAGCAAAGGAAAAGAAATCTTACTAAAAAAGATCCAAAGATAATAAATTCTAAATGAAATAGCTTTTGTAATAAAAGGGTGATTAATTCCATATTTTAAATCTTCTTTGTAGCACCTAAAGTACCTAACATATAGCATAGTACTATAAATGTATATTAATACATTAAGTTAGAACATAGATATAATCCTTCAGTTTAAAAATTAATAATTTTAAAATAGGAAACCTGTATGTTGCTGTTTTCATTTGCCCGTCGCCTTCCTTCAACTCGACTAATTGTTATAGTCTGACCAATAACATCAATTGCTCCAGGTAATCTCCTGTAACATAGAAATTGAATCAATTCAGTTTCACCTAATTAGATGTTTGAAAAATAACACAAATACTAGGTGAGACATGAAATAAAGACCTTTTGCCATGTACTTTAAAATAAAACCAGATCACAACACACATTGAAAAAAAAATTCACTAAGTTAGTTAGATCTTACTACTTTGCACTGTCATAAAAGCTAAGCTTTATTAGTAAGCTGGAACAAACGTACCTAATGATGGTCATGTTAAATTTAAGTATTTTTATAGGTTTTCTTTTAGATCTCCTGTTTTTTAATAGTCTCCAACTAAATTTATCTTTGTGGAATTGAATCAGGTAACAAATGCTAAGCAAATGGAAATAAAAATTTTTGGCTGCTATAATTGTAAAACATGTTATAGTTCTATTACAGAAACTTACAAAATTCCCCCAAGACTTGAAAAGAAAGAATGTTCATTTTGATACACACTGTATTTTTCTTAGTGATTTATTCCAAGAATTAGAAAGTATAAAATGGGATCCAATTTTCCATTTCTGATAACTTGCCTTTAAATAGAAAATTTTAAATATTTAAACGCCTGCCCCACTCCAGTTGTATTTATAATCCATTTATGTTTAAGTATATGAGTAGATGGAAAAAGTCTACCACAAAATAATGCTGCAAATTTAATGAGGAGAAGATAGTAAGTTACATTTTAAAAAATGTTAAAAGCCAGCTAGTAGTTGAGGATCTTATTAAAGCAGATATGCTTAACAAGATAGAAAAGTCAGTTGAAAGAAAAGGCAATGAAAAATGGATGCAAATTAGATGAATGTCTCTTCATCTCTACTTTAGTTCTCTAAACAATCCTGCCTTTAACAATTTTAGAGAAGCAAAACACTACAGTACCATGGATCCTTCCACAGTCATCACAGTTAGGCTCCTAAAACAACTAATAACAACTACCATTTGTTGAATGTTTACACATTATACCTAAACCTCACAACCACAAGCCTTCCCTTAACAAATTACCGTATGCTTGTTATAGGTATTAAGGCTAGGGCTCATAGTGGTGTCACTAACATCAGTAATAATTAAATGGCAAAACTTTCAAATTTCTGTCTGATTCCAAAGCCTACAGACCCTTTCCCTTGAGCTATTATGCCTCCTAGCAAGATAAGTGGCTTTTGATTCTGAAAATCAAAAACTGGTGAAAGTCTGCCTCAAGTGAACCTTGAGAAGCCCCATAAATAATTTTATGCTCACAAAAAAATAAAGATAGCCCTGTAAAAAATGCATAGTGGGATCTGAAATGTCTTCAATTACACAGTCCATTCCTACTTATCTTGCCCACTTTTAGACTTGTGCTCTATATAACTCCAATAGATTTTTTTTTTTTTTTAAGTTCAAGCTTTTCTGATTTTATGCTCAGGTCATTGACGTCCCAGATTTCCTCACAAACTCAAAGAGCAAAAGTGATTTTTAACTTAACTTTACCCTTCAATATAGCTGGAAACTATCCTAACATTCACACGTGAGAAAAATCCAAATAACTCAGACATAAAAAATAAATATTGCTATTTTCCCCTAAAACTTAGAACAATTACAAAACTATAACTTCATATCAAAGCAAATGCCATCATCCCACTGATAGCTATATACAACTCAGATTCCAACATCCTAGCAGATATAGGTGTATATCTTGATGACAGAATTTCCCTCATCTTTTATTGCTACCGAGGCTTCATTGTAAAAATCTTAAGCTCTACTATTTCCTTTTCCACTTTTCTCTATTTCTAATTGCCACATTCTCCCGCCTCCAACTTTTAAAATTTATTCCGCTTAAGTACAAATTCTCACAAATTTATCTGGATTTTCAATTTCTCCGAATTGTTAAAGTAGCAAAACTTAAATCTAGATCTAACACTCTAATGTCCATGCCCTAAAGGAAAAATTTCTATATCCTATGGATTTCTAAAGACTGCTTTAAAAAATTCTGAGACATATGAGAGTACTCATTCCCTAAAGTTTATCTTAAATATAGTCAGAGAAATCTAATTTTTCAACTTTAAATAGATTAATCACTGAAGATTCAAAAGCTTCTAAAAATACACACATGGAAAATCAGCCTTAACATCAGTAGAGGAAATCCGAAAAACTGCAATTTCTTACATTTCTACAATAATAATACCTCTTTATCCATGGATATTTACTACACAAACGGATTTACCTTAATCAGGTATGTGAAGTTTATCATTTTGTACAAATATTTTTGACAGATATATAAACGTATACCAAAGTAACAAAAAATACATAATATTTAACAGAGATAATTAACAATCCAGTTATTCTGATGTCACATTACAAAAAATGATGCTGAAGCACATTTTTGTGAAAATTTTTAACAAATCACTTTTTATTTCAGGGCATAAAAAGATCTAATAGAGCTTCACTATGGGGATCTACTGTAACTTGAGTTTCCAACTGCACAAGTTTAACTGGGCTTACTTACACATCTGTTCAGTAAGGCAGATAGCTAATGTAGCTATCAAGATTCTCTATACTGGACTCAATTATACAGTAAAAAGCTGGAGAGAGATAGAAACTAACCACGACAGATATCGTTATGCAAGTAGTGGATGTTCACAAAAGCTTCTACCTTTCATGAATATGAAAATATCTCTGAAATTATAATGGAATTAAACTGACACATTTTGGTGATTCTGATGTAGGCTGCTTATAAAGATACAACAAAAACTTTAAGAGTGACAAAATTAGGGCCAAATGAAGACAAGGAATTAGCTATTAATCTTCGTCACCAATTATCTGAGCTATTCATTTTTTAACAGTCAAAATAAAGGACATCATTAATCACAAATGTCTTTTGATGTAATATCAAAATAAAGCATTAGTTCTAAAGACAGCATTTCCTGGTAATACTACTAGTGAGTACCTACTATGTGCCAAAAGCACTATTCTAAGCACCTTTATATGCATTTTCTTTTCATAATAACCCTATGAAGTAACAACTATTATTTCTATTTTACAGATAAAAAATAAAGAGAAAAAAATTTCTCCTGGGTCCACTTTAAGAGAAGACATGGGAGTACAGTAGTTTTCAGTATTTTTGATCCTAAAATAGTTATTTAAGAAACACATTTTACACAGCAATCCAGTACACACATATAAAAAACTAGAAGTTTCATGAAACAATACTTACACTTATTATAAAGAGTAACATTAAAATCAAACATGAATTATTAGTATTAAATAATCATACATAAAAAAGGCAAAATAATACAAAACCAAGAAATATTTGGTGGTTGAGACTATGAAACTGATTTCACACCCCTCTAATGGACTGAAATCTCATGCTGTGAAAAACACTGAAATAGGGACAAAGTCTCCAATATTACTACAATGAAAATGTAAGCGAATTTCACAGAACTATTTCTCAAAATGTTCAATACCAAATGAAGCATAATATGTAATTCAATAAAAGCAATTTAATAAGGTAGAGCAAAACGATGTGGTTTGAGTACATAGCCCTATTGATACAGACTTCATCTAAGGATTGAACTATATAATTTTGAGCAAGAATCCTTAACTAGCATACACAGGCTACTGAGGGATCAGGAGGTACCTGAATTTAAATATATGCATGTGTATAAATGTATTTTTCAGGCATAAGAATCTATAGATTGCAGCAAATTTTCAAAGAGGTTACTGCTTTAATGTTTAGAACCACTATTCTAAAAGATGAATGAATCACATATCCTTGAACAAGTCTATGAATGTATTTTCTCACAACAGAGCTTCTAGTGAGAACTGTGCAGCAACAGTTCAAGGATTCATTCTCTAGGGAAAAAACCTAGATGTGTCTATTAAATATTCCCAAGTTAAGACAGAGGCACTAGTATCACTGTCTAACTCAGGTCATACATCTAAAATAGATGCCTGTAACAATTCTGCATGGAAATTGGTATCACATCTTTTAAGCTACTTTAGGAAAGATAAGCCTTGAAAGACAAATAATGGATTTAGCCACAGAGGATGGAGATGGAGAACATTTCAAATGGAGGAAAAACATGAGCACAGAAAATACGTAAGGAAAATAATGTGCATGATTCCAATTTCCAATTCAGCAAATATACTACCTACCAATCTGTTTGCAACAGAAAAAGCATGATAGACCTTTAGTACTGGCTACCAACAAAAAAGGCTTTTAAAGAAGAAGAAAATATAAATTGAGACACAAAAGAAAGAGCTCTATGAGGTTATAAAAATGCTATGCAAATGTCAGTTTCCATCCTACTAAATCTATCACAGTTTACCTCACATTCCAAGGTGGTCACTAAATATTTGATTAATAGTCAATTAATAATCTTCATGCCAAGCCAGAATCCGATCTCTCAATCAGTGGTTCTCAATGCTTCCTACACATCAGAATCATCTGGGAGCTTTTAAGAATCTCCATGCCCAGAGTGCACACCAGACTACTTAATTCAGTTTCTAGGGCCTAAACATCTATAATTTTTTGACGTTCCCCAGGTAATTCCAATACACAACCAAAGCTGAGGACTACAACTAAAGGCATGCCCAAGGAAGACACTTACATCGTATTTTCTTTCAAAAATCAATTACATTAGCTGATAAAAATTAATACATAACTCCCTATTACTCAATAAAGTCATATCTACCAAGGCAATGCTATAATTCATTGCACACATATTTTTATATTCATATTTTGAATTTTGTGGAGTCACACTGTACTGCCTCTATACTTTTACTTTCATAAGCACAATAATTTTCTCTACAATGTATACAGTTTATATAGAAAGCTTAATATATTCTATTTTCCAAGTGAAGATTAATCAAAACTTGTCTTGAAAAAAATGTCCAAAATAAAAATCTCAGAATTTAAAACTGTTTTCAGAGCATCTAATTTATTGTCTATCAGTACTACAGCTAAAGAGCAGAGATCCAAAGGGAACTAACACTTACTAGGTGCTCTGCAGAAGGTGCTTCTGCAGGCTTAGAAGCCATTTAACCCATAAGTACTTGGCGTGAAGTCCAATTAGTTTCATTTTCACAGATATGGAAAAGGCTCTTTTGTGAAATAAGGTGCCAGTACCCAGATTCAGGCTCAGGTATGATTAACGCCAAAGTCTACTTTTTTTCCATGCTAATTTTCTGGGGCCTGAATTTTTACAATGTTGTTACTTCTTTAAGCTATCTTAAAAACAAAAAACCTTTGAAGGCTTAAAGGTGGACTATGCTAAACTTTGACTCAGTAGAGAACATAAATGTGTTCATTAAGAATTGTGTTCAAATTTACTCACTTTTGCACAGAGCTTGAAATAAAGGTTTACATGCTATACTTAATTTCATTTTTTAAATATAGGAAAAGATATCATTCTACAGGCAATCTTTTAAAATAAAGGCCTTCATATGTCCAATCACGTAAAATCTTATAAGCTACATAATACAGCAAGAAGCATTCAGAATGCTCTATCAAATGTCATGAAGGTACAGGTACATCTTTTGAATATATTATTTCATCAAGACATAAAATAACTAGTGCAAGAACAAATGAAGAGATCTTGGATTGAATGTCCACTTAACATCCAGTTTTATTGAAAGTTTTATGTTTGTCTGTTAAAAGAAATGCAAGCAGGTTTAAATATTTTGGTGATTCAACATTAAGAATTTTACTATTCCTCTTTCAAGAGTCTGAATCAATTAAAAAGCATTATTAATATTAAAAATAAGCTTAATAAGATAACCTAGAATTTGAAACTATCTACCAGCATTTGATATAAATAGAAACAAAACATACAAATAAACTGGACAATAGGAGACGATAACAGCAATCATCCATACTGCCAATTTCAATTTTCTGTGTTCATTAAAACTGCTTCATTCTTCTTACTAATTGGCTTAGTAAAGTGTCACAAAATTCATAAGACAAACTCGTACCAATAAAATGTCCTTGTTACATACATATATAGCTTGAAGAGTACTGTGAATCAAAGGTGGAACAATACTGTTTTATATAAATTAACTGGAACACAAGAGATAAAAGTCTGAGTCTCCAAACACAGTAACATATAAAAAGGATTGCAACCACTGTTTAATTGCTCTTTACAAAGAGATCTAAGCCATGTTTCAAAAAAACCCCTACATTTCTCAGTTACCTTAATTATAAGAGTTAGCATCTCATTTTTTATGTGCAAGTTATAAACTTATATGCTGTATGTGTGCGCATATATACGTATATTCCAAAGGAGAACAAGAGCTTTTATCTAGAGTTTCTTTTGAACTTTCAAAAGTACAAAATATACACTGAAAATAGTGTCATATTTCTTACTACCTACATTCTGTGAGACTAATCACAAAGTCAGAATAGGAGTATTCTGTGTTCCCAATGCATCTTTTTTGGGGGGTGGGGGAGTAACAGTATAAACACTGAGATGTATTATTTTCAGTCAAAGGAATAATATTTTCTCTATAAACTAGTTATATTACTTCAAGAAACAAACCATTAAATCAAAGGCACAACTATTAAAAAATTCTGCTAAATGATTGATTTAAGAAGAAGGAGTTCCAGGTATTAAAATAAGAGAAGAAACATATATAATTTCATATTGCATTACAAATAAGTGATCTAAGTATTTCTATGCCTTTGCTTATGAAAATCAACCTGCCTTAACTGCTGGTACTAAAAGGCAGAAAACCAGGAATTCTAGGCCTGACTTTGCCTCTTAATTAGCCATAAATTTGGCATATTTCCTACTTTCTCAGATTTCCTTTTCCACACAAACCAGAGACTAGCCAGAAAATAATTTCAAGATTCAAAAGGTCTTCCTGGATGCGTGGGTGGCTCAGTGGTAGATCATCTGCCTTTGGCTCAGGGCATGATCCCAGGGTCTGGGAATGAGTCCCGCATCGGGCTCCCTGCAAGAAGCCTGCTTCTCCCTCTGCCTATGTCTCTGCTCCTCTCGCCATGTCTCTCATGAATAAATAAGTAACATCTTAAAAAAAAAAAAGGGGGGGGGGGCCTTCCTGATAACACAATCCAGTCCTGTCATTTTAAAAATGCACAAACATGGCCCAGAGTGCGATCCTGGAGACCTGGGATCGAATCCCACATCGGGCTCCTGGTGCATGGGAGCTTCTCCCTCTGCCTGTGTCTCTGCCTCTCTCTCTCTCTCTCTCTCTGACTATCAGAAATAAATAAAAAAATTTTTAAAAATGCACAAACAGGAGTGCCTAAGTGGCTCAGTCAGTTAAGCATCTCCCCTCAGCCCAGGTCATTATCCCAAGGTCCTGGGATGGAGCCTGAGTCAGGTTCCCTGCTCAGTGGAGAGTCTGATTTTCACCTCTCCCGCTTTCCCACCACCACCAAATAAATAAATAAAAATCCTTAAAAAAAAAAAATGTAGAAACAGAAGCCCAGAGATTTTAGAGAACTATCTTAAATTCACACAGGCACAAAACCAAACCTAATATCCATATCCAGTATTTATGCGATGACTGCTTGAAGAAAGTAGTTATTCTTTATCTACAAAGCTGGCTATACTGATTCATTTCAACAAGAGAACAACGAAAATGAAGGCTCTTATCATCTGGCCTTTTTGGGATCAGTAAACAGGCTGTCCAGATTGCTGGCCAGGTTAAATATAAATCTAAGAGTTTCTCTAGGCACTGTATGCTACAATAACCAAATTAATTATTATATAGAAATTGTATTATTAGCGCTCCTGTTAAACTTTGGGGTTTTGTGGAAATATTAAATGTGAAAAGCTTCAAAGACTCCACTCCAGACTTATCAGATCTAACTTATTTCAAATACTTGAAATTTTTACTGGTTCTTCAAGAATTTTAGTTTTAAAAAGATCAATATCATGTAATACTATGAAAAATGTCAATGGGTATACTTTTAAAATAAAAAGATATGCAAATTTTCATTAAAGCAACCCATGCAACTAAGACTATTCTAAGAATCTAGATAATATATTTCTATCTGCATCAATTACTATCTTATAGTTTGGATATTATTTAAAAGGTCAAAATATTTTTGACTTTCAGATGAATAGTCACTTTTGAGAATGACTAAGCTTATTCTCTCCTAAGAGAGCCTATCAAAGCCAAGCTGACTAGAAATTTTTACTATTCATGGAAAATATATAATGAAGACCTCGAAGAAAAGGAAACCTAAGAAAATAAAACTGGTAGTGTTTCCTCCCTTTGCTTTGCTTTTAGTTGTTATGATCAGAGATATACGGTCATAATTGACATATTTAAAAGTTTACAAATGAAAATATTTAAAAGCACATTAATATAGCATCAACCTGCCCAGGAAGAAAACTTAAAATGCTGTAACAACAAACACAAACAAAATACCACCCCCATACCATCACTGTTTAAAACTTTAAATGATAAATTAGGGAGGTATCTAAGTCTGTATTTCTCAGTCAAGCAAACTGTTAACTGCTCAGACTGATTACTATTGGCAATGCACTGCCATATCTAACATATTTGCTTCTCACTACATCCCTTGAGGTAAAAATTATTATTACCATGTTACAGGCTCAGAGAGTATATAGTACCCATCAAGGCTGCATGCTGTGTCATGATTTAGAACACAAACCAGAATTCTACAGAGGGGAATCAGGAGTAAAAGCATACTAACAATAAGGGACATGATACTTCCTAAAACAACTGGTAGACTCAATGAAATGGCTGCTTTTTGCACTGCAGTTTGGAAAGACTGAGTGCACTTCAATTTTACAGGTTCTAAATATTAGCTCAGAAGGCTAAATCTTATTCAACAAATAGTCAGAAACACACCCAGGGATTTAACAGGGTGTGATATAAGAAAGAAGAATTAAACCTGCAGCAGTGGGGAGAAAAAAAACGTTTATTGAGGTCCCATTAGCATGGTTCCATGCAATTTATAGCATAGTGTAAAAAGCCAGAGAGATGAGAGGCAAGGTGTAAGGTGACAGGGCCTGACTCATGATTTTTAAAACCCTCAATTTCTGTAACGAAAAAGCATAATTGAGGGGGTAAAAATATGGTACAGTCTAATCAAAATTTTATCTTATTACTAGACAAAACAACACTGATGATCTAAACATCAGGGAGTAGCCAATGTTTAAAAACAGCCTTACCTTAGGTCAGGTGATTCGGCCCTCCCATACCGGTCCTGCCACTTCCCAACGCTGGAATTGGCTTTTCTGGAGGCAGTACTTGTCTGAGACTGAGAAGAGGTGCTGTTTCTGGTGAGATAAATTTTCTATGTTTTTTCTTATATATTGTTGTCTCTGACCCCCCTTGTTCTGTCTTTTTCTTTTTCTTTGACATGCTTTTTCTAAGGTCCTTTAGCATGTTCCTATTATATCATTCTCTTCAAGTCTCTGTGATACTGTAACTGCTAGTAGGTATTTAAATATAAATGTGTTATCAACATTTTATTAACTCTAGAAAATTTTTAGAAATCTTTTCAAAATAATATGATGTCAAAATGCAAGAAATAAGAACCAAGGGCATATCAGGTTATAATATATCATTAAGAAATAAATTTATGTGCTTTAATGAATAATATTAACTTCTGTGGCTTCAAAAAACCTTATTCAAAACTTTGGTATTCCTTTCCTTATATTCTTCAATAGGTACAAGTAGTATACCAGCTAAGAGTAACACTCTGGTGTGTTTTATAAAAGCCTACTATAAATATATACATTTAATAAAAATTCCTTTTCAAAATAACTCTTTCAAAATAAATTTCAAAAGAAAGTTAATTTTAACCACAGTGACACACTCCATAAGATGTTCAGCTATTTACACTCTTGCCAGTCCCTTAAAGGACTAATAAGAACACACTTTCAATAGGTAAATTTTCTATAGGAAAAACATGTATGTTACGTGTCTGCTTATTTATGTAAAAAGAAAAAGGAAGAATAAACCAGAAACTAGATAAAATGTAGTCAGTTATTAAAAAGTGAAAGAAATAGGGGAAAGGATGACAAATCTGAGTATACTTGGAACTCTGTTAAATGTTTTATATACTCAAAGAATAAGTCAATAAACATGGAGGAAAAAGAAAAGCTAATACTGAATACAAACAGAAACAATGGAACAATTATACTTTAAATGATTAAATGATTAATATAATCACTCTGAAGAAAGCTGAATATTTTGACTATATACCCTCAGCCTAGAAAAAGAAAAAAGGAATTCCAAAGAAATCTTGAATTCTACTTAATAGGTTTGGTTTTCAAAATGGTAGGTGAAGTCCTAATCTATTCTATGTGTATTTAGGATTAAGCAAGTAAGTACAAACACTGAAGTTTTTGGGAACCAGATTCTCAATGCAGTGAGATGGAGATGTAATATGGAAAAAAGAAAGGAAGTAGAAACCTGTGGTGTCAAATGTGAAGTGAAAGAAACATGGATGACTGCATGATTAAAATTATACATAAGGCAATTTCATATTGAAATTGTTTTGTTTTCTCCAAGTGCCAGGTGCTGAAAAAGCCTAAATACCACGACACTCCAACAGCAACGAACATAACTGGTGCCAAGATCTTGGCTTCTAATCATTTCCCACTAAAAGGCACCAAGGCGCTTTCAAGAAATGGTTGTTTCCAGGGAGGGGCAGAAAAAGCATAAGATAGGCCTGGAACATCTGGTAAAGCTAGAAAGTAAAATCCTCCAAAAAAAAATGATGGAAACAAATCAAAAGGTCACAGGAGCCACTCTGAAGAGGCTGCCATAGGGCAAATCTGGAACAATTTGAACATCAATATGAATTATGGTATATGTGAGTTATATATATAGTTTATATACACTACATATACAAATAAACCATATTTATAAGCCACAAACACACTCTCACACATAAAACAAAAATTAATGAGTCTAGTTGATAATAAGTGGAAGAGATGAGAATGCTCATTTTTAAAGAAGAATGCCAACAAATTAATGTAAGAAAAGTAACAGAATTAGATAACCACTATTTTACAGCTATTATAATAGTAATGGGAAAAAGTAAAAATCATCAATGGATACTAAAATTCCCTGGAAGTTTAAAAAGAATTAGGATATTTACAGTTACCTCGAAGATTTACTAAATACAAAGTTAAAATAGTAACTTTGCAGTACAAAACCCAAAGAACACCATTACAACTAAACCATTAAAGTTATCATCGCTAACCATGGGGCAAAATGATACCATCTACCTCCAGGATGATGCACTGAGGACACAAGATCACTTCTGCAGTTTCCTGCCTAAAAAGCAAAACCTGAATCTGATCAAGAGGAAACATCAGGTAAACTCAGACTGAGGATGATTTACAAAAGTACTGGACTATACTCATCAAAATGCAGAGTCAATAAATACAAAGAATGTCTGAGAAACTCTCAGATTAAAGAATAAAGAGATAAAGGAGTTAATTATAATGGATGATCCTGGACTGGATCCTAAATCAAGGAAAAGAACTGCCATGAAAGACATTATTGAAATAATTAGCTAAATTTATGGCTTGTTTATTAACATACTGGCTCATTATTAGATTTTATCACTCTGATAACTGTGCCCTGTGATTACATAACAGAAAGTCCTTATTCTTACATGCTGAAGTATTTAGAGGTTGAAGGCATGATGTTTATAATTAATAAATGGTTCGCAAAGGAAAATATTTTTGGGAAATTATAAAGCAAATATGGCCAAATGCTAATAACTGGTGAATATGGAGGAATAATACATGAGAGTCCATGAGTGTTCAGCTTGTCAAAGTTTATCAAGCTGTATGTTCTTGACCTAATATGACAACTTTTAAAGATTAAGCAAAACATTCTGATATATTAAATATTAACATTTTACTTAAGTATGCCAATTTGCTGGGCAATACAGAAAGTTAGAAACCTAGCATTTCTACCAATTAAGTACAAAGAATCATTAAAAAACTTTCTATGCAAACATACCAACAGTCATCCACACTTCAATAAGGCAATCTAAGATTTTTAACAAAGGAAATACAGTGGTTAGTTAGGTCAGTAGTACAATTCATTACTATTTGTTGTGTCATCTCTACCATGTCCTAAGTGACATTCCTATCTTCTCCCTAAAGTCCATAAAATTTTCCTTTCAAACATGTCTCTCTAATCTCCATAAATACAAAGACTAAAACAAAAAACACAAATATTTATTTAGGGAACTATTTCACAATGAACAAAAGTACGCTTTTGATCAAGATGAACCCAAAAAACAAGCTTTCCTAATGAGCAATGGGTACTGTTCTTCATATCAAAAAGTGATAGTTTTAATATGTTGGGTATGTTTCTATAGGTTATGGGGGCAATGATCCACATTTTTGGTAGTAGTGATAGGTCCATTAACTTTTCTATCATTATTTTATCTCCTTTTTACTGTCACTAGCTGCCACTACTCTCCAGGTCTCCTTCGATCCATGGACATCCATCATTATAATCACTTTAGGGATACTCTCACCTTCCTTGTCCCTTTGTCATATTTGCCTGGTATAACTGCAACCCCTGTTAAATCCAACTCTAGCTAATCTTTACGAACATACCAACACCTGACAAGGACAAGAGACACACAACCATAGCCATTAACCTCAAGAAAATTTGGAAATGTACTCTCTCTCTCCTTGTGTGAATTTTTCATTCTACTAATTCATTCCTATCAACATATAAAAATGTTGTAATTTCTCTCATCTTGGAAAAAAGTCTTCTCTAGATGGCAAGTTTCCCTCCAGGTAGTATCTAGCAATCCTACTTCTTTCCCCTAGTTTATTCGTACACCTCTAAATGACTATTTCAGAATTTCTCTTCTCCAACATTCAACACCCACTTCCACACATCCTCACATTCATCAGGTTAAGTCTGCATCCTGTGCTGCTGGGAAAAACTGAAGCTGTCAGGAGAGAGCTTTCAGTTGTTCCCATCAATATTATCTTATCCTACTCACTTCACGGCGTCCTGCCTTCTCTCCTGTTCATATGAGTAAACTGTCCATCTCCTTTTTAAGGCTAACCCTCTACTTGCATATCACATCCTGTCTAACTTTCTTAAGGACATTGCTCTTACAACTGTCCCTTCTTGCATCATCAATATTCCCTCTAGTAACTCATTCTAAGTATACAAACATGCTATAATTTCTATCATTTTAGAAAAAAATTTTCCCAATTCCTCATTTGCCTTAATACTGTTCTGTTCCTTTGCCCTCTCAAAAAAATTCATCAAAAAAGTTGGGGATCCCTGGGTGGCTCAGCGGTTTAGCGCCTGCCTTTGGCCCAGGGCGTGATCCTGGAGTGCTGGGATCGAGTCCTGCGTCAGGCTCCCTGCGTGGAGCCTGCTTCTCCCTCTGCCTGTGTCTCTGCCTTTCTCTACGTGTCATTCATGAATGAATAAATGAATGCATGCATGCATGAATGAATGAATGAATGAATGAATGAATAAATAAATAAATAAATAAATAAATAAATAAATAAATAAATAAAATCTTAAAAAAAAAAAAGTTGCCCATATTTTCTCATTCTAATTCCAGGGACGCCTGGATGGCTCAGCGGTTGAGCACCTGCCTTCAGCTTAGGTCTTGATCCCGGGACCTGGGATCGAGTCTCACATTGGGCTCCTTGTGGGGAGCTTGTTTCTCTCCCTCTGCCAATGTCTCTGCCTCTCTTTCTCTCTCTCTCATGATTAAATAAATAAAATCTTAAAAAATAATAATAATTCCTCTCCTTCCATTCTCTCTTGAATCCATTCCAAAAAGTCCTTTTTTTCAAACTTCACCTTATGCCACTAAAAATGATCCTGGTCAGGACCACCAGCAACCTTTGTGTTTTAAAATCTAAAAACAGTTGGGGCACCTGGCTGACTCAGTCAGTGGACCATAGAACTCTTGATCTTGGGGTTATAAGTTCAAACCCCATGCTGAGGGTAGAAATCACTTAAATAAAATCTAAAAGTCATTCTCAGTCCCCTTCTTCTTGGCCAATCAGTATTATTTGGTAATTAATTCTCTACTTTGAAACACATTCTTTTTCAAGACATACAATGGGTGTTCTTCCTATGCCAATAGTCATTCTTCTCTATGGATCTCCTCCACCTTCTTTTCTTACCTGGAAAGAAGCAACCCAGGGCTCTGTCCTTACCACTTCTCTATCAATACATTCTGATTCAGTTTCATAACTTCACTTAAATACTAATTAAAACACCAACTGTTCTGAAATTTCTATCCCCAGCCTGTATCTTTCCCCTGGACTCCAGATCCCTATATCTCTTCCTATGCAAATTCTCCAACAGACATCTCAATTTTATTATGTCCTAAACTGAATTCTTGGTCTCCCTCTGAAAAGCCCTCCTTCCTCCTACTGTCTCTTCCATCTCAGATGTAAATGATCTTCACCATCTGCACCACAACCACTCTGGACCAAGTTATCTCTTACCTAGATAACGGTTACAACCTCCTAACTGGCCTCCTAGTTTCTATGCCTAAACTCTCTGTAGTCTGATCTTCTTAATAAAGCAATTAAGACTTTAAAAACCTACAGTAAGGGGTACCTGGGTTGCTCAAGCGACACTCAACCGTCGGTTAAGCGTCTGCCTTCAGATCAGGTCGTGATCCCTCCCAGGGTCCTGGGATTGAGCCCCGAGTCAGGTTCCCTGCTAAGTGGGGCAATCTGCTTCCCTCTGACCCTTCCCCTGCTGGTGCTCTTTCTCTCTCTTATTCTCTCTCAAATAAGTAAAATCTTAAAAAACAAAAACAAAAACCCTACAGTAGATTATTTCATTCCTCTGCACAAACTCTGTCCGTATCATCCTTTTTATTTCACTAACAGGAAAAGCCATAGCACTTCTAATGGTACAATGCCCTACATAATCTGGCCCAAGGTTTTTTGGGGTTTGTTTTTTGTTTTTAATAAGGAGGGGGCAGGCAAAATAACAGAAAACCTGCTACTGATTTTTAAATAGTTTAATTAGCAAACATCTATAGAGTATTACCTATGTGCATACCACTGTTCTAAAAACATCACATAAATTGAATCATTTAATATACATAACTACTCTGGCAGAGATAGGTTATTATTATTAATTATTACTACATTTTACAGATCAGGAAATGAAAGAATAAGATTAGGGGATATGCTCAAGGACACAGAGCTAGTAAGTAATAGAGGCAGAATTCAAACCCTAGAAGTCTGGCACCAGAGTCAAAGATCGTCACATCATTCTATACTGCAGAACACAATAAACTCAATGAATAAAAGTAACCTCTTTTAAAATATGAAAAAAAAAAAAAAAAGACTACATATTAAAAGGATTGGTACTCCTCAGCTATCATAACTTCTTAGCCAAACATTTGATGAGATTTCATTTAGTTTAAATAAAATTTGGATAGGTCCATGACTAGTAATTGTTAGGATGAGAAGAGACAGTCAAAATCCAAGATGGCTTTGTGACATTTAATTTTGGCTGAAAGTTTCAAGAACCTTTATCTTAGGGCTAAACCACATGTTCCCATACCATCTCTTCCTGCATTTGCATATTATGAAATATAATCTCTTAGAGCAATTCAAAATTACAGAATAACAAAACCAGAAAACTGTAAAGTAAACTTAAGTACCACAAAAGGTAAATGATATGACTGAGAACTAGTTAACAGTTGGGTTACTCACTTGTTTCAAGCCCAAAGAAATAACTGACTTAAGTCATCTTTATCTAACAAAATTAAACTAAGATCTTATTTCCCTATTTTAGCTTACCCTTTACCATTTTCCTGGCAACAGGCTAACCATTTGCCAGCACATCTGCCTCTTACAATTGCCATCTTGTGAAATTCAAAGTTAGGTATTATCAAAACAAACCGAAAAAAGAAAAGAAAATGGTTTTAATCTGAAAGACTGCCCAGGCTGAAATTTTTACAATCTCTTTGACTAAAATTAGTAAAACACACTTAGGCCAATAGATCTAGACTTAGAAAGTCCCAATAATTCTTTATTTACGAACAATAATGAGCACAGAAAACAGCAAGACCATTGTTACCGCCATCTCTCCTATGTGTAAGACTATCTTTTTAATATACATGTAACTATATACCATGCTTCATTTATTGCTTACCTAGATTACTTTTTTTTAAATGGAAGGCACCCAGAAGAATTTTTCAGGGAATTCATTTTGTACTAAAACAACATAGAATGTTCCAGTTTTTTGGCAGAACATTCAGCACTTTTATACTTTATAGCCCTAATACAAGATGAAGATACCAATGCCTTCAATAAATGGAGTTATAATTGTCTAACTAACCTGCTTGGTGGGAGTCCAGTCTTGAACAAAGAAGGAGGAGAAGTAAACTCCGCTTTTGTAGATGGAAGCGCTGCTTCCTTCTCTGAATTTCCAGTTCTTCCCTGCTGTACCTTAAAAAAAAGGGTTATTAGCTTATTTAATAGAACACTCAAAATACATGAAAGGTGTTCAAATTTGTAACATGTGATTTCAAATTAAATATGAAGTATGTTTTGTTGCTGAATATTTAATAAAATTATCCTATTTTAGAATAGCATTAAGTAAAGGCACCAAGGATGGATTAGGGGATCAAAATGTTCCCAACCATTAAAAAGTTCACACTAATGTCACTTAGCACTCTAATAAGCCATAAGTCCTTTCATAAACTCCCTTAAATGCCACAAATAAGTCCAAAATACTTGGTTATGACTCCATGTTTCAGAGTTCAAGAAAGGCTTTGAAGAATTTTCCCCTTCTATGTTTACTACCATTCTGAAAAAAACCACCAATGGCCATTTTAGCCATTCTGGCCATTTTCAATTCAGACTGTGATCTGCTCCAACATGAGTATTAATAACCCCTTGTTGCACTTCCAAACCATTTGTTTCCCCCTCATCAACCAACTGTACCACCATCCTGCCAGTTTAATACCCCTAGCAGCTGGAAGGTAGTCATCTGTCTCCTCAATAACTTTTTTTCCCTCCTTATATTCATTTTCAAACCAGTTATCTACTTCATAATTTCTCCCAGATTTAGCCATCTTTTCTGCTCCTAGCAGATCTTTTGAGTATGGTCCAGTCATACTCCTACAAACTGGTGAAATTCTTCTTTATGCTCGTCTCCTTTTATACTCCCCTTCCTATCTTAAGTCATCATTAATTTATTAAATTCAAACAAACTAAGTTGCCGTATACTTAAAAAACATCACACCATATTCTATGTCCTACTTAAAATCTAAATTCAGCACCATTCTTTTTCCCCATGAGGCAAAAGCCAAGAAAACTTCAGACACCTTGACTCTGATACACTCAAACCACCAATTCCAGAAACCATCTAGCTCTCATATAATCATTGTATGAGAAAAAGAATGTATCTGAGGCATTAAAGCGAGATCTCTTATTAGTACTGCTAAACCCAAACCCCTAATGGCTGTCTTTATATAATTAGGGTTTAACATTGACATTTTAGAGTTCCACTTTAAAAAAAAAATCCATTTAAAAGACCCAGATCCTAGTGAGGGATGACAGAGGATCAGTACCAAGAAAATGAGGATAGATAGTAAGAAACAGATCTGATAAGATACTTGAAAGGTAAACCGACAGAATGTGATGATGGGAAATAAACATGGTTCACTCATCAAACATTAAATATCTATTATTTATTATCTAAAAATCTGTTACCAGAGGTTGAGACTAGAGAGAAAAATACAACAAAATCTTAGACCATGGGACAAGACAGATACATGAACGATCAGACCAATACAATAAATGCTATGAAAAAAAGTATCTGTGGGATAAAAGATGTTATGAGAACACAGAAAAAAGAAATGCAAAATTCTTCCTGCAAATATCAGGAATATGAAAGTTAAGAGTATGGTCTCAATTGTTCCCCTTCAGTAATTTATATCCAATTATCTAATAAGCAACTCAAACCTGCCGTGATCAGTACAAAGCTACTGATTTCCCACTTATCCCCCAATCTGATACTATCCAAGTCTTCTCTATAAGTAAATAGCACCATCATCTACTGAGTTACTCAGGAAAAAAAAAAGAAATCCTAGCAATAATCCAATAGATAGGACCATCCTCTGTCACCTTTACCTTTATGATACATACCAAATTCAACCACTGATTATGTCTACCCCTAAAATCCAGGTTAAATCTACCACCACTTATCGACTGTTCTGCTAAATGTTCTCTCTGCTTTAGTCTTACCTCTGTAAAATCCATCCTCTATACACAGCCAAGCAATCTTATTAAAAGTGTAAATCAACTCATGTCTCTCCTCTGCTCAAAATTCTCCAATAGCTTCCCAATGCAAACAGAATAAAACCTAAATTTATCATGGCCTACAAGGATTTATACTGTATTTAGGTTTTATTCAAATCTGTATCCCAACCTAAAAATAGTGCCTGGCACACAGTAAGCACTCAATATTTATTTTTTATTTGACTGACTTTGGGACTCAGCCTAAATGTCACTGCAAAGTCTTTCATAGGACTTGGAATTTATAACTATATAATTTTTGGCCCAATTATCTAATTAATGACTACTTCCCCCATTAATTCAGAAAAACTCTAAGATTACAAAGTCTAGGTCGATAATGCTCAAGCCTGAGATGCTTCCTGGTATAGTCAACACTAAATTACAAACTGGGAAGGGGGAAGGAAGAAGAGAGAAAAAGAGAAGCAGAAGAGGGGGAGGGGAAGAGAGAGAAGAGCACACGGATGAAAGATTATTTACAACAGGGAGAAAAAGAAAAGGCATCAGGAAGACAGTACATTTTTAAACATAAAAATTGCTTCTGTTTCCTCACTTAAGTTTTCTTTTTTCCTTAATTTCTTTGTAAAATACTCTTAATTCTGAACATCTTTGCCATTTTAGCAACTCTCATTAACTTGCATCCATGTGTTTGCTTTCAGATGTTGCACTCAGGATTACACAGAGTCAAAACTTAACTAACCAGAATGAGACTATTTTTTTTAAACATGATCTAGTTTTTTGAGAAATGACTATAAGATATCATGACAGATTTTTTAAAAACAAAGTCATGTCAGTAGGTCTTACATATCCAAACAAAAGTTGAATGAAATCTGTAAACTTGAGAAGCTAAATATTTCAAATCATACTACCAGTGTACCAAAACTTAATTTGTGAAATTTCTTTCAACTGCTCTTCATAGATTATAAAAGATTAACCTTACAAACAAAATAATATCTAAAAGGAAATTTGTTAAGTGTAGTACATCCAAATAATGCACTATTTAAAATGTTATTTATCAAAAAACCTTAATAACCTAGGAAATATCTGTCACATAATACTAAAGTAAAAAAGGGAAAAATAGCAAAGCACATAAATTATCATAATTTTGTTTCAATCCACAAGAACAAAATGACTGACAAAGCAATAAAATTTGGGACTTTGAAAGCAGATTAAAAAATAGTAACTGAGCAGACTAAGGAAACCTGAATCCTAAGTTAGCAACAAAAAACCAAAAATATTATTATGATTTCCACTGCAGGACCCAAAAAGGTTCAGAAATTGACAACTCAAGTTCCCAGAACATCTGAACCAGCCAAGTATAAACCCTCTAGGCAGGCCACTGAAATCTATTTCCTGAAAAACCAAATCGCCACAAACAGAAAAAACAAAATAACCCAAATGATACTGACATGTGAGACAGTTAAAAGAACTTAGCTCTATAGTAAAGACTATAGTAAATTTTATTTATATTCAGAGTTTCCAATCACTTTAGAGGCCCATTTGCTTATGAGTGAATGTCCAAGGATCAACAAACATTTGATGAAAGTCAGAAGCCAAAAACAACAAACACACTCTGTAGAAAAATAAAACCTAAATGAAACAAACAACCTATCATTAACATAAATATCTTCTGATAGATATTGGATATTAACATTATAACCACAGAAAGGAAAAAATGAATAAGAGTTATAAGGCTAAAGAAATCTCCCAGATAATAGAAGACAAAGAGGGAGAAAATGAGAGAAAAGAAAATTAAAGCACTAGCATAACAGGTCCAATATTTGAATGGGAGGTCCAGAAGGCATTAGAAAGCATAGAAAAAGTAAAAACATAATAGAGAAGAAAATATCCCATAAATAAAGGATATATGTGCCCATATTTAGAGGGTACAAATGAACGCGTGGTACAACAGATGATAACAGACCAGGCAGGACACATAGTTGGGAAATAACAAAACAGGGTGACACAGCTTATACTTATCCACCGAGGAAAACAAAATCATCTGCGCGTGTGTGTGTGCACATATAGACATAAAAATATTTTCAGAGAAGGCTGTAATCAATTTTTCCTGACACATACATGCTACTCATTCCCACTAGTCACCCTTTCCTTGCTCCTCACTCCAAATTACACAATTGTTTTTGCACCCAAGTGGTTTTATTTTTATACTTATTAAACTTCATCTCCTTTCATTTCAAAAAAAGAACAAAAACCAGAAAAATAAAACAAAAACCTTATATATACTGAAGTATATAAAAGAATGGTAAGAATGTCAAAATGTGGATAATCATTGAAGCACTGTAATAAATACATAGGAATGCATTTGTACCATTCATTTACTGATTAGTATATTTAAAAATTTACTTAACAAAAAGTTTAAAAAATTGTTTTAAAGAGGCTGGTAGGTTGTTTGTCTCTCAGCTGATTAAAGATTTTAAAAAGTAGACGAGAAAAAAAAAGTAGACGTGAAAAGAAAAATTGTGATTCTCAAATCTGTTCCCTTTTTCTATATTCACTAGTTTAAGATGGGTTCTTCACTCATTTCATCTCTACAGTACTCCAACAGCTTCGTATCTGGTCTGTGACTTCATTTTCTCCTTATACCCTACCCTTCTCAAGAACACTTGTCCGTTCTTCTTCTAAAAACCAGATTTGCTCATGCTATTCTATTACTCAAAAACTTACCAATGGCTTCCTATGGCCTACACAAATGTCTGCAGGCTAGTTTAAGATCACGGCCCCAAGTCTACCATTTCCAGGCTTCTCTCCTACAATCTCTCTCATCCACCCCAACTCTCCTTTCATGCTATCAGGTTTTGCTCATATTGCTGTCTTAAATGTTTTATACTCCCCCTCTTCTACTAATGAAAACTCAAGCATCTTACAGTTACCATGTTTGAATCCTTCTAGATTCTGCACCATAGGGTAACCCACTCTATCCTCTGAACTCCCTACTGTACTTTGATAATAGCACTAACACATTTATCACACTATATCGTTCATATATATACATTACTCAGATCATGAGCTCCTTGAATACAGAGACCTTACCTTACTAGAGTATCAAGCACAATGTTGTGCACATTAGAGGTGCTCAGACATAATAAGAAAATTGGAGAAGTCCTTTTTCTTCTATCTGTCTCACCAACCCTAATAACTAATTCAAACAGTGAATTAGTAGGTAAGAGCTTAGACTTTCTTTTTCTGACCACACCTTATATTGCTGCCAGAATTGTTACTTATATTACTTGTACTTCCAGAATTTATGTTGTTATAAGGCACTTTCTTGCTCACAAATAGGCAATAACTCCTCCAATTTGTCCTTGTTTCTAGGCTTTCTAGAATGAAACCACACCCTACAAAGCCATCTCTCTTCTATTCTTTTCCAAAAAGAACTCACCTAGTAAGGCTAATTTCTTAAATAATACTCTCATCCACTATCTACTAAATTAAGCTGAGTTTCTTTCTTTGCCCAAGCCATTTCCTAATCTATAATATTTTTCCTTCTGTTCTCCACTCACAAGGTTTTGATTAAAATGACATGCTTCTCTAATACTGCATCTTCAGATTTCATTAAAAAATATAGAAATAAAATGTAGCTATATATTGTACTCAATGCCATTTCTAATCCTAGGGTAGTTTCTCATCAACTCATTTCTCCAATTCCTATAGCATTTAGTCTAAAATAAACATTTTGGTACCTAGTAATACCTAAGAAATAAATTTATCTCTGCATATTTGGGTTACCCATTATATTCTTATGACATTTTTTTTTTTGTATTTTCCGGAGTTGCAGGATAGATAGTAAAAGGCAACTCAGACTTTTTCAAAGCACTATATAGTCCGACATAGAAATTTGAACAAGGATATTTATTTAAGGTGACAGAAACTTGTCTGAAATTTAATGTCAAACTGTATCCTGAAAATGCCAAACACTTCCATACAACCAGTAGTTGCAGATTTTGAGCAACATCAATAAAATGTATCTTACAGATCACAATATACATAAAAAGGATGAGCCACACACATTATTAAAATACACACCGTAGGTGCACCTGGGTGGCTCAGTCAGTTAAGTTTCCAACTTGTGATTTTGGCTCAGGTCATGTTCTCAGAGATCATGAGGTTGAGCCACCCCCACCCCTCTAGCCAGGCTCTCTGCTCAGCAGGGAGTCTGCTTGAGATTCTCCCTCTCTGTCCTGCCCCCTGACTAGGATATGCTCCCTCAAATATTTTTAAAAATTAATAAAATACACACCCTATTTCCAAATCAGTATTTCTAACAAATGAATAATATTTAATGCACATTATCAAGGCAAGAAAAACCATTAGACTACACCCATTAAATTCAAATCCTCATTAATTCAGAACCAAATAAATCAGAATGGAACAATGACCTCCTCTCATATAACCAAAACAAACTTCAAAATAATTTTGGTA
Source organism: Canis lupus familiaris (assembly GCF_011100685.1). NCBI lineage: Eukaryota > Metazoa > Chordata > Mammalia > Carnivora > Canidae > Canis > Canis lupus. Next base: position 46,717,644 of record NC_049234.1, on the reverse strand, counting down.
GATTGTATGTATATAAAAAACTCATTCACAGCATCCACTTTCGAGACCAGCTCCTAGGAATTCTTTTAATTCTTTAGTTTCAGAAGTTTACTGCAAAAAGACAAAAAATATAGAACCTGGCAGTTTTCAAAGACATCTTGTTTTCATTTCTGTTAGAAAAAAAAAAAAGGACCACTGCAAACGAACTATTTCATCAAGACAACTTTTCTATTCATTGTAATCAAGCGTAACAATATATTCATTCCTTAAATAAGACAGCACCAAAAAGAACCTGATAGCCATTTAAAATAGAATAGACATCATCACACACTTTCAAAAGATTGACAGCAGAACAAGAACCAAATACTTACCCAAAGTAGGATGTAAATTTAAATTAAATTCTCTACACAGAACTGTGTCCAGCAGAGCGGCTACATCTGCGGATATAGCACATGTATTGCATAAGGCAGTATTGTGGTGGACAGGGCTGTAGTCCCAAAAGGATCACAGAAAAGTTCCTGTCCACAGAAGTTCCCTGAGTATATAACCCAATCTAAAAGCCACTCCCAGTCTTCATTCCAGTGTCGTTCAATACAAGAATTAAGAACTAAGAATTAATAAGGTAAAAGAAAAGAGTATACAATCAGGTTTCGAGAAAAGTTTGTGGGTTGCTGTATATTGTAGAGATATGAAAATATGACATTAATCTTTGGACTGGGTCTGTGATATAATGGAGAAGCCAGAAGTCAGACTTTATACCCAAGTGGGAAGGAATATCAACCTGCAAGTCCCACCTAAAACTAATGATTTAAAGTTACAAATTTTAAAAATCAATGGCTTTATCTTATTCTGTTGAGTCTTTGAGACTCTCAAAAATGCCTAAGTTTTTTGAGACATCTTAAACTATAAGACACATTACACCAATGATTTTAGTGTCATACAGATAAGCAGTATGCCATCTTCTCTATCACTTCTTTAAATAAAAATTAGGAAAAGTCTCCAATTCTGATATAAAGATTATAGCATCATCTAAAATGAGAGCTTAGCCTTATGGTGTGAACTTTTATGTCTTACAAACATATACTATAATTCAAAATAAAATCACAACATATAGCAAGAATAGTTTTACTTCGCATTTGTTAGTAATAATAGGCTATAAATTCACATGCTTGCAAAAGTGGAGATACAACAACAATCAGCAAATTTGTAAGTCACCAGGAAGCTGAAGGTTTGGAAAAAAGGTAGCTATTTCCACTTTAATCTCATCCCTTGAGTAGTGGTATGGGAGCAGACTCAAGAACAAAAAATGAGAGCAACCAAGGATAATTTACTAAAATTCACCTTAAAAAGATTGAATCTGCCATCTTGGATCTCTGCACCTGGTGTAACTTCCATAGTACAGTCTTCGGCCTAAGTTAAATAACATATTCCCCATTAAGATACCACATAATTTTTAATTGATAGGCCATATAAAGACAAACTAGCTGTGGCTAGTCTGTGACTTGAAACTAAGAACATCAGACAATATTAATATGAAACTGAAAGGGAAGGAAGGGAAAAAAAAAAACATGGTAAAGAAAAAGAAAATTTTAAACTATCTTATAGCATTTAACCACCTTAATGGGGAAAAAGTGATTTATCTGGGGAGTAAATTTGGGACTCTAGGAAAGGCTAGGGTATTCTGTAATATTTACTAATTACCGTAATTTTATTTGTAGTAGAGGTAACTGGTATAACTTCAAGTCCCATCCGTATCCTCTTTTGTTTTTCACAGTAAGCTTTCCAGGTGTCCTCATTAAACCCATAGTTAAAATAATCAGAAAGATCAGCACCTAAAGATAAAGCACAGTGTTAGTGTACAAATACTTTGATCCTGTTTTTATGCAGCATATAAAATATAACTATAAAAATACAGATTTAGTGTTCTATCAAGTTTTAGCACCCCTTCTAATTTTCCCAATTCTCCCAGTTACCACCATAAAGCAATGGGAGCATAAAAATATTTTGATTTAAAGTACTCCCTTTAAGCCAGAAAGTATTATGCTAAGCAAAATAAGTCAGTCAGAGAAAGATAAACACTATAATGATTTGGCTCATGTGGAATTTATGAAACAAAACAAATGAACATAGTGGGGGAAAAGGTATTTCCTTTACAAATGACATTATAATAAAATAACATGCAAGTCTACTTTGTTTTAATTCAGTAAGATTTAATAATATGGGCCATTCTTATTCCTCATGTGCTTAAGAAAACAAAAATGACATTAAAAAAATAATACTCTAAATGGTTGCTAAAAAAAACAAAAATATTTTCTAATGACTGTTTTTTTACTAAAAATCTTTTGATATAATCCACAATAATCTTACCAGGTTTACGCCATGGTTTATCTTCAAAAGAATCCAAATCTACCTCCAAGAGTGGAACTCCATTAATGCTTCCAGGTGCATCAAGGTCCACCCCTTTGACTTTTGTTCCTATTTTATAAAATTACAAAATGAAGGTAATTATAAGCAAAAAGCTAAGAGATATCACAGGTAAACAGAAACCTTTGACCTTTTTTACTACCAACAGCACTAAATATGGCAAAGGTTCCAAACAAAGCATTAGAGTAATATTTACCATAAATAAAAGGTGAAATCAAACTTTGTGGAGTAGTTTATGTAAAATATCTCTGGATTAAGAGATCAGTGACTTGTCACTTATAAGGAATTCCTATATCATCAGGAAGTTGCTAACATCCATGTTTTAAATCACATTTTTGTACAGCCTATAAGCTAAGAAAAATCTTTACCTTTCTAAAGGGTTGTAAAACAAACAAGAAAATCAACAATATGACAGGAACCCTGTGACTTACACAGCCTAAAATATTCTGTAGCCCTTTACGGAAAAAGCTTGTCCATCTCCATGATGTATGGTCAAAAACTGCTCTTTTCAAATGAACTGTAATAGTTCAACCTATTTATGACCTATTCATATATATATATATATATATATATATATATATATATATACACCTTATTTTCCTATTGATATAGCTACAAATACAAGTTTTACCTGTAGTTCCATAAACTCGTCCCCCTGTTTTGATGTTAAGATTTACAGGTGCTGTACCATAACTCCTAAAAACAAAATAAAAATTATCCTAAGAAATTAAACAAAACAGGAATATATGCAATGTATACGAATAAATCATACACCCACATAGTAATTACATATATTAACAATGACTCATAAATTTTAGGAAATGTCTTAATTTTAAAAGAAAAAAAAAATTTTTTTAAAGTCTAACTTATTTTCTATCTGAAAAACCTACCTGCCACTAAGTCCACCTGGTTGCAACAAACTTCACAAGAAATTTTGGCTAAGACATTTGGTCTATACACCATGTTCTCATTTCCTCACCTCCTAGTTATTCAACATGCAGTAATCCTGCAAGAAGGAAATTTCTCCACGTTGTACCCAACTCCAGTGACCTCTTTATAGTCCTTTCTGCATTTGATACTGTTGATAAATCCTCTTTTAAATACCCATGGAGTACTTTTATCCACAAATAAATTCATTTATATTAAATTTAAAAATAAATCTAGGGTGAAAGCAGAACAGTGTTCTGTGATAATCAGTGATTATCAATGACTGAGGAAATAAGACGGAAATATCTAGAATGCTAGTAATGTCCCATTATCTTGATCTGTGTAGTGGTTACTTGAATGTATATAGTTGAAAAAGATACTGAGCTGTACTTTAATGTTATATAATCTACACATGACAGAGGATTAAAAAATACAAAATCTGGAGTCAGACCCAGGTTCAAATACAAGTTTTGTCAATTATTAGTTGTCTAACCTTGACTAAGTCATTTAAGACCTCATGGAATTTGTATAAATGTTCTGTAATATGAGTTTACAGATAGTTCTCTACTTTTCCATAAATGCATTCTTTTACATGAGGAGAAAAATCAAATATACTAACCAAAATGGACTTAAGTAATTAGTAAGACCTCAATGTTTTCAAGGATATGTTTCTCACATTACGTTCGGTTATTGAATTTGCTTCTTTACTCTGAGGCAACTGGATTTATGAAGATTCACTGTTTCTGATCTACCTAATAATTTCCATTTTTACCTCTAATGTATTAAATTTATCAGCACTATCATTTTTGTTTTCTGCTTTTAAAAATGATAAATTAAAAAATAAATATAATAAAATATCCAAATAGTTGTATAAAGCACCACTGTTAATAAATCCAGAAACTATTAAATAGCCCCAATTAAACTGTTAATGTCAGGTAGTACTCTCATATAATCTTGAAATGTTTAAATCATTTCAATGATATTCATTCATTAGTAGATGCTTAAACACCAACAATGCATCAGATATATAGTTCTAGGCTTAGGAAGGAGAATGAGGAACTGAACGGATATGGCTCCTGCCCCATGAGGCTTACATTTCAATAATCTAAATTCAGCACAGCGAAAGCACTTTTGGGTTATCTACATATAATGTACAAAAGTTCTAGCTGTTTAAAAGTCAAATGTACAAAAATCAAGTAGTCTCTAAAGGTCCTCTTACAGAATTGCTCAAGGATAAAACATGGTATTTATAAAAGGTTTAGCCATAAGTTCAATAAATGAACTTCTTTGCTCCTACCTAATTATATTTCCCTCCACGTTTGGCCTTTAAAACACCATTTTTCAGGGCACCTGGGCGGCTCAGTCAGTTAAGTGTCCGACTCTTGATTTTGGCTCAGGTCATGATCTCAGGATCATAAGATCAAGCCACACAACAGGCTCCATGCTCAGTGCAGTCTGCTTGGGATTCTCTAACACTCTCTCTCTCCTTCTTCCTCTGCCTCTCCCCCCTTGCTTGCTTGCTTGCTGTCTGTAATAAATAAATAATATCTAAAACAAACAAAAATCACTTAAAAAAAAAAAAACACTAAGGCTTTCTATTCATTGTTTGTAGAGAAGCTTAGCTGTTTGGAAAATTGCACTTAAGCTAATCTGATACCTTCCATTAGACCCCTATGAGGTCTCAAGATTCTCTACATGCTATAGCCTACATACTTGGGTATCTAAAGGAATTTCAAAATAATACATCCAAAAAAATGTATTTTAACCTCCTGTTTCTACATCACCCATACATGTTATGCTATAGCCTACATACCTGGGTATCTAAAGGAACTTCAAAATAAATACATCCAAAAAAATGTATTTTAACCTACTGTTTGTACATCACCCATACATGTCAGGTACTCCATTAACTGCTCTAGAAACCTCTAGGTCACTGAGTCCTTTAACTCACTCTGCATCCACAACCATGTTGCTATCCATGTTATTTCTACTCATGACACAGTCAAATGCATCTTTTTCCATCTATCCCTATACTGCTACCACTAGCTTAGTCTGGATTATCACCTCATGTGAACAATTCAAATATAGTAACTAATTTTCTATTTAGTCCATTTCAACTACTGCTGCTAGTTATCTTTTCAAATAATCTTACTTGCTTAAAAACTTTTAAAGGTATGTACTCCCTCAAGAGGTCTCAACCACTTTTCGCCATCTATTGTATTCTCCAGCCATGCAGCTCCTTTAAGCCCTGCTTCCACATCTTAGTAGTGGCCTCTGATAAGTCACCAGTCCTCTTTCTTCTGTCTCAAGAATCGTTCACACAAATTCATTATTATCTCCTCTAGGATCTTCTCAACACGTATAGGCTTTTAGCAACCATCCTCTCAAAAGTTTTTAATTCACTTGTACATTTCTATTCTAGCACTTAGACTGTAAATATTTGCACATATCTGTCTCCCTCACTGATTCCAGTAAATAAGGATATTTTATTATTTTTCATATTTTCATCAATTAATGCAGTACCAGACAATTATTTTAAGTGTTTACTGAATGAATGGATGAATCTCAAAGGTAAGAAACCACTTCTCTTTACAAGCTAAATTATTCCTAACCTAAACTTTGCTTTTCTTCGTTACATTATAGATGAAATGAACTTTGTAACAAAAGTATGCTACCTAAAAAAAATGCTATTTTGTACTAAGAGCTTACAACAAACCCATTTAGTATTGTTCCTTGAATATAATTTGCTTCTGAAAATTCTGTGCACAAAGTATTCATCAAATTTTATTTTCTCATAGGCTCTTTCAGTTTTCAAGAGATATATCTTGAAATATCAACATTAAATAAGCTCTATAGTCTTTAGAAAGATCTATAAAAGTTATTTTGAAACATAGAAAAAACAAAAAGTAGACCAATTGAAGGGTAGAAGCATGGACAGAGATACATTTACACGTTTGTATGATATACATTTAGCAAACCTAGCAAAATGTAAATTGTATAATCTAGATGATGGGTAAATGGGTGTTGTCACACTTCTTTCAACTTTGGATAATTTGAAATTTTTTGTATTGAAATACTGAGGAAAAAACACTGAAAGACAACTGAGTTCTTAACATTCAGTCTATTTAGTCAATACACATTTACTAAATATTTACTACATGTAAGGCAATGTGAGAAAAAGGGAAATTCATAAACTATGGTTTCTACTCAAGGAATTTAGAGTCTAAAGGTGATAAACATGAACAAACTAACCACATTTCATGAAACTAGAAACTGCTATAAGAAATAAAACTCAGAGAAAGTACTATGGGAGTCTATGTACATTTACTATTTGAATGCAATTCCTACAAAAATTTGGTCAAATTAATTTTAAAAACCCACCATTTGCTTTAACTGTTCTACAGTTGTAAACACAAATAATTTTATATAATAGTATTTACTAGACACACAATGATTATAGTGTACCTTTTGCATAATGCAGACGGCAAAGGCCTATTCGCATAAAGGTCTACTAGCATTATATGTAAGCCCAAAACTAATCTTTAAGTAGAAATGAGAACACTCAGAGTTGTCTACCCGTAACATGATTAAGTCTCTCCTAAACCCTGATCCCCAGTTTTAAAATTACACAGGGAGTCCTTATTGTAATGTGAAATCGACCATGACAATAACTGAGTTACCGTTAAGCTCCTAAAATAACTTTGGGAAAAAAATGGTTCTACTATAGAAATATTCAAAAATATTTATGTATATATTGAGTCCAGATAAGGCTGCATAATGAATTATAGAGCAGTTAATGAAAAGTTTGTTTCCAATGTGCAAGTACCACATTATATATCCAATCTGATAAAACACAGAAAAAGTACTCCTAAGTACCACCATAACAAAATCACATTCTGTACTTAAATATATTCCCTTCTAACCATCCTGCAAGATTCTTTATGTGCTCTGTAAGCTAATGACAGTCAATTCACTAGATCCAGTTTTACAGACTATAAAACTTGATATAATGTCTTAAAAAGCCTACGGATACCTAACAACTTCAAAAATATACTATGAAGAGCAAAAAAAATATCTCTGATACTGTTTTTATTGGACAAAAATTAAAATGTAAACTCAGTTTTGGATAATACAAGGGAAGAACAATATAGATGAAATCTGTAATTTAAGGATTTCTAACAAAAGAAATTACAGTAGTCAATTCATTTATAAAAACACCTTAATTTCAGAAATCAAAAACAGCTGCTTCCACGTTCTTTACCTATAAAATAACTTTCTCTTTAAGATATTTTCATGGTGAAACCCCTTTTTTATCATGAGATAAAAGTGTATTATACAACACTGTAACTTTAGGTGTACAGTATAATGATTTAATAGATGTATAAACTGAAAATGATTACAATTCGTTACCATCCATCACCAACACAGTTCTATATTTTTTCTTGTGATGAGAATTTTTAAGATCTACTCTTCTAAAAATTCATGGTGAAATTTTAACAAGAGTTCTTTCATATCATGGTAAAATGGAAAAAAGTAAAAACAATGGAATCCACCACCACTGGTTTGATAAAAGCACACTACCTTTGATTTACGCACATAATCATTACTTAAAAATAACTTACCCATGAGGTGCGTGGGTGGCTCACTCGGTTGAGTGTCCAACTCTTGGTTTTGGCTCAGGTTAAGATCTTAGGGTCATGAGACTGAGCCCCACACAGGGCTCATCAGAGGGGAGTGATTCTCTCCCTCTGCCTCCCCTTCTGGGTGCGTGTTCTCCCTCTCTCTAATATATAAATCTTAAAAACAAAAAAAACATACAAACAAAAAAAAAACAAACCAACTTACCCATACTGTGGTGCTCCTGTTTTAATGTCTCCTATAGTGACATGAACATCATCTTCATCATCATCACTGTCACTATCACTATCATCTTCAGTCTCGGTCACTTTCTATACCAACAGAAACAATTATAAAATACTATATTGAATAACCCATCTCAATATCTAACATGAATAACTGAAAAAGCAATCATTGTGTTCACTGACATACAGTTTTAGAGAAAAAGTTACATTTTCATAGCATTGCTACCTCAATTATAACTGTTATATGTGATTAATAAGAATGTGAAATAAAATCCTTCAGCATCTTTTTTTTTTTGTTAGCATCATCTTTTTGTAAATAACACCATGTGTATTTTTTCCCTATGACCTATAACTGCTTCTCTGCAAAAAGAATCTAAGGCAAGAATCTAAGGCATGTACTAAGATATCTAGAACATAAATTATAAAATTATTTTAAAAATTATAAAAAGAAAAGGAATTTTTGGCAAGAATATGAAAATAATTACCTGTATCAGTAATGGTTAAAAAGCCCCAAATAGTTAAGGAGTAGCTCACTTATTCTTGTCATTCATTTACAGTTAGAAGAGTCCCTGGATGCAAATGATTGAAGAAATACTGTTTCTATGAGTAAAAAGTGGGACTATTTACAAAGGTTTTACTGTGGCTCTAACAGGTTATTTTGTGGTTAGCCACATAATAGTAAACAAAAAAGTAGATCACTTGGGCAAAATATTTTTTTGTATACAAGTTCAAGCCTGTAGGATAATGATTTCCTTCTTTTTACAGGATCAGAATGCTGAAATGTTAATAAAATCAGTATTATTACTTCACCCCGAAAAACATCACTTTTAAGAGATATGAATGAGGTTAGAGACTATCACATATTTACATAAAAAATTTTGCCAAAAATTATGACAATCAAACTTAGGACTTAATGTTTTCCCTGAAAATGAGGCTCACTATGATTTCTTCAGTTGAGCTACAATCATTCAGCTCCTTGAAAGCGGTAAACTTCAAGCCTTTGTACATGTTCTATTTCATGGAAAGTCTCCTCCCACTATTCTCATCACTGTGCTTTTGATGGCACCAGATGAGATGAGAGATATAAAAGGGGGCTGCATCATGCTGAACACCGAAAGTCACGTTAAATTTTTGGCTTTCTCCCTTAGTGAATAGGAAACTACTGATAAAGATTTTAAAACGCAGAGTAACTAGATTTCAAAGCCTTATGTTACCGGTTTAGGTACGCCATTTTCAGCAGTTTCATCTTCAATTCCAGATGGAGGATTAGCACTACAAACAACAAAAATAAGTGCACAAGTCTGGTATTACTTTTCAGAAGTACAGACAGAGTATACCACAATTTTTAAGCTATGTCTGATAGTTTCCTAAAATTATTCTCTCCCCTGGATAAGAAAAAAGGATGGCAAAAACTGCCTGTGTTATTATGCTATTCCTACTGCCTTGCATAATACCCATACTCAACATTCAAAGTAGAATAGAATTGACTCCACAATTTGTCAATATCAAATTTGCAATCTTACAATAGGGTGTAATTCAAGGTTTTAATTATTTTTTTATTCATTTTTATTCATTTTTATTATTTACTTTCATTATTTACATATTATTTTAAAAATATGCATCACACTTACCTTCACTTAACCTCTTTATTGAACATCCACTATATGCTAGGTACTACTGTAATTGCCAAAGGCTATGTTAACACGCAGTTGCCTCTTCCACCCAGCCCCCCATGCCTAAGGAACTCAGGATTTGTCCTATGATCATATTAACTCCTTCAGTCTTAAGCCAACATACATGCTTCTTCTTGGTTTTGTTTTGCCTATCTTACTGGATATATGCTCTTTGTTCCATAAGCGATACATTTTAAGATTTAAAAAAGAGTTTATCATCACATAAGCCTGATTTGCCTTATTAAAGCAAAAACTGATACAAAACAATAAACCCCCCTTTTCTCATGAAACTCAAGCATATGGTCATTAATCACTATATAAAACTTATAGTACTATAGTGTAATTGGCATGTGTTTTAATAATTACGATTTGAATAGTGGGAACTAACCATTAACCTCATTTTATAACTAAAGGTACTTTAGTACAAAGCAACTAACTCACATTTAGTAGGATTTCTAAGAATAACATCTAGATGTTGATATTCTTCAAACCTCTTTTCATTAGATTTCTGTTTATCTCTTCTAAACTTTGCTGTCAAGCAGTTTTTATATAAGTCAATTTAATCTCTCCAATGGTATTTTATTATAGACTCCTCATATAAAGCAAAATGAAGGATAAAAACTGGAAACTTAAATGTTAATTTTTCACTGTGTTACTGCCTGACCCAAGAAAATAAATATACAATTAAAATTCAGTAATTTACCTCCTGCTTAATTAAGTGTCTAGAGAGCCAGAAAACAAGTTCAGCTTGCCAAAAAACAGTGTATTTGGCCAAAACTTGGGCAAATAAAACATGACAAAGTTGGAGACAGAATAATGCAAGAAGTTTTAATAATGAACCAGTCACAAAGAAGCTGGAGAGATCTCTAATAGTGAGGACTCTGCTCGGTTAGGGCAATGCAGTGATGTACCAAGCTGAATACTAGAGCACAGGTCTGGTGAACATGCCTTCCCCAATACTTTTAAAAGTTTTAATTCCCTATCACCATTAAAAAATGAGAAACGTAATATTATAACCTTGCTAGAAAAATTAAGCTTTAAGAGCAGACTTCTCCCATAGAAAGAAATAAATTTAATAGCTATCTAAATAAATTCTTAGTAAAGAATATAAAGACAGTAACGCTCAGAGAAGGGTGAAGATTTCTCTCCAATACATCAAGCTGAGTACAGAATCTTTTAATTAAAAAACATTCTATCAGAAAATAGGCTTCAAGATTCATAACCAAGACCTAATACCAACACAATTAATGGAATAAAGATTAGCTCACAAAATATGTATTTAATTGTGAATACATAACATTAGTCATTGATTCTTGACCAATTAAAAAACAGGGTATGAAGAAATTATAATTACTTTTGTAACTATAAACTACACAAATCACAACTTTGTAACTAAATGAGGGTTAGGAACCGGATTGGATACACGAATTTAAATAACAAAATTTTACAATACACCAATGAGCAGGAAAAAAAATCTTCCAATTTAGGGGGATATTCTTAAGTGAGGAAGTATAATTTCAGCAGCCCTTAAGTTAGTTCTATTTCCATGTCTCACTTATTCCCTCCATTCACTTTGTTAAAAATGCAGACATACCTCATTTTGTCATCTTTGCTTTATTATATTTCCCAGATGAGTTGTTTTTAATAACTGAGGTCTGTGATTAACAATGTACCACCTGGGGATACTTGGATGGCTCAGCAGTTTAGCACCTGCCTTTGGCCAAGGGCGCGATCCTGGAGTCCCAGGATCGAGTCACATGTCTCCCTGCATGGAGCCTGCTTCCCTCTCCTTCTGTGTCTCTGCCTCCCTCTCTCTCTCTCTCTCTCTCTGTCTCTCATAAATAAATAAATAAATAAATAAATAAATAAATAAATAAATAAATCTTTAAAAAAAAAAAAAAAAAAAAACAACGTACCACCTATCCATGCCATTTTTCCAATAGCATTTGCTAACTTTTGTGTCTCTATCACATTTTGGTAATTCTTTTAATATTTCAAGCTTTATCATTACTGTACTTGTTACGATCTTTTTGATGTTAGTATTTTATAACTGTTCTGGGGAGCTATGAATGGCAACCATTTAAGATGCTGAACTTAATCACTAAATATTATGTTTTCTGACTGATTCACTGACCAACCATCACCTGTCTCTCTCCCTCTCCTCAGGCTCCCTATTCCCTGAAAAACAATATTGAAATCAGGCCAATTTATAATCCTCTAATGGCCTCTAAGTGCTCAAGGGAAAGAGTCCACGTCTCTCATTTTAATTCAAAAGCTAGGGACGCCTGGGTGGCTCAGCGGTTGAGCATCTGCCTTCAGCTCAGGGCGTGATTCTGGAGTCCCAGAATCGAGTCCCACCTCAGGCTCCCTGCATGGAGCCCGCTTCTCCTCCCTCTGCCTATGTCTCAGTCTCTCTCTCTCTCTGTGTCTCTCATGAATAAATAAAATCTTAAAAAAAAAAAAAAAAAAAAACTTGACAAGAGATGAGGAAACTTAAAAAAAAAAAAAAATGTCTGAAGCTATCAGAGGTTGGTTCATAAGGCTTAAGGGAAAAAGCCCTCTCCATAACATAACAGCTCAAGGTGAAGCAGCAAGTGCTGATGTAGAAGCTGCAGCAAGTTACCCAGAAGATCCAGCTAGGATAATTCATAAAGCTGCCTACACTGAACAACAGATTTTCGACGTTGACAAAACAGCCTCCTGTTGGAAGAAGATGCCATCGGGGACTTTCACAACTGAAAAGAAGTCAAGGCCTGGCTTCAAAGTTTCAAAGGACAGGCTGACTTTCTTGTTAGGGGCTAATGCAGCTGGTGACTTCAGGTTGAAGCTAATGCTAACCATTCTGAAAGTCTTAGGGCCCTTAAAAATTATGCTAAGTCCATGCTGCCTGTGATCTATAGTTGGAACAACAAAGCCTGGATGACAGCGTATCTGTTTACGACAATGGTTTACTCAGGATTTTAAGCCCACTGCTGAGACTACTGCTCAGAAAAAGAGATTCCTTTCAAAATATTACTGCCCATCGACAATGCCACTGGTTACCTAAGAGCTCTGGTGCAGAGACATACGAGGACATTAACATTTCCATGCCTTATAACACAATACTCCTTCTCAGCCCATGGATCAAGGAGTCACTCTGACTTTCAAGTCTTCTTGAAGAAATACATTTCATCTCGTAAGACTACAGCTGACACAGACAGCGATTCCTCTGACAGATCTGGACAAAGACAACTGAAAATCTTCTGGAAGGGATTCATCATTCGAGATGCCATTAAGAACACTCGTGACTGGGATCCCTGGGTGGCGCAGCGGTTTGGCGCCTGCCTTTGGCCCAGGGTGCGATCCTGGAGACCCGGGATCGAATCCCACATCGGGCTCCCGGTGCATGGAGCCTGCTTCTCTCTCTGCCTGAGTCTCTGCCTCTCTCTCTCTCTCTCTCTGTGACTATCATAAATAAATAAAAATTTAAAAAAAAAAAAAAAAAAAAGGAACACTCGTGACTCATGAGCAAAGGTCCAAATAGCAACAACATTAACAGGAGTATGGATGAAGCTGATTCCAAAACTCACGGAGCACTTTGAGAGCTTCAAGACTTCAGTGGAGGAAAGAACTGCAGCTGTGGTGGGAATAACAAGAGAACTAGAAAGAGAAGTGGGGCCTGAAGATGGGACCGAATTGCTGCAATCTCATATAAAACATGAACGGATGGGGGGGCTGCTTCTCATGGATGAGCAAAAAAAAAAAAAAAAAAAAATTGGTTTCTTTACACAGAACCTACTCCTGGTGAAGATGCTGTGAAGACTGTTGAAATGACAACAACAGACCTAAAATAGGACCTAAACTTAGTAGATAGAGCAGCAGGCATCAGGGTTTGAGAGGACAGACTCCAATTTGGAGGGAAGTTTTACTGTGAGTAAGATGCTTTAAGAGAAATAGTTCATAATGGAAGAGTCAATGGATGTGGCAAGTTTCACTGTTGTCTTATCTTAAAAAACCGCCACAGCCACCCCAACCTTCAGCAATCATCACCCTGATCAGTTAGCAGCATTCAATTTCAAGATGCTGCACCAGCAAAAGCATTACAATCCCTCAAAGTTCTGATGATGGTTAGGATTTTCTTAACGTAAAACACTTTTTAATTAAGGGATGTACACTGTTGTTTAGACATAATACTGTCACACACTTATGTTATAAACAAAACTTTTGTATGCACCAGGAAACCAAAAAATGCATTTGACTCACTTTACTGGTGTAGAACTGAACCCACAGTATCTCCAAGGTATACCCCTAACACTTTGAGATAGAATTTATATGCTACACAAACCACCCATTTGAAGTGTACAACTCAAAGGCTTTTCGTGTTCACAGAACAGGGCTACCAATACAACTACCTAATTTTAGGACACGTTCATCACTCCAAAAAGAAACCTTGTGTATATTAGTAATCACTCTCTGTTTTCTCCTGACCTCAGTCCTAGCAACCACTCTGTATCTATAGACTTAACTATTCTGTACATTTAATATAAACAGAATCATACAATATGTAGTTTTTTGGGACTAGCTCCTTGAACTGTTTTCAAGGTTCATCTATGTTTTAACAGATACCAGTACTCTATTTCTTTTTACTGCCACACAGTATTCCACTCTATGGATATATCGTATTTTAACTATCCATTCACTTGATGGACGCTTATTTCTGTTTTTTGGCTATTATAAACAATGCTGCTATGAACATTCATGTACAAGTTTTTGTGTGGGTACGTTTCATTTCTCTTAAGGAATATACATATAAGTGGAATTCCTGGGTCATACAGTAACAATGTCTAAGCTTCTGAGGAACTGCCTGTTTTCAAGTAGCTGCAAGTTTTTATAATCCCATCATCAGGGTATTAGAGTTCCAACTTCAGCATATCTTCACCAACACCTGTTACTTTCTTTCTGATGACAGCCCATCCATCCTAATGGTTGTAAAGTGGTACTTCCTCCACTTTTTAAACTCAAATATTCTTTAAAATATCTTTTTTTAACGACTTCTCCATCAAGGGACATTAAGGCATTGATACCATAGATTTGGTAATGTCAGCATACGCATATGCTTGTCTGTGGGAGTTGTTTAGAAATAGAGACGTCTCAAGCTCCCTTTACATGCTCTATAAATGATACATATTTCTAGTAGTCTAGCAAAGGGAATCAATCTTGTAACAATTCCACTTTGAATTTAAATACAAAATGCTGAAATTATAACAAAAGTCCACTATGCCATCAAAGGTATTAATAAACTGCAAAAGCAGTGATTTACAGGATTTTATCCAAAAAAATGTTAAGCTTTTTTCTTACCAGTCCAATGGATATACTGCATACTCCACTATTAAGCTTACTTAAGAGTATAAAGTCACTTAATAATGAAGGGCTATATTAAGGGTATAGTAAGGGTTTAATATTCAAACCCTAACTTCAAAAACTTTGTCCCCTAAGCTACTAGCAAACAAATAGAACTGATTAGGTCCTTAAACAGAAATAAACTTTGAAAAGATTCAATGTCTTTGAACCTTCAGTCAGTACGCTGTAATCAAGCCAATGACTACAATGAAATGATTTTTGACAATCCGTGTTAAGTATCAACAACAAATTCCACTAACCTGGCATTTTCTTCTTCTGGCCTTTCAACTTCATTTTCATCTACCAAAAAAAAATACATAAATAAATAAATAAAATTAACACACAAACCACTCTTAAAGAAACCAGTATTATGAAAATCTGAAGTGATCATCACAAGCACTAACCTAGGTCCTTTGCCAAATCACTGTGCACATGCACGTCCCATGGGCCTATAAGTACATCCAAAGTTAGATCACCTTATAATGACTTAACAAGATATGTCTTTTATGAAAAAAAAAAAATCAGACTTTACTTCTATAAAAGTAAGCTTAACTTAAGAGGCATTAAAGATTTCTAGGTCTTTGTTAAGGAAACCCTATACATTTACATTTCAAGGAATATTACTGATGCTGAATCTCACCACCAAAAATAGTGGATTTTACCAGCTTGTCAAAGTCAGCATCAAGGAGCTGCTTGGTGCCCAAATGTGCACTTTTTTACTGAAGAATATACATTTTAGGCAAGGAACACACATTAACTTCCAAATCTAGTTACCATCCACAGACAAAAAGAGACTGTGACTTAATGAAAAGTCAAAAAAAAAAAAAAAAAAAAAAAAGAAGTCAAGTCCCTTTCGAGAGCAAAATACAAAGTGCATTGGATTTATTTTGGTAAAAATGATCTATATAAGAGATAACTGAAAACTGTAAGCCTAAGGGGCATGAGATTACTTCTAATCATGTGGGTGATACAGCACTCTTAAAAAGGAAAAACTTCACCTTAATACAGGAGACATTCAGGGTTTTCTTTATGGGCCATAATGTATTCCATGTCTGTCTCTCTCTCTCTCTGTCTCTTAATTAATTACTTTTAAAGCACGACTTTCAGACAAGGAGGTACCCTTGCAGGTGCATTCCATACAAACTGACCATCAAGAAACAAGACGTTAGTTTTTACAGCATCAACTTTATTTAAGCTATTATTACAGAAAAGGCTGGTTTCTGAAAGAAAAGGACGGGGAGGGCATCCTACAGCCAAGGGGCAAGAAGGGACACACCAAGAGATCAGAACGGAGATGAAACCGGGGGTGGGGGGTGGGGTGGGGGGGGGGGTGGAGCGGCCCGGAAGCTCCCGCGCGGAGGAGGGGAAGGCAGGGGCCCGGCCGCCTCGGCGTGGGCTGCGAGGGGGGAGGGGGGCTGCGTGGGGGGGGAGGGGGATGTGGGCTGCTGGGGGCGTGGCCTGCGCGGGGAGGGGGCGTGGCCTGCGGGGGCGTGGCCCGAGGGGGACGTGGGTTGCGTGGGGGGGCGCGTGAGCTGCGCGGGGGGGAGGGGGGCTGCGTGGAGGGGACGTGGGCGGCGTGGGCTGCGTGGGGGGGGGACGTAGGCTGCGCGGGGGGCGGGGGGGGGAGGGGAAGGCAGGGAACGCGCGCGCCGCGCTCGGCCTAACTCAGGCCGGAGAAGGCTCCGTAGGGAGGCCCCGGCGGCGGCGGCGTGAGGAGCGCGGGACGCCGGCCGTCTGCGGGCCGGGCCGGGCGGCCTGAGAGAACCCGGGAGTGAGAGAAGGGACAGGAAGTTTCGTACCGCCATAGAGCCACTCTTCCTCCTCATCCCCTCCGGTCCCGCCGCTCAGCTCCGACACTAGGCGCTCGACCTCGCCGGCCGACATGGCCGCCCCGAGCACAACTTAAAGGCGGCGATCAACAGCCCCCTCCAACCCCTTCCCGGCCTCGCTGCCCGGGGGCGCGAGGGGGCCGCGAACCCGCCGGCGAGCGAACGCAGGAAGCGCGAGGCTCCAGTCCCACAGCGGCGGCCGCGGCGTCGGAGGCTGCACACAGGACGGGCTCCGGCGCGGTCGGTCTGCGCACGCGCAGCAGCCCCGGCGCGGCGCGGCGTCTTTAGGAGGCTTCGCTTCCGCGGCGCCGGGCACCTGGGCCGGGCTGCGCCTGCGCGGCGCGCTTGGCCCCGCCCCTCGCGGGTCGCGCTCTCCGCGGGGTGTCCTGCGTCGGCCCCCGTCCGCGGCCGGTGCACCTTTGTTCTCCCGTAGCCGGGATGCTCGCTCGCTGTCGTCAACGTCGCCGCCCTCGAGCCGCGCGGGAGGCCTGGGGTCGTCGTCCACGTGGGGTCCAGCCCGCGGGCGCAGTCGTCGCCTCCGTCGGGAGGAAAGCAGGATTCGTGCCTACGTTAGGGAAAAAGGCGGTTGTAAGGGCGCACGAAAGCCAAGCCAATGAATGAATGACGCCTTCTCTTTGTTAAAGCGAGACATATAAAATAATAATAATAATAATAATATAAGAATAATATTTTTTTTTAAAGCGAGACTTTGAAGTTAAGGTCGAAAACCCGCTCACCCACTACCCCTCCCCCCCGTTTGCTGTTTGCTGTGAATCCTCAAATAGTCTAAATTCACGTGTATATGGTGCTGTCTGGGGGGAGGAAGCTGAGGTTTGCGAGTCCTAAAGGGTACGATACTCTATCGTTCGGCGGATTGCTTTTCTTTTTTTTTTTTTTTCTTTAATAACAGTGTCTTGGAGATCCTTTCCATTTTAGTATATACCAGACTATATCTTTTTTTTTTTAAGATTTTATTTATTTATTCATGAAAGAGAGAGAGGCAGAGACAGGCAGAGGGAGAAGCAGGCTCCAAGCAGGGAGCCTATCAGACTGTATCCATTTTTTTTTTGTTTTTTTTACTATATCCATTTTTAAGTGCTTCCCAATATTCCACAGCGTGGCTTTCGCCAAAGAAATATGGTTATTTCCCTAGTGATGTACATTTAGACGTACATCCACCCAGGGACCCCCAGTGAAGAGCCTTGGAAATGATTTCCTGCAGATGTGTTACAAGTATTTCTCCAAGATCCCCTAAAGTCTGTGCGGTTTTGATTTTAGTAGATGATGCCACATTTTCAGGCTACTTTTGAACACCTCTTTCTGGGAGAAGAGGATAGATGGGTCAAAATCGGTGTTCGGGTTCTTTACCTACCTGGTTGCGTGACCTCAGGTGGTTAACGTCTCTGCTTCAGTTTTCTCACCTGTGAAACGGGAAAGCGGAGTCTGATGATGTGAGAAATCTCTTTTGGGCCCAACGTTCTTGGACAGGACACTGGCTTTTCAACAGAAAGAAATTCATTCTAGTTTACAAATCAGTCGATGGGTTTACAGGTTTGGTCACTACATATTGTTCTTTATTGAACAATTATTAACCATCTTTAAGAACTTGGAAAACCAAGGTATGAGTAAAGCATAGTCCTTGCCCCCTGAAGAGCCCTCGAATTATTGAGGACATCAGAAGGGTCTTAGCTAACTAGCCTACAAGGGAAAAAGATGTTAAAGATGTGCTTTAACAGAAACACAAAGGTGGGTGGCCCTGGTGGCCCAGTGGTTTAGCACCACCTCCCGCCCAGGGCATGATCCTGGAGACCTAGGATCGAGTTCCATGTCTGGTTCCCTGCATGGAGCCTGCTTCTCCCTCTGCCTGTGTCTCTGTGTCTCTCAAGAATAAATAAATAAAATATTAAAAAAAAAATAGAAACACAGAGGAAACTTTTACATCCCAACAATGCCACACCATCTCCCATTATTTAAACAAATGCTATGGTTTTAATCTCCCCTTACTTTTGAAAACTCCATTGCTATTCTCCAGTTCTCTTATCTGTTTAGGATAATCCCTTGCATCGTTCTAAACTCCATTAAGGTGTAGCCAACAAAAAGTCTTTCCTGAATCTCACCTTGCCTCCTTCCATTTCTTTGTAGACCCTATTATGAAGGGCCTACCAAGTGCCAGAGGCTCTGTAGATTCAGCGGTGAGTAGAACAAAGTCCTTCTTCTTGTGAAGCTTTCATTCTGATGAAGACAGACAATAACCATATTAATGTACAGCACAGAAGCTGTACAAGAGTAAGCAGGATAGGGGGACCTAGGGCGGAGTGATGAAGAGGGATTAGGGGCAGTTTTATTTCAAGAGGTCAAGGGAAGGGACACTTGGGTGGCTCAGCAGTTAAAGCTCCTGCCTTTGGCTCAGGGCGTGATCCTGGAGACCCAGGACTGAGTCCCGCATGGGACTCCCTGCATGGAGCCTGCTTTTTCCTCTGCCTGTGCCTGTGCCTCTCTCTCTCTCTCTCTCTCTCTCTCTGTGTGTGTGTGTGTGTCTCTCATGAATAAATAAATAAAATCTTTTAAAAAAGCGGGGGGGGGGGGGGCAGCCTAGGTGGCTCAGCGATTTAGCGCCGCCTTCAGCCCAGGGCCTGATCCTGAAGACCTTGGGATCCAGTCCCACGTCGGGCTCCCTGCATGGAGCCTGCTTCTCCCTCTGCCTGTGTCTCTGCCTCTCTCTCTCTCTCTCTGTGTCTCTCATGAATAAATAAATAAAATCTTAAAAAAAAAAGGGGTCAGGGAAAGAAAGTTATTCTAATAAGGTGACATAAGAGTAAAGAGCTGAATAGAAAAAAAGAAGTAAGCCCTTGTGGATTTCTGGGTAAAGCCCTATCAGAACAGGAAGTGCAAAGACCCTGAGGCAGAAGCATACCCTGTGCATTCAAGGAACCCATAATGAGCTGGAGTGGAGGGAGTGAGATAGAGGATATAGAAGAGATCAGAGTTATTGGAGGGTGGGTAGAGCAGGGCTAATCACACAATTTTAGACTCCGCTGCCTCTATGGCATGTGTCTATCACATCCTATAGTAATTATTTGACTACATATGTGTTTCCCTAGCACTCTTCCCTAGGTGGAGTTCTTCCTCAAAGCATCTCCTTACATGTCACTTATTGGTAATATGGTGCCTAACACTCAGTAGGTCTTGACCTCTCCCGACAGTAATGGAATGTAGAGTTTACGTTCTGCTTAGGAGTATCATGCAGCAATCACATAGTCCTGTCTCTTTGTTTTTCTATGAGTCTATAATGAAATTTGGTGGTTTCATGGAAGAACCAACTGCCTTCTGCCGAGAATCATCTTTCTCCTTTCAGCTGCTTAAAATAAGCTTCTCTTTCAAGACACTACTTACACTGAAGACTTGATGAATATTTGCTGAGGCATCAGAATTGCCTTTATGGTGGTGGGAGCATTGCAGCTAAGCTTTGAAAATAAAGATTGTCACAAGCAGGGAAGCCTATAAATCACTAATAACCACTCTGAAAAGGCCTCTTCCTTCCTTGCTTTTAAACTGAGTTCCTTGCCTGGATGAGCTTCCTTATTAAAGATGTCTTTATCTCCCTATTCACCATGGAAGAGTTTAAAGATAGGTAGTTCAAAGATATTGTGTAAACTTACGAACTTATCAAATTACAGTACTCCATATATTCTGATTATATTTATTTGTTTTCTGTTTTATGTGTGTGTGTATGTGTGTGTGGTTTGTTGGTTCTCAGCACACAACAACCACAACAAAACAACAAACATCAGTTTTAATGTATCCATTTCTGGAAGTACTAAATAGATGCCCAATAGATGGTGATTAAAATGATGGCAAGGGGTAAAGATCAAACAAAAGTGCCTTGCTCAATATCTAGTAGTGAGTACTCATAATTGTGTTTTGGATGAATGTGGCACTTAGATCCAACTGTTTTATTTACTGCCAACTTTAGTTATGTCACTTAAATTTCAGTGTTCTTCAGTTTCTTCATCAGTAAATTGATATATTAAAACAACATATTACCCTTGCTTCCTAGAAGGATAACAAAGCTAAAAATGAAGTTTCAATGTCAAAGCACTTGACGAGTTAGAGGCAAAATGGTGGCATGCTATGGTAAGCAAAATGGTTTAGGTTTGTCCTTGAATGACCTCAATAACTATATATATAGAGAGAGAGAGTTTCCTTCCTTTCTAGATATCTCAATGGGGAATTAAGCCCCAATTATCCATCTTCCTCTGCATTCTGACATATTTTAATATGAAATTTTATATTGCTAGTTGTTTCTGGAAAATTGTGTCATCTCCTTTTCACATCTGTACTGTTACATGAACTGCACATGCTTTAAAGGTTAAAACAAATTTATTTCTGTATTCACCAGATTAACTGGTATTCACCAGTTAAGTGCTTAGTAAATCCTTAAGCTAAATATTGATTGTGCACATGGAGGACTTAGAAATGAGGCAAAGGGAGATATGCTTGATTTTATGAGAAATAGGAAATAATTGCTAGTTATTTTGAGCAAAGAAGTACAAATTACATTGAAATAAGGTAAATATGATTATTGTAAGCATGCAATTTCAGCAGAAATCCATTTGACTCCACCATAATACCTAAAAGCAAGATTCCTGGATTCTCTTCTGTTTTCTGTCTACCCTGTCTTCTAAGGTCATTTTATCCAGTCCCATGACTTAAAAAAAAAAAATTTATGTATTCATTTAAGAGAGAGAGAATCCGTGAGCAGGGGGAGAGGGAGAGGGAAAAGGAGAGAATCTCAAGCAGACTCCCCACAGAGCATGGAGCCAGACACGGGCTCCTCATGGGGCTCGATCTAAGACCCTGAGATCACAACCTGAGCTGAAACCAAGAGTCAGATGCTTAATAGACTGTGCCACCCGGGTGCCCCTAGTCCCATGACTTTTAATACTATCTATGTGATATGTGTCATTGACAGCCAATGACTCCCAATTTTCCATTTGCAGTCTCAACTTTTCCTTAAGCTCTCTCCAATGCTTCACTCATACCTTCCTTAGATATTTAATAGATATGTGAAATTCATGCCTCAAACAGAACTTATGAACTGCCCTCCCAAACCTATTCTATCCCACTTCCATAATCCCTCTTAGGGTCGATAACCATTATCCAGCATTGTTCCAGCCAAAACTCAAAGAATGACCCTTGATACCTCTCTTTCCCCTATGAGTCCCTCTCACACCCTGGAAAGCCCATTAGCAAGATCCATTAGTTCTTCCTACAAAATATATCCCAAATCTGTCTAATTCCTTCCATCTCTACTGCCATATTGCATTTCAAGTAACACAAACCTTTCCGTGGCTTCCTGTTACACAGAGTAAAATCCAAATATCCTACCACATGACCTACAAGTCCCATCACGATCTGGGGTTGCATGTGGCCATATAGATCATGCATTGCACAACTTTAGAGGCCCCTCCACACCTCCTCATTCTTCAGTTACTTTTTGTCAACTCTTACAGTGTCATTCCCTCACGTTTTCTGTGCTTATCTCCGCCCCCCCCCCCCATTTCTTCAGTCCTGCATCTCAACTCTGTATTTGCCTCTGGGCCCCCACCTTTGTTCAATTATATATATAGATGTGTGTGTGTCTAGTATTATCACTATTCTAGCAGAAGGATGTCTTTATTCATTCACTGAAACTGAAATTTAACTTCCCTCCAAGGACAGCACTTTTCCTGCTCTTTCCATACCAGATGCCTACCATTTCTTTTCACCCTATTGTACTGTAGAACCTGAAAATAATGTTGCCTTTTCCCTGGATTTTGGGGGTCACCACTGGACCATTACAGTTGAAGGATTTTCCATAAAAATCATCCTCTTTGCCAGCTCTTAGCAACCTCATTTACTACCTCTACCTTTCTCTTTTCACATCCCCTCATTCACAGATACAATGTTGGGGTCTGATTCACAGTCTTCCTTTTCTCTACCACATGACAACATGATGAGTGACTTGCACATCCTGCTTGTCTCATATTTTTTGACCTCCTAGAATCTAATTATTTGGCAAACCCCATTTACTCTACTTCATCAGTCCACATTCAAGGCCATGCTCTGGATCTTATAGTATCACAAAACTATTCCTTCCTTGCACTTTAGGGGCCAACTTACTTTCTTTGACTTTAATTTCATATTATTCCCCACCTTTTTTTTTTTTTTTTTTAGATTCAATACCATTTTTCCCTTTTCTGGCACTTGCCACTGCTGTACTCTGTTCTCTTTGAAACTTGTTTTCCCCATAAGCCTACTCACTGGTTTCAATTCTTCTGCAGACCCGGAAATGTTGCTCAGAGATCTATCCATCACTCTTATTGTCTTTCTTTCTTGTGCTCTCTTTAAGCAATCTCAATCACATGCATTTGCAGATGATTCCCAAATACCAGAGTTCTCTTCTGTAATCCATAATCATACATCCAACTGCTTACTAGATGTTTCCACCTGGATGTCCCACAGTACCTTCAAAATGATGAGTCCCCACACCAATTAAAACAGCTAACAGAAAACAACAAATGTTGGTGAGAATGTAGAGAAATTAGAACCCTTGTGCCCCATTGGTGGAAATCTAAAATGATACAGGACCTATGGAAAACAGAGGGTCCTCAAGAAAATTAAAAAATAGAATTACTAGATGATCTAGCAATTCCACTTCTGGGTACACGTAGAAAAGAACTGAAATCATGATCTCAAAGAATTATTTGTATAGCCATGTAACTAGCAGCACTATTCACAATAGCCAAAATGTGAAAGCAATCCAGAAGTCCACTGACAGATGAATGGATAAAGAAAATGTGGTATACACAATGATATATACCATGGAATATAATTCAGCCTTAAAAAAGGAAGAAAATTCTGACATACGTTAGATGAACCTTGACGATATTATGCTAAATGAAACAAGCTAGCCAGTGGGAAGGGGAAATGGTGAGTTGTTGTTAAATGGATATAAAGTTTCAGTTTCACAACATGAAAATTCTGGAGATTGGTTGTACAACACTATACAAATACTTAATTTTGCTGACCCGTCCACTTAAAGATGGCCAAGATGGTAAATTTTATGTGTTATGCTACAATTAAAAAAAGACAAAAACATGTCCCAAAACAGTATAGAGGTTCCTCAAAAAGTTGAAAATAGAGCTACCCTATGATCCAGCAATTGCACTACTGGGTATTTACCCCAAAGATGCAAATGTAGTGATCCAAAGGGGCACTTTCACCCCAATGTTTATAGCAGTAATGTCCATGATAGTCAACCTATGGAAAAAGCCCAAATGTCCATCGACAGATGAATGGATAAAGAAGATATGGTACAGATATACAACGGAATATTACTCAGCCATCAAAAAATGAAATCTTGCCATTTGCCACGACATGGATAGAACTGGAGGGCATTATGCTTAGTGAGATAAGTCAATCAAAGAAAGACAATTATCATATGATCTCATTTATATGCGGAATTTAAGAAACAAAACAGGATTTTAAGGGAAGAGAGGAAAAAATAAAACAAGATGAAATCAGGGAGACAAACCATAAGAGACTCTTCTTAATCATAGGAAACAAACTGAGGGTTGCTGGAGGGCAGGGGATGGGGGGATGGCGTAACTGGGTGATAGACATTACGGAGGGTCTGTGATGTAAGGATCACTGGATATTGCATAAGACTGATGAATCACTGACCTCTACCTCTGAAACCAATAACACATTATATGTTAATTTAATGGATTTAAATTTTTAAAAATGTCCTAACTGAACTCAGTACATTTATTCCCAATCCACTTTTCTTCCAGTTTTCTGAATCTCAAGGACAGCCACTTACCAGTCATCCAGGCAGAAAACTGGGTATGAATCAGAAATTCTCTCTCTGCCTCATTCTTTTTGTCAATCCAGTCATCAGGCTTTTGGGCTCCATCTACTTAACATCTCTTTATATACCCCAAGCTCTCCAGCCCCTCTGTGGGTATCCTTATCTGTTCTCACTCCGAGTTGTTGATGTGACTGCTTTCTAAATACTCTCCCTCTCCTAAATCTTACTCATTTAAGCCATTTTTCCATTTTAATATGTTTTCCCCTAAAACTCCTAATATGAACAAATTATATTCACTCCTAACAATACTTTAACTATACTCCATTGGCTGCTACTTTAGAATAAAAAGTTAGACTCACTCTGATCTGGTCCCTATTTTCTAGTTACTAGCTTGTCTCAGTTTGGGCCTCTCTTTTTGTACAATACACTCCAGCTATACTAAACTGTAGTTCCAGAGAACATGTTGTATGTCTCTACACCTTTGTCCATGCTGCACTCTCTGCTTGAGCTGCCAGGAATGCTCCTCCTCATCCTGTCCACCTGGTGAACACCTGGTTTTCTTTGAAGACTACTCAAAACTCATGTCTCATATGAAACTTCTTCTGACCACTTCCCTTTTTCCTTCACTCAGTTGCTTCTGTAACGTTGTATTACACTTGCTTTCTTTACATGTGTGGGTCCCTTATCTCAGATCCCTTTGAAGGCAAGACTGCGCCTTATTTCTATTTATATTCTTAATGCCAAACACCATGTCTGCAGTATTGTACGTGTTCATTAAAAGTCAGTTAAGTATATCATTTATTATATGGATATAAGTTGAAGATTTATTAAAAAAATAAATTGAAGGGATCCCTGGGTGGCTCAGCGGTTTAGCGCCGCCATCAGCCGGGGGTGTGATCCTGGAGTCGCAGGATCGAGTCCCATGTCGGGCTCCCTGCATGGAGCCTGCTTCTCCCTCTGCTTCTCTCTGCCTCTCTCTGCCTCTCTCTGTGTGTCTCTCATGAATAAATAAATAAAATCTTAAAAAAATAAATTGACCATTTATTGATCATTTAGTCAACAAACATTTATTGAATACTTGTGTATTTTCTAGTGTTGGAGTGACTAGGCCTCTAGTGCACAATCTTGTCGGAAAAAAGGTATGTTAAAACTTACCTCATGATATGGCAAGTACTTAGCAGAGGTGAAAATTCTTCCTGGATCAGGGAACTTATTAACCATTGTGTCCTTGGAGCCTAGGTCAGGGATTATACTTAATAAGTGCTTAATAAGTAGTGGTTGAATTGAATTCAACCTGTGAAACATTCTGGGCTCAACCTGTTGACTTAATTGTGCAGGTATATAATGTTCCAGGCAGGGAGTAGGTGTAGAGAAATTGAGAAATCATGAAAGATTTTGGTGCTATTATAAGGAATCTGGCTGTATCCTGTAGGCAACTGGGCCAGGAGAGGCTTTTAAGCAGGAAAATGGTAGGGCCCCGTTAGTTCATTAGGAAGAAAACTGAATTGGAGGGAGAAGAGACGCAAAACTGGGAAATGTTGGGGGGGGGGGGCGGTAGGTCATTGCTATTGTCCAGTTGAGTGATGATGGTGGATTAAGCCAGTGATGGGCAAGGATGGATGCGCCCAAGGGGCTGGATTCCAGGATTTTTGATTCAGATCAAGATTTAGTGCCAGTAAGATGAGGGAAGGAGGATGGGGATGGAGAAAGTGAAAACGAGGCCAGTAGGTTTTTCATGAGGCTCGAGCTCTATAACATACATAGGAGACAACAATCCAGAAACTACAAAACACCACACTTGTTTTTTTTTCATCCTCTCTGGTGTCTCTTAGTTTAGATGGGCAAAGCGACTTTTAGGGTGCAAGGAAAATGCCAAACTTCGCGTTAGCCTTTTTTTTTTTTTTTCTGAGATTTCCCAAGACACGGGGAGGGCCAACCAGAGCCTGGAGGGACGGGAAAGGAAGGGGAGCAGCGGGCGGGCGGTTCACAGACCTCTCCCCACGACCCGGAGCCCCGCCCACCGCCTCTCCTCGCCGGCCAATCACGCTCCGCCGCGTCATCAGCGCGCGCCGACCCGGGCCGAGCCCGAGCCGCACCACGTGTACGGTGTTGACTGTCAAGGCGTCCAGGAGCCCGGTTCCCGGAAGCGGTGAGTCCCGACGCTGCGAACCCCGAACCATGAGCGCCCCGGGCGTGCTGTCGTTCACCCAGCAAGGCTGGGAGCAGGTGCTGGCCAAAGTGAAACGCGCGCTCGTCTACCTGGACGCCGCCTGCGCCGAGAGCCTGCACTGGGGCTGCGGAGCGTCGCGGCTGCTGGAGGCGGTGGGAGGCCCGGCGTGTCACCTGCGGGAGTTCGAGCCCGCGGCCGTGGGCGGGGGCGCCGAGCAGCCCAAGGCCGTGTTCGTGCTGAGCTGCCTGCTGAAGGGCCGGACCGTGGAGACCCTCCGGGAGATCATCGGCCGCAGTCGCTTCCAGTACTGCGTGGTGGTCACCGCCGTGAGCCACGCTGCCCACCTCACCGCTAATCACGTGCCGGCGGCTGCAGCGGCGGAGCTGGAGGGGCAGCCGGTGTTCGAGCAGCTGGAGGAGAAGCTGTGTGAGTGGATGGGCAACATGAACTACACGGCCGAGGTGCTGCACGTCCCGCTGTGGCTCGCCCCCGTGGCGCCCCACCTTGCTTTGACCCCGGCCTTTGCTTCCCTCTTCCCGCTACTGCCCCGGGATGTGCATCTCCTCAACAGGGCTCGTCCAGACAAGAGGAGGCTAGGAAGCCTGAGCGAGGTGGATGCCGCCGCCCTGCCCCCCGAGCTGCTTCTGCAGATCAGGTGCCTGGTGTCAGGCCTCAGTTCTCTGTGTGAACATTTGGGGGTGCGGGAGGAGTGTTTTGCTGTAGGTTCCCTCAGCCGGATCATCGCTGCAGATCTGGCTAGTTACGCCCCTGCCAAGAACAGGAGGAAGACCGCCGCGGGCAGGGCCTCAGTGGTCTTTGTGGACAGGACTCTGGATCTCACGGGTAAGTGGGGCTGCTGTAGGTCTTCCGAACCTCTCCCCAGGGTGCTGGCACTTTCACTGATTCAGCATTTATTCTGTCTTTTAAAATATTTTTTTATTTTTTATTTATTCATGATAGACGACAGAGAGAGAGAGAGAGAGAGAGAGAGGCAGAGACACAGGCAGAGGAAGAAGCAGGCTCTATGCAAGGAGCCCAACGCAGGACTCCATCCCGGGACTCCAGGATCACAGCCCAGGCCAAAGGCAGGCGCTAAACCGCTGAGCCACCCAGGGATCCCTTCAGCATTTATTCTATTGACCTCTTACTCTATGTCAGGCTGAGGATACAGAGATGAACTAGACGGACACAATCCAGGTCTCACAGAGTTTTCCATCTAGGGGGGAATACAGGCGAGCAAATCAGCAATTACAGTCAAATTGTTAAATGCATCTTTAACATGCACTGTTTTGTTTCACAACTACATCTAACCAAAGATACTGGGGGAAATTATGCTGACATTGAGGAGAACTGTACACCTGGGAACCTTTTAGAAATGTGCAGTCGCCAAGACTCACAGCAATCCTCCATAAGAATGCTCTGATTTGTTGGAGAGAGTTGTTGACAGGTGAACCAGTGGAAGGAAAACCGTGCAACAATACATGAAATTATCATAGGTAGTTTAGTTTTAGGTTTCTTTATTTTAATTTTATTTACTTATTCATGAGAGACACAGAGAGAGAGAGAGAGGCAGAGACACAGGCAGAGGGAGAAGCAGGCTCCATGCAGGGAGCCGGACGTGGGACTCGATCCCGGGTCTCCAGGATCATGCCCTGGGCCGACGGCAGGTGCTAAACCACTGAGCCACCCGGGCTGCCCAGTTTTAGGTTTCTTTAAGTGAGTGTTAATAAATAAACTTGAAGTATTACCAGAAATTGAGATTAAATCCAATCGTAGAAAATATTTTCAAATGTTCATTGATTTATTCTTAGTTGTTACTCTATTGAGGATTGGATAGGTGATGTCAAATTTTAATAGCGATCAGTTATTTATGTGCATAGAAAACAAGGGTAACCTGAAAATAGGTGAACAGAAAACACTTTCTGATAGTGACATGTGCATATTTTCAAAGGTCACATTTATTGTTCCCTGATTAGGTAGATACGTGTTGCTAGCAGTATGGTTTGGCCACACCCATATTCAGGGGTCATGGTCAGGAAACTGATCTTAGTAAATATTCTTCTTAGTAGGTCAGGAAAAAAGTGGAATGAAGTCACAAAAACCACAATAGCTGTATTTGAGTTTTTGACTTTATAAGACTAAGTTTTAGATCATAAAATAGAAACTAAGCTAAGTGGTAATACAGTGATGTAAGCTTAATGATGTGACCATAAAAATAGTCCGTCATTGTGATTTAAGTACAAGTAAAAATCATAACATCTCAGAACTCTTAGAGGACTAAAAAGCACCCGAGGAGTTTATGCTTGCTGAATTTTTGAGTGTGCGGCATATACTGTTTCTACTTCTTTCTTAGGCCCCAAATATGACATTGTTTCATAATTAATCAAGGTCACATAGTGTTGTGCCTCTCCTCCACCCCTATGATTTCGGCTGGGCAGACTTTAACGTCCCTGCCCTCCAGCATCATGGTAACAGCTCTTGTAAGTCTTAGGCATGCTTTCCTTGTATAGGACTCTTGAAAATATAAGCCATCAGAAAACTTTCATATCTTCCTATCACCAAATTACCCAGCCTTTGTACATCTGTACCCACATATTTTCCTTTCCTTCCTTTGTATTAAGAAGAGATGTACTGTCCCTGCAACTATCAAATGCCAACTTCTTCACTTTTGCAGACAAGGTCCTCTCCCTTTTCACTTGTCTCATAGATTTACTTTTGTCACATACCCTCCCTTGTTTCTAGATCTTCATTGGAAAAAATCTTTTTTACTGGATTTTCCTGGTCAGCATACAAACAGAATGTAACATCTCCTCTCTTAACACCTCATGCTCCTCCAACTTGTTCTATTTTTTCTTTTTTTTTTTGCTCCATTTTACAACAAACTTGAAAGAGTCGTCCATACATGCTCTCTGTACAGCAATTTCTTCTTTCAGGATCACGAATGGCCTCCATGTTGCCACATCCAATGTTCAGTTATCAGGATTCATTTTACTCAATCTCAAAGCAGCATTTGATACAGCAGAGTAGAGGATGCAAAGAATTAAAAATAATAAAAAATATTAAAAGATGCACAAAAGATACACGGATAAATCCAGTTTCTTGTGTAACCCCATCAGAATGTAAATCTGACATGTCATTTGCTTGCTCACAGTCCTCCCACAGCCTTCCAACGTACCTACTGTCAAATCCAAATTCCTTACCATTGTTTTCAAGGCCATACATGACCTGCCTATGTGTACCTTTCCTACCTCATCTTCCACTAATCTCCCCTCACATGTTATTTTCCCACCACACTGGCCACCTCACCAAGTATGTCCCAGCCTCAGAGCCTTTGGTGTTCTGCAGCTCAGCTTGGAACGTTCTTCCTTCAGGTATCTACATGGCTTTCTTGTTCACTTCCTTTAAATCTGTGCTCAGATTTTTGCTTCTCAGACAAGCCTTCCGGGACCTCCTTTAGCTACTCTGTAACCCTCAATGGGAATCGTTTGTTCCTGGGGTCCAAGTAATTTATAAGTTGAAGTCTTTTTAATGGATACCTTTTGAATAATCACTCAAACTATATTCCAGATGAGCAGATTAATGATTCATTTGTGTCACAGTTGTTTCAACATAGTGCCATGTTAGTAATATTCAGGGCTGATTTGGTACATAGCTGTGTTGTAGAACCTACTTTTTAATCATTAAAATTCTTCTGTACTAATGAGTAAAAGGAAATTACTTATTGGGCCCACAAGCCACTGAATACTGTTGCTTAGTGGAGAAGAGGAGAGTGCTGGTGTGGACACAGCTGGTCCTCCAGAGTTGCTAAAGGTACTGAGGCAGCGAGGGAGGTTGTGATGATTGTAGAGATGTGGCATTTGTTCTCTCCTCCAAGGTGGTAGGGAGGTAGGTGTGTTGGTAGCCTTATTATTGTCTTGGGTGCTCTCTGTCTTTGGTCCAGACTCTGGTGACCAGGAACATACCTGATCAAAAACAAAAACAAAAACAAAAAAAACCTCACTGTTTTTTCTGATATGTCTTGAATGTAACAAGCATAAGGAGCTGTGAGTCATAACAATAAGTTTTTTTTTTTTTTTTTAAATTTTATTTATTTATGATAGTCACAGAGAGAGAGAGAGAGAGAGGCAGAGACACAGGCAGAGGGAGAAGCAGGCTCCATGCACCGGGAGCCCGACGTGGGATTCGATCCTGGGTCTCCAGGATCGTGCCCTGGGCCAAAGGCAGGCGCCAAACCGCTGCGCCACCCAGGGATCCCTCATAACAATAAGTTTGATGGAGAAATTGTTACAAGAGTTTGGTGTGGAGTCTTATGACAAACTGTGACTGGTATTGTTTAGCCAGTGATACTGCAGCATACAAAAGATTACACCAACAATTTCTAAAAATTAAAAGCTGATTTGAAAATTATTGGAAAGACTTGAATGGTTTGAATTTCAATTTAAATTACTTGACAGCAGTTTTAATATAGAGATCAAAGGGAAATACATTTTTTAGATTTTGATTTAGGTGTTCATTTCCATAAACATATATTAACTTTTACTATTAGTTGTTAAGTATTTTGGAAAACATCCTTGGTATTTACCACTAGAAGGTTTGTAGGCTTATATGTCTTCTAGATGTAAAATTAGCACTACCAAAAATAACCTCCAATAATTCGTAGATATCCAACATTCTTAACATCCTGCTTATAGTACAGACAAGTTTCTTTCTCATATTTTTGTCATTATCTTTGCTGAAAGTAACATTAATTTGTCTAATAAGTTGGTTTATTATTTTCAGTAAATATTTATTGAAAGCCTACTGTGTGCCAAGCATTGATACAGGTTTAGGGAAACAGTGATGAACAAGATAGGCTATTTCCTTGCTCTCCTGAAACAGTTGATAAGCTCTCAACACCTAAAAATATAGGAAGTTTGTTGTAATTATGTGAGAAGTAAATAGTCGCTGATGTCTGTTTGCAGTGATGTTGGTTTACGTGTCCCAACCACTCAGAAGCTTGTGTCTCTGCAGAGTGCATCAGGCATGTTTGCACAGGAGATTTAAGTACAACATTCTTTTTTTTTTTTTTTTTTTTTTTTTAGATTTTATTTATTTATTCATGAGAGACACAGGCAGAGAGAGAAGTAGGCTCCATGCAGGGAGCCCAATGGGGGACTTGATCCCGGGACTCCAGGATTACGTCCCGGGCCAAAGGCAGGCACTAAATCGTTGAGCCACCCAGGGATCCCCTAAGTACAACATTCTATGGACTGTTCTGGCTGCTGATTTGTTTCAGGGGAGAATTAAAAAGGTAGATGTGATTTATTAATCTTTAAAAGGTTTGAGTCTGGTTTCCTTTCCATTCTTTTTTGGCTCTTAGGATTGACTAGAATGCTTCAAGTTCAAAATCAAAAGATAGGGGGATGTCTGGGTGAGTCAATGATTGAGCGTCTGCCTTCAGCTCAGTGCGCGATCCTGGA
Source organism: Canis lupus familiaris (assembly GCF_011100685.1). NCBI lineage: Eukaryota > Metazoa > Chordata > Mammalia > Carnivora > Canidae > Canis > Canis lupus. The sequence goes on along the minus strand of NC_049234.1, from coordinate 46,685,090 downwards.
GTCCTGGGATCGAGTTCTGAATTGGTCTCCCCATAGGGAGCCTGGTTCTCCCTCTGCCTATATCTCTGCCTCTCTCTGTGTCTCTCATGAATAAATATATAAAAATTTAAAAAAATTCAAAAGATAGAAGGTGGCAGTAACTCTGGGAATTTAATTTCCTCCCCTGGTTCCATTCTGAATTTTAGTTTCATGTAAACTTTTAAGTCAAATCCATTCAATTAAAGATTAACTTTCAGTGCAAAGGGTAATTCGTATTCCTGAGATTATGATACACTGATGCATTTATATTTGCTTTAAGGTATGTATATGATTTGTTAAAGTACTGAAATTCGAGACTATTAATAGCTAATATATGAGAGCATATTACTTTTCTTAGCCATCAACATATCTAAGCTTTTTTAATTTTCAAAATTGTTCTGTGAGGTAGTATGCTTATCCCCATTTTACAGATGAGGAAACAGAGAAATTGAGGAATTAAGTAACTTGTCCAAAATCATGCAGCTCGTAAATGGTAGTCAGGATTTGAATGTTGGCAGCTTACTCCAAAGCCTATGTTCATGACCCATCTCATATATGTTACTATAGAAAATGTTTGAGAAGCCTTGTCCTGGACAGTATAGATGCTGCTGCTAGGTTGTCCAGAAGCTAGCAGCTTTAAAGACTAAACACACTTGTTGGGCCCTGGTGCTGCTCTAGTGTTCAGAAAAGTGACTTATTCTTCCCTCAATCTGATTTTCCACCCCCAAAAAATTATCAACTACTATCTTCATCTTAGTGTTCAGTGGATACTGTTTAAAATAAACGTAAGTGTGAGAAATGATTGAGAAGCCTTTCAAGGCTCTGATTAGATGGCTAGTGTTAGATCCAGGCTAGTATAGTTTCAAGTCCTGGCTTAATTACTTAAGGATCACGACCTGAGCCAAAGGCAGACGCTCATGCACTGAGCCACCCAAAGGTAGATGCCTTTGCATTGAGCCTTTTGAGGGTTTTCTCATTTGTGAACAGGGTTAGATAATGACCTTAAATTACTGTTGGAAGGATACAAAATCATTCATTCATTCATTGAATATATAACTAATACAGTGGGTAAGATTAAAGAGTGACAGGGTTTCCATTTTAGTTGGGGAAGGCCTTTCTGAGGATGTGACATTTTAGCAGAGATGGAAAGAAGAGAGGAAGCAGGCCATAAAGCTGTCTTGGTGTAGAACATACAGTCCGAGCGGCAGGTGCAAAGGATTTGAGGTGGGAATATGTTTGACAGGTTCGAGGAACAGTAGGAGGCCGGTGTGGGTCCCTTCAGCTTGCCTTGGGAGGAGATGAAGTTGCAGAGATAGGCAGAGGCCATGTACCGTAGGGCAAAGTAAGGACTATATAAAAGCCAAAGTATGATCAGAACCTTGGGGAGTTCTGAGCTGTGATGTTACATGATCAGACTTGTGTTACATGGAATCCTACATGGAAGGAGGCAGAGGATTGAGGTAGATCCTCAATGTATGGGAGCTGCAACTACTATCTAGGTTGGGTAACAAGCATGACTGGTTAGTTACGAAGTCTTAGCTCTGCCTCTTTCTAGTCATAAGTCCTTGAGCCACTGTCTAACATATAGGTCTCAGTCTCGTGATCTATAAAATAAAGATACCCAACAGGGTTGTTGAGAAGATAATATAAGTTAACACAGCTAGCTCCTAAAACAGTGCCTGGTATATAGTGGGCACCGGAAAATAAATGTTTCTTAATTTTATTAATCAATGGTATGCATTTGAAATTACTTAAGTTTTAGGGTAGCCCCTGTGGCTCAGCGGTTTAGGGCTGCCTTCCGGGCGTGATTCTGGGCGTGATCCTGGAGACCTGGGATCAAGTCCCACATCGGGCTCCCTGCATGGAGCCTGCTTCTCCCTCTGCCTGTGTCTCTGCCTCTTTCTCTCTCTGTCTGTCATGAATAAATAAATAAAATCTTAAAAAAAAAGAAATTACTTAAGTTTTATTACTTCAAATATGTTTTCTCTCTAAGATTAAGAGTGTACATACGAGAGTGATTTGCCGTACACATAACTCAGAAGAATCCTTTTACCTGACCTCTCACCTGCCACTAAAGGAAATGAGAGTTGGTTAGAATTGACCATTTGTCAGGAACTCTGTTCTGTCATACTTGAAAAAAAAATAAGAAGCAGCAGAATAAGTGAGATTCCTCCTAACTGGTCCTGCAAGATAGCTCCATGTTTTGGTTACCTGGGGAAGGTGTGAAGAATGATGCAGATGATACCTATAATCGATAAATGTTTCTTGAGCGACTTTCACATGCAGGTTCTGTGCTAGGTGATAGTGACATAAAGCTTCCCTACTCATGTCCTGGGGACGGGAAGCCTTGGCTCAGCTGAAGCTGATTAAAAATGTAGACTCTCAGGCCTCTTTGCAGACTTAAAATCAGAACCTGTACTTTAACAACATCTCTAGGTGATTTAAATGAATAATAAAGTTTGAGAAGCGCTGATGTAAAGAGCAATCAAGGCTCTTGTCCATGAGGAATGAAGCAGAGTTAAATGAAGCACGAAGTTCAGCAAATTAAAGTATGAATGATAAATGCCTTCATAGGGTTTAGGTACAAAATTCTCCTTTAAGGGGTGGCCGTTACTAGACCAGTGGTTCTCAACCCGGTTTCACATTTGCACCACTCCAGAAAGCCTGGTTCTTAAAAAATGGGTCTGGGCAGAGACTAGTATCAGCATTCTTTTAAAAGGTCCCCACATGTGCAAAAATGTAAAAAGGAGCATAGGTGGTTCTGGGAATTCCTTTTAGATCATTTTTTTATTAGGGTTTAAGGTGCATAAAGGTTGGGATGAAATAGGGATTGGCAAGGGATGAGGAAGGGTGATGGAGATAATGAGGAAGGAAGTTGGGGCCATGTTTCAAAAGCCTTAAATTTCATGCTCAGTGAGGAGTCATAATAAATTTTTAGGCAGGCAAACTGCATGCATACATTTCCTGTTGAATGAGTTCTCTGGTGGGCAATGTGGTGGATAGATTTATTGATTCCAAAGTGGGAACTGAGAGATGAGTCAGACTCCGATGGGATGGGTTTGTTGCTGTTGTTTTACTTGCTTCCCCCGCCCCAGTCCAGTTTATTAAAGCATAATTTACATATAGTAACATTTATCATTTTTAGCACAAAATTTTGTCAAACAACATATAGTTGTGAAACCAAAACCCATAATCAAGACATTGTGGAGATCAATCAGAAGGCTATTATAATATCTAGGTGGGAAATGATGTGAGTTTAAAACTTTTGGTGGGAATGCAAGCTGGAACAGCCACTCTGGAAAATGGTATGGAAGTTCTTCAAGAAGTTAAAAATAGAACTACCTTATGACCCAGTAATCACACTACTAGATATTTACCACAATGGTACAAATGTAGTGATCTGAAGGGGCACCTGCACCCCAGTGTTCATAGCAACAGTGTTCACAATAGCCAAACTGTGGAAAGAGCCCAGATGTCCATCGAGAGATGAATGGATAAAGAAAATGTGGTAGATATATACAATGGAATATTACTCAGCCATCAGAAAGGATGAATACTTCGCATTTACATGGACACGGGTGGAACTGGAGGATATTATACTGAGTGAAGAATGCTGATTGTATTTTGATAGGGATTGCATTAAATTTGTGGATTGCTTTGGGTAGTACAGGTATTTTACCAATAATTGTTCTTCCAATCCATAAACATAGAATGTTTTTCCATTTCTTTGTGTCTTCTTCAATTTCCTTTGCAAGTGTCCTGTAGTTTTCAGAGTATAGATCTTTTACCTCTTTGATTAGATTTACAACTAGATATCTTATGATTTTTGGTAGAATTGTAAATGGGATTGATTTCTTGACTTCTCTTTCTGCTGCTTCATTATTAGTGTATACGAATGCAACAGGCTTCTGTACATTGATTTTGTATCCCGCAGCTTCGCCGAATTAGCAAAATTAGCAATTTTTTTTGGTGAAGTCTTTTGGGTTTTCTACAGCGTATCATATCATCTGCAGATAGTGAAGTTTGACTTCTTTCTTGGTGATTTGGATGCATTTTATTTCTTTTCTTTTCTTTTTTTTTTTAAATCTATGATAGTCACACACACAGAGAGGCAAAGACACAGGCAGAGGGAGAAGCAGGCTCCATGCACCGGGAGCCCGACGTGGGATTCGATCCCAGGTCTCCAGGATCGCGCCCTGGGCCAAAGGCAGGCGCCAAACCGCTGCGCCAACCAGGGATCCCATGCATTTTATTTCTTTTTGTTATCTGATTGATGAAGCTAGGACTTCCAGTACTGTGTTAAGTACTAATGAGAGTGGACATCCCTGTCTTATTCCTGATTGTAGAGAAAAAGCTCTCGGTTTTTCCTCATTGAGGATATTATTAGTATGGGTCTTTTTTATATGGCCTTTATGATGTTGAGGTATGTGCCCTCTATCCCTACTTTGTTGAGGGATTTGAATGGATGCTGTATTTTGTCAAATGCTTTTTCTGTGTCTTTTGAGAGGATCATATGGTTCTTGTCCTTTCTTTTATTAACGTGGTGCATCACATTGATTGATTTGTAAATTTTAAGCCATTCCTGCAACCCAGGAATAAATCCCACTTGATTGTGGTGAATATAACTCTTTTAATGTATTGTTGGATTCCATTTGTTACTTTGTTGAGTATTTTTGCATCCATGTTCATCAAGGCTATTGGCTTGTAATTGTCTTGTTTAGTAGGGTCTTTGTCTGGTTTTGAAATCAGGGTAATGCTGGCCTCATAGAATGAGTTTGGAAGTTTTCTTTCCATTTCTATTTTTTGGAACTGTTTGAGAAGAATAGGTATTAACTTTTCTTTAAATGTCTGATAGAATTCCCCTGGGAAGCCATCTGGGCTGGACTTTTGTTTGTTGGGAAATTTTTGATTACTGATTCAATTTTTTTGCTGGTTATGGGTAATGTTCAAATTTTCTATTTCTTCCTGTTTCAGTTTTGGCAATTTGTAAGTTTCTAAGAATTTACCTATTTTTTTCAGATGCCCAGATTATTTGTTGGCATATACTTTTTCATAATATTCTCCAGTAATTGTTTGTATTTCTGTGGTGCTGGTTGTGATTTCTCCCCTTTCATTCATGACTTTGTTTAGGTCCTTTCTCTTTTATTTTTGATAAGTCTGGTGAAGGGTTAATAAGTTTTATTAATTCTTCCAAAGAATCAGCTCTTAGTTTCATTGAGCTGTTCTATTGTTTTTTGCTTGTTTCTATTTTCTTTCTTTCTTCTTTCTTTCTTTCTTTCTTTCTTTCTTTCTTTCTTTCTTTCTCTTTCTTTTCTTTTTTTCTTTCTTTCTTTCTTTCTTTCTTTCTTTCTTTCTTTCTTTCTTTCTTTTCTTTTTTTTTTTTTAAAGATTTTGTTTATTTATTCATGATACACACACACACACACACACACACACACAGAGAAATAGAGAGGCAGAGACAGGCAGAGGAAGAGGCAGGTTCCGTGCTGGGAGCCCGATGTGGGACTCAATCCTGGGACTGCAGGACCCTGCCCTGGGCCAAAGGCAGGCGCTAAACTGCTGAGCCACCCAGGGATCCCCTATATCATTTATTTCTGCTGTAATCTTTATTATTTCTCTTCTTATGGTGGCGTTTGCCTTTATTTGTTGTTCCTCTTTTAGCCCTTCTTGTGTAAGATTAGGCTGTGTATTTGAGACTTTTCTTGATTCTTGAGATAGGCCTGTATTACTATACACTTCCTTCTTAGGACTGCCTTTGCTGCATTCCAAAGGTTTTGGGCTGTCATGTTTTCATTTTCATTTGCTTATGTATTTTTTAAAAATTTCTTCTTTAATTTCCTGGTTAACCCATTCATTCTTCAGTAGGATATTCTTTAACTCCATCTATTTGTGGTCTTTCCAATTTTTTCTTTTTTTTTTTTTGTGGTTGACATCAAGTTTCATAGTGTTGCGGTCTAAGAGTACATGTGGTATAATCTCAATCTTTTCGTACTTGTTGAAGCCTGATTTGTGACCCAGTATGTGATCTACTCTGCAGATTGTTCCATGTATACTCAAAAAGAATGTATGTTCTGGTGCTTTAGAATGAAATGTTCTGTGTATATCTGTTAGATCCATTTGGTTCAGTGTGTCATTCAAAGCCATTATTTCCTTGTTGATCTTCTGCTTAGATGATCTGTCTGTTGCTGTAAGTGAAGTGCTAAAGTCCCCTACTATTGTTGTATTATTACCAAATATATATTTATATATTTGAGGTATAGATTAGTTCTTGTTGGATAGACTCTTTAATTATGATATAGTGTCCTTTTTCATCTCTTGTAACAGTCTTTGGTTTAAAATCTGTTTTTTCTGGTATGACTATGGCTACTCTGTCTTTCTTTTGATGTATGTTAGCATGATAGATGATTCTCCATCTTCTAACTTTCAATTTACAGGTGTGTTTAGGTCTAAAATGAGCCTCTTGTAGGCAGCATATTGATGGGTCTTTTTTTCTTTTTAATCCATTCTGATACCCTCTGTCTTTAGATTGGAGCATTTAGTCCATTTACATTCAGAGTGATTATTAATAGATCTGAATTTAGTGCCATTGTGTTACCTGTAAAGTTGATGATTCTGGTGTTCTTTGTTCCTTTTTCTGGTCTTTGTTGCTTTTGTTTTTTCTTTCCCATTCAAAGAGTACCCTTTGATATTTTTTACAGGGCTAGTTTAGTGGTCATGAACGCCTTTTGTTTTTGTCTGGGAAACTCTTTATTTTTCCTTCTATTCTGAATGATAGCCTTGCTGGATAGAGTATCCTTGGTTGCACATTTTTCCCATTCAGCACATTGAATATATCATGTCACTGCCTTCTGGCCTGCCAAGTTCTGTGGAAAGAACTGCTGTTAACCTGATTCATATTCCCTTGTAGGTCAAGGACATTTTTCCCTTGCTGTTTTCAGGATTTTTCTTTGTGTATTTTGTAAGTTTTAATAAGATATATCTTGGTGTTGGCTGGCCTTTGTTGATTCTTATGGGAGTTCTCTTTTGCCTCTTGGATTTTGATGTCTGTTTCCTTCCCCAAATTAGGGAAGTTTTCAGCTATAATTTGCTCAAATTAACCTTCTACCCCCTTTCCTTTGCTTCTCCTTCTGGGACTTTTATGATATGAATGTTATTATGCTTTATGGAGTCACTGAGTTCCCTAAGTCTACATTTGTGAACCAATACTTTTTCTTTTCCCTCTTGTTTTCAGCTTCATTATATTTCATAATTTTATCTTCTATAATACTGATTTGTCCCTCTACTTCATACATCCATGTGTCATTATATCTAGTCAGTTTTGCATCTTGGTTTTAGCATTTTTTGTTTCAGCCTGCCTAGTTTTTAATTTTTTTAAAATCTCTACAGTAAGGGATTCTCTAGTGTCTTTTATGTTTTTTTCAAGTCCAGCTAGCATCCTTGTGATTGTTGTTTTAAAATCTGTTTTTAATTATATCTGTTTTGGTTAGATCCCTGGCCATGACCTCTTATTGTTCTTTCTTTTGGGGTGAAGTCCTCCATCTTATCATTTTTTCTGGGTCAGTGTGTGTGTGTGTGTGTGTGTGTGTGTGTGTTAGGAAAGCCTGTTATAGTTCCTGTTCCTGAGAGTAATGGCTATATTAAGAGGAGGTCCTTTACTGTCCAGGGCCTGGTGCTTCAGGAAATTTTTAAAAAAATTTTATTTATTTATTCATGAGACACACACAGAGAGGGAGAGAGAGGCAGAGACACAGGCAGAGGGAGAAGCAGGCTCCATGCAGGGAGCCCGACAAGGGACTCGATCCCGGGTCTCCAGGATCATGTCCTGGGCTGAAGGCAGGCGCCAAACCGCTGAGCCACCCAGGGATCCCCAGGAAGTGTTTCAAATGTATACTCTGCTGTTGTGTTTTGATTGCCTTTACCCTCAGGTCAGTCCTCTGAAGAGTTTCTCCTTGCCTGCAGTGGGGAGTGTTTGGACCTTGTCCTGTGTGTGGCATTTTAGCCAGGTGTGCTTTGATCTGTTTGTTAAAATAAGCCTGATCCTATTTCTACTAGAGCTCAAGCTCTAGCACCCTGTCATCAGTGGACTTGGTTTGTGCAGGGGGTTTGTGCTGGCCTTCTGGGGATGGGCATGCTCCGCTGGTTCTCAGGCTGACTTGCCCTAGGAAAGATGCACCTGCAGAGCGCAGGAGGTGGGGGCCTGGTGTCAGTGGCTCCAGCCTCCACTGGGCACACTGTGTTGCTCACTGAGGTAAGTCAGTGCTGATGGGGGTGGAGGAGATGCACAACTCTCTCATTCCCTGAGCAGGGAGTTCATGCCCACCGCTATTCAGGAAGCCCTCACAAAAGAGCAAATAATCTCCCCTCTTATGCCCTTGGCTTCTGTCAGTTACCTGACTTTATCCTGCCTGTGTCTGGGCTGTCTGTCTGCTAGGCAGCACTCCTGTGCTTTATTTCAGGCATGTTGCTGGATTTCCAAACTCCAAATTTTAGAGACCCACTGCTGTGTGGCCCTGGGCTGATCTTCTGATCTTCTTGCCATGCTGCGGGTAGTGCTGGTTTGTCCCAGGAAAAGCAGTCACATGATCACACAGGGGCTCAGAGTTTATGGTAAAGTGCAGCAAAAAGCCTGCACTAAGCTTTGCTGCCTTCAGGAGGTGTTTCTGATTCTGTGCTACTAAATGGGGCAGGTGTTTGGCACCCGCCAGCTCTTTTGTCCCCTGAGAAGTCATGCTACCTCTCCCAAATGGCTCCAAGAAGGGGAACCTTCTCTTTCAGTGCGACCCAGGGGATCCTCAAAGCACATTGTCTGCTCCCAGGTGGCCTTTGCCCTCCTTCCCCATGGGAGCACCGTGATGCCCACCAGCCTCCACTTGGCAGTGGCTCCGACTGCTTAAACTTCAGACTTTGAGCTCCACTGCTTGTAAAAACTTGTGATAATCAGTTGCTCTAGTTTTCTCAGTCAGTGGTTTTGGGGAAGTATTTCTTCTGTGCAATCTCCTGCACAATGCTTTCTATTTCTCTCTCTTGCTCTTGCTCTCTCTTCACTTCATGATCAAGGATCCCTCCTCTCCATAGCACCCATGAGTCTTTTCTCTCCAGAATCACATCTCTGTAACTCGTATCTTCTACATTGTGACTTTTCTCCCTCCAGTCCTGCAGTTTGTTCTCTCAGCATTCTGATCAATTTCTTGGGTGTTTGAATGATTTGGGTCCCCTACTGCTCTGCCATCTTAACTCCTATCCTTTTTTTCTATCATCTATCTATCTATCTATCTATCTATCTATCTATCTATCTAACTAACTAACTATATATACATATAATTTTAGTTCCAGTATACTTACTATATGATATTGAGGGTTCCAAGATTCTTGCTGCTCATGTTATTCTATATGAGTAGGGGCAAGTGAAGATTTTACCTGCCTTATGATAATACTAGCATATACCTTCACATATAATCCACAAAGTAATGGAGGATTGGTGTTTTTCTCATGCTGTTAACTAAACAACTTTAGCTCTTGAAGTAATTGACTTAGGATTTCAAATCTTGAGGTTCAAAGATATTTAGGTGTCATTTGGACCAACTCTGAGTTTTAGCTTGGTAAAATAGCACCACATTTAATGAATTTATGTCAGATCACATGATGAACTAGTGGAGGACAGGACCACTAAGACCCATGTCTCCAGTTTCTTTTTCCTATACCCCTCTTGGAAAAGATGACATTGGGAAATAAACCATTCTCTGGCCATACTAGACCACATTGCTGTTGGCCAAAATAACTGAGTTCTGGTTGACTCCCACTCTTGAGTCTTCAAATAATATTTTAAAATTTCTGTAATAAAGGAAAAATTAAGCTCTCTGAAAATTTGACTGTGATACAAATTTCAGCATTTTATTCATTTCATAAAATAATCTGAAGTTATGAAATTGAGAGACCCAGAATTCTTAGTCTATGTTTGAGTCATATAAATGGCACTAATTAATTTAAAAATGAATATTAAACCCTTTACCCTTTAAAAAAACCCTCTAAAGCCAGAGATAGGAGAAACTGTATTCAGAAGAGCAAGACACTTAGTTGAAAGCCCATACCTGCTTAATCTGTCATTATCAAACATGTTAACTATACATATCCTTTTGATTAAATCTAAGAAGTTGAATAATTGTGTTCATGAAAATTTAGCATTTTGTTAATTCTTTGATATAGTAATAGAAACAGTTCCTGATGGAATGTTAAATTATTTTTCCAGTTAGGTAAGTCTCATATACTCCTTCTAGAAGATATTGGGAGAAAATGAAGTTTTTGTAGAGTTTATATCAACCAAAATATCCTACTATCCAAAGATAACCCTTGTTAAAATGTTGGGATATTTGTGTGTGTGTGTGTGTGTGTGTGTGTGTGTGTAACATTTTTTATTCCTATTACAATAGGAATGTATGTTCATCATAGAGAGTTTAGAGGCTATAAATAATTAGAAGAAAATGGAAACCACAATTTGAGAACTGCTTCAATAAATATACCATAATGAGAAAAAAATTATTTCTCTACCTTTGAATATTTAGGTTATTAGTACATAATATTTTAAGCATATGAATAATACTTTGGATATATAGAAATAGCTCTCAGGTTTTAAACCTGATAAGAAAAAATAAGTATGCTGTGTTTTGACTTCTAATATTTGGAGAGTTTCAGGATTGGAATAATCAACAATTTGCAGAGGGTTTAATGAACTTAAGAAGGACCCCTGAGTTTGACATAGGGGTAGGAGTGAGAAGCAGCCAGACTATAGGGGCTGAAGAAGTTAGGGAAGAATGGTAGCACATATAGACCACTTATGTGTACCATGTGTCAACAAATAGCAGTCGAAAAATGAGAATAGCTTGGAGCAGGGTTCTGATTTTAGGTACCAAGTTCAAAGAAACATTATTTTGGTGATGAATGTATATTTATGAAAATTTTTAGTGAGTGATGAGAGAACTGATGGAGAAATAAATTCATGATGCTATGAGGTAATCCTAGTATCTCCATTCCAGGCTTAGTTTAAGTCACTTGGGGACTTCTGACCCGCATTTGGATCATAGGACACTTATAGTCACTAGGCTTTCATTCAGCAAGTATTTAAAGAGCTGCTCGTTAAGTCTGAGTGCCGAGAAGACAACCATAAACCTTAGACAGCAGAACTAAGATGTGGTTCCTTCCAGGCCTAATAAATCAATCTTCTACTGGTGGTATGAGAACTCTTTCCTCTTTACCATTAGAAGTCATCTTGGGTCTATCTTAAGTCACTTTCATGGGCCCTGATTTTGTTGTTGTTGTTAATAGTGTGGTTTTGGTGATTTCTGCCTTTTGAGTTTGAATTCTTGCTCTGTACTTACAAGTTATGTAATCCTGAGTAAGTTACTTAAACTGAATCTTCTACTCTGTAAATAATCATAATAATACCTATTTAGAGCTGTGAGAATTACGTGGATAATAAATGTACAGTATGAACCTTAATACATGGTTTCAATAAAATGTTGGTTATTGTGGTGGTGGTGACAAGGATTCCTTGGGTGCCTGATTTGGTGCTTTCTACTTAGTTCTGTCCAGTTAATGTGATATAGCAAAAATGAGAGATAGACATCAGGAAACAAAAGGTTGATTGATTTGGAGTGGATGGGATCAGAACAAGATGCACCAAGTCCCATCCATTGTTGGAAAGAGGTCTCCCAAGCGAGTGATGGTTTTTGGAAAGATAACATGGTTTCATGGAAAAAATATTACACTGTCACTAGTCTTGAATTTCAGTTCGAGGTCCCAAGTCATTTGTTATTAAAAGAGTTAATACATGTGAAGTACCTAGAACAGTGCCTGTTATGCAGAAAGTACTCCGTTAATGTTTCTGTTGTTACAAACTGTTATTCATTCATTCATTTGTTCGTTAGTTCATTCATTCATTCATTTATTTTTCCCATAATCTAACAAATATGTAGTGAGAGCCTACTAGCTGCCAAGCTGCCTACTAGATGTGCTGAGTACAGGGGGAATTAAATGAACAGTTGCTATTTTGAAGATAAGATTCTAGCAGAGGGGAGATCTGCTATTCTTGGTCAGGTCTCTAAGCCCTTCTGGGTCTTAACGTCTTCATCAGTAAAATAAAGTTTGGCTGTAAAATCTTACAATAGGATCATCTGATGACACTATTTTCCTGACTAAATATATGCTAATTACCTATTTATATATTAAAATTTATTGATACCTACCATGTATAGGTACTGTGCTAGGTGATAGGAATATAGTAGTAACCAGAGCAGACATTGCATATGCCTTCATGGAGCATTAAGTTCAATGCACAAGGTACAGACTGGTTGACTAGGTAATCGTGATCTTGATTAGTGTTAAAGAGAGAAAAATGTGGGGATCCCTGAGTGGCTCAGGGGGCTCAGCGGTTTAGCGCTGCCTTCAGCCCAGGGCATGATCCTGGAGATCTCGGATCGTTCCACGTCGGGCTCCCTGCATGGAGCCTGCTTCTCCCTCTGCCTGTGTCTCTGCTTCTCTCTTTCTCTGTGTGTCTCTCATGAGTAAATAAATAAAATATTTAAAATATTTAAAAATATTTAAAATAAACGAGGGAAAAATGCTCAGCTTGTGTTACAGATTTATGTAATAGAAGCAATATATATATATATAAATATATATATATTACTTTTGATAGAAGGGCCATTATAAAACATTAATCTATATTTTTTCCCTCCTATTTTGTGAATTTAAATTTTCTTGTCTGCTTAAACAGGAGCAGCTGGGCATCATGGAGACAACTTGGTAGAGAAGATTATTTCAGTGCTTCCCCAGCTTCCAGGCCACACCAACGATGTGATGGTTAACATGGTGGAACTTACAGCACTCCAGAATGAGGAGAAAAATCAAAGTATGATTGCACCAGGCTGTCTTGCACAATCCAAGTAAGATATACAGCTTTTTTCTTTTTTCTCTCTCATCCTTCTCCCTCTTCCCTTTCCTTTTTCTCTGAGGCCAACTGTTTCTGTAAGGAAGGAAATGTTGAAGAGTTGGTGTGGTTGAGAAATTCACAGTGGATAACATTTAGAAAAGAAGCATCTTTCCCTGCTAACTTTGAAATAACTATATCCGTTAAACAACAATAAGCCAAAAAAGTATGGAGGTGTCATTTATAGAAGTGTCATTTTGATGTAACATAAGTTTGTTCTGAGAATTGGATAAGTGAGTCAATTTATATGTCTCCATCCCACACATGGTTTCACATGGAATCGAGTCCAGGCTTACTCAATTTCTTTTTCCCAGTGGGCTTTTTCACATGATTAAATAATTGCCCACAAAGCTATGAAACAGTGCCATGTTTCTGCATGTAAACAATATGCTCTGGGACATCAATGAGAGAAGTTTTTATTTCTGCGTGTATGTTTCACATGCTTAGAGAAGTCAGTAAAAGAAGATGATATACTTTATGTTTATGCAGAGTTTCAACAATAGAACATTTCTCCAGAGACATGACAATAAGCTAATAATAGTTACCTCCTCTACTTTGTCCTTCATCAATAATTCTTTTTTTTTTTAAGATTTTATTTATTCATGAGAGATACAGAGAGAGAGGGAGAGAGAGAGAGAGAGAGAGAGAGAGAGGCAGAGGCACAGACAGAGGGAGAAACAGGCCCCATGCAGGGAGCCCGATGGACTTGATCCCAGGACTCTGGGATCACGCCGCGGGCTGAAGGCAGGCGCTAAACAGTTGAGCCACCCAGGGATCCCCCTTTCATCAATAATTCTTATGAGAAAAAAAAGTATTGGTGAAAAAGTATCTATTTCCCTTATCTCTGTTGTTAGTTTTTAAACAAAACAGGACTTTTTGTATTATAGTTTCAAATCTAACTGGTAACAGATATATTTGGAATTTCCTATCATATCTGGAATTGATTTTCAGCTCTTAAAGTTTTCAGCTCTTTTTTTTTTTTTAAAGGTAGTTTATACCATTTATTGAGTGCCCGGAGTGTATGGGCCAGCGTGGGATGAAAATGAGAAGTTCTGTACCCTGTCTTTTCTGTATACGTATGCACACAATAAAAACATAGGCCATGAGCTCACTTTAGTAGCACATATACTAAAACATAGACCTGTGGGCTTGCAGCTATACAAATTTGAAAGTTAATTGTGACTAGAAATATTTTTAGCTCTTCAGAGGGCCATTCAAAAGTTACTTATCAAGGATTTACCATGAGTCTTCTCTGGAGTAAGTGATTTGAAGGACATAGGAAAATATCAAGTATCATTTCTGCCTTCAGCAATGACTTTTCTTGTTTGGGCAGTGCTTTGTACACACTGTTCAATGAAAAAACAACAGAAATGACATGAACTCAAGACTCAAGTGTCTGTTACAGATTATAAATCCTACAAAGTGTCAGATCAACAAGGTCTCTGTAGATCAATGTAGTCCTTGTGGAAGTGTTGATGCTTGACTTGATTATGTCTTGAAGAGAAAGAGAAGGCCTAACATGAACATAGGTATGGAAACAAGAATGGTCAGGGCCTGATATGATGGGGTGTGAGGAAGAAAGACAGCCTCGCTGAACCACCAGTGCTATCATCACATTTCTTAGAACTTAACCACATGCCAAGCGTACTTCCAGGTACTTTATATTTGGGAAGTCATTTAAATTTTCTGATAACCTAATGTGGCAGGTGTAGTGTTTCCCCCACTTACCAGTAAGGAAACTGAGCCAAAGAGACTTTAAGTAGCATGGTTAGCAGGAGGTAGAGCTAGGACTTGAGCCCAGAACGTTAGGCTGCAGAGCTACATTCTTGATTTCCTTGCTATATATGCAAAGGCCAGATAGGAGGTAGGCTCATGAGGAAATTTAAAGAGACAGAGACAAAAAAACGAAGTTGCTTGATGATTTAATTTTGAGAGTCCTATTCATTCAACATAGCAGTTACATTGACAACATCAATCAATTTTGGCCAATTTCAGCAAAAAGGAACTTATTAAAGGAATTGGATAGCTAACACAATCAAGGGAAGAAATTTTTTCTCTTTCTCTCTCTTTTTTTTTTTTTTTGAGTAAGCACTCCGAATCTGGAACACAGTTCCAGGGGTATAGAAATTAGGAATATCTTGATATCAGAAAGGCTGAATTTTGATGGTTTTCTGTCATGAGTCATTCTGTTTAAACTTCAGATTCTAAGGGAAAATGTGAGATTGGCCTCTCTTGGGCCTCGTGCCCACCCTCTGCCCAATGGCGGGTGGGAGCAGTTCCTACTGAGAATTGTGCCAAGATTGTATGGGATGGTGGAGATGTCTACTCCTTAAAGGAAAACAGAAACATTTATCAAAAGAAGGGGGGGAAGGGCTGCTGGACAGGCAGATGCCCTTTAATAATAATAGGAGACACTTGTATAGGACTTACCTTGTAACAGGCATTGTTTTGATCATTTTATACATGGTGGCTTATTTAATTTCACCTCTCTGTGAGGTGGGTTCTAGTACCATCCCCTTTTATAGAAGAGGAAAGAGATTGACATGCCTATTGTGCCACACACACACACAAGTGAGCCCCAGCAGTCTGGCTCTAATGTCAGTGCTTACCATTACTCTGTGCTGCCTCCTCAGAAGCCTAAGATAATTACCAAAAAACCAAGTGAGCACCCCAGAGAAGTTTGCAAGAAGAGAGAAGAGTTGAATCCAGCATTAATGAGCAGGGACGAAGAAAATTCCAACAAGTGTAGAAAGACAAATGTAAAGAATCTCTTAGATCTACAGGTTATATTGCGATGATGACTAATTTATTTAACCTTGACTTTTCAGCACTCATTCTACCCTAAGCTTAGTCCAAGGCTTGAACCAAACCAACCTTAGAATCTCATTTCCCTTGCCATTGGTAACTTTAGAAATGAGAAGGTGACGAGAAAGTCTTTTTAGGGCTCCTTGATCAGGTTTCTTTGCTTCTGAAGAGACTCAAGAAAGAGACATGCTTTCCCCTCTTCCTCATCCTCCTCCCCAACGTGCAGGACTCTGATGTAGGTCTTGAAACTGCCGAGGCAATCTGCTTACAACCTGAAGTTGAAGCTGACACATGGAAGGTGGCATGGCCACAGGTGCCACAGAGGAGAGCAATGATGGGATACTGTGTCTAGGCCTCATATTATGTAGGAGAGAACAGTTCCTTATTGTTTAAGCCAAATGAAGTCTCTGTTTTCTAGTACTTGCAACCAAAGACATCCTAACTTATATATTTTCTGTACCTCATTATTTCATATATAAAACGAGGGCATTTGCCTAAATGACTTCTAAGGCTCTTGTTTTTTTTTTTAATATTTATTTATTTATTCATGATAGAGAGAGAGAGAGAGAGAGAGGCAGAGACACAGGGAGAATGCCAGGAGCCCGACGCGGGACTCAATCCTGGGACTCCAGGATCGCGCCCTGGGCCAAAAGCAGGAGCTAAACCGCTGAGTCACCCAGGGATCCCCTCTTGGTTTTTAAAATAAAAATTCTTCCTGAGTCCTTGCTGTAACTCAGCTCTGCTTCTGAGTATCTACAACTAAGTTCATTCATATATATATGTATGTATATATACATATATTATACACACACACACACACCAGACTTTATTTTCATCGGGTGCCTTTTTCTTTCATTTAACTGTGAATGAGTATTGTCATGGAATATGAGCTTTGAGAGCCATCCAGGTGTGAGGGTGTGGTCATAAATGTCAAAGGCAGTGATGAGTTCTAAAAGGATCTGAATAAAGAAGAAAGCTCTCATGAGAGCAAGTTTGGTGACACAGTAGGACTAGGAATCAGATTGCAGAAGGTAAAGAGATAAGTGGTGAAAAAGTGACAAGCAAATAAAGGTTTCAAGCAATAAATAGAAAAATTAGGAAGTTTCTTTATAATTGCTTATAATACTGAGAGAATTGTGCTAATCAATTTCTCTGGAAAAGAGGAATTGAAATAGATTACAGCTTTTGTAGTATAAACTATACTTCCATCAAGGTAATAACCACTACTACCTCCTACACCACTCCTAAACTCCTCAGGGAAAGGAGTGTAAGAATAAAAAAGTTAGTACTAAAATGAAAACAGATGGGTGCTTGGCACTAAACAATGTGCCTGCTGGGATAATCTTTAGAAAGCAAGTCTCTAACTATGATATAATCTTTGATAACCAAAATTTACTGCTAATAGAATTTTTACAAAAGACTGTTTATAATCCTAGCAATTAAAGTTACTGCCCATGCAAATGAGAAATTGATAACTTAAATGCATCATAACTTGGCTTTCCAGGCCTTGTCCATTGGAGGCTTCCTGCGCCACCCAGGGATCCCACAAAATTATTTTTTAATTCCAGGGCACATTTCTTTTCCACTATATCACGACTCTGATCCATGCTTATTTGAATGAATGTACAAATAAACCAGTACAAACCAGTAAATTCAGAAATAGTGGGTATCCTAGTTTATAAAAAGAAACATTTAAGACCAGTTTTCTTGTTAGTTTTTATTTTGGAGGTGGGGATGTCTGTTTCCTAGACCATACAGAAATAAATGAAGTAGATCTTATAGAAAAGAGACAAATGCCACAGTGGTTTCAACCTAAACAATGATGAACTGATTTGTTGTTAACTTTTACAATGTCAGGTAACCTGATAATGATGCATATCAAAGTCACTAACTAGACCCTTAAAGTAAAAAATTGTTTAATCACCCCTTAATAGTCACACATTTTTTTCCTATTTCCTTGGTTTCTAAATACCAATTAAATATTATTATTATTAGAGACAACATTTTCAGAGGGAATAAAGGGTGATTTTTCCTAGCGCAGAGCCAGAGGTACTAGTCTGATTTTAAATTTACCTATGGGTAGAATGACTGAACTTGGGTGTGAACATTATGTAGGGAATGTTTAATGTTGAGGTTGAGGTAGAGACCTTGCTACTGATACAGGCTATGGACATTTCCTCAGCCTGTACCAAAAAATAAATGATATTAAAAAAGAACAACAATAACTTTTTGGGATGCCTTGCTGGCTCAGTTGTAGAACATCCAACTCTTGATCTCAGTGTTGTAAATTCAAGCCCCACACTGGCCGTAGAGCTTACTTTAAAAACGCACAAACGGGGCACCTGGGTGACTCATGGTTGAGCATCTGCCTTTGGCTCAGGGCGTGATCCCAGGGTCCTGGGATCGAGTTCCGCATTGGGCCCCCCCATAGGGCGCCTGCTTCTCCCTCTGCCTGTGTCTCTGCCTCATGAATAAATAAATAAACGCTTGAAAAAAAAGCCACATTTATTAAAAACACACATACACACACAAACAAAAAAACCCAAGAAGCTGTTCAAGTAAACGTTACCAATTGAGTAGGAGGAAGGCCTGCCTCTTTTCAGCGTACCCCTTGCTATATTTAACTTTTTTTGGAATTCTAAAGATCAGCTTGTCTCAGTTACAGGTTTTGAAAAAATTTAATGAATAATTTGTGGATGGTGGGGTGAAATAAAGTAGGGTTCATTTCTGAAAATGAAGGGATAAAGGGATCTTCTAAATAGTTAAATAATTTAATATGCCAGAGATGTTTAAGTTATTTTTTTGATAAATAATTATGTTTAATAGTTATTTTTTAGACTTATTTTTTAAAATGTATATTAAAAAAAGAAAGTTTGAAGGTAGAAATTCATTTTCTATAATTGCTTACATATTACAACTCTGTCATGGTATTTGTTAGTGAAGGAATAGTGCAGGCATCCCCAGAGTTTTTTTCATATTGAAAAATTTAAAGGGGCCTGTGGTCTCTATGTTGTGAGAACACTGAACTCTGGGTCATTGTGGCTTTGGGATCCATAATTTAAATGGAAACTATGGCCCCTTTAGAAAATAAAAATTCTCTGAGGTCAGCTAAAACAGAGAAGGAGGAATGGGAAAGACTCATTACATTTGAATGACAAGTTGATGTTTACTGCCAATCAGTCAGCAAGTCCCAACATCTAACTCCTCATGAGTTAACCAACCACAGCCTCTATTGGGGTGCTTCTAGATCTTAGGTTATGCAGACTAGAGTATATTCAGTAGCATGGCAGGACTTTCCTATACTCTGGCTACAGCTTCTCCCCTCTAGTGCCTGCTGATATTCCTGCCTGAGGGCCCCTTTCCTTTCTTTTCTTTTACTTCTGCCTTCTAATAACCATGTCACCCTGGGATAGTGACTGGTGGTAGGGTGGGTGGAATCAACAGGGTAGGAGTAGTTGCCCTTCCTCTAGGAAGAAGAAAATAAGAAGAATGAGATGGCTTTAGCAATAAAGAGGCATTTTGGGGGTTCAAGGCAGGAGAGGTCTGATATCCAGGAAGTTCATTTGGGCGAAAATTCAGGAAGCTCATCATAGATTAAAAATATGGAAGCAAACCTTCCAAGCATGTAAATGTATGTTGCAATTTATTCACAATTATTTGTTAATTGACTACTGTGTGATAGGCACTTGGTGAAGACAAGATCTCTGACATCATGGAATTTTTTTCTAACATGGGAGACAAGTGGACAAACAAGTGGATGTATAGTGTCAGGAATAAACGCTATAAAGCAAATAAAGGAAGGTAAGGGAATCAAGAGTGACTAAGGATTTCGGGTGGTGAGGGGTATGGAGGAGATAGAAAAGGTCTTTCTAAGATGTCTTTTTTTTTTGTTAAAAGATTTTATTTATTTATATTTTTTGTGGAATAACTTTTCATTTTTTATTTTATTTATTTATTTTTGTATATTTTTTTATTGGAGTTCAATTTGCCAACATATAGCATTAACACCCAGTGTCATGCCGTCAAGAGAGACTTTATTTATTCATGAGAGACACAGGGAAATTTAATGACAGAGACACAGGCGGAGGGAGAAGCACGTCCCATGCAGGGAGCCTGATGAGGTACTCGATCCCAGGACCCCGGGATCACGACCTGAGCTGAAGGCAGATGCTCAGCCCCTGAGCCACCCAGGTGTCCCTCTAAGATGCCTTTCAAACAGAGACTTCAGGGAAGTAAATTATAAGCCTTGTGGATATCGGAGTCTAGAACATTCTATCCTAAGGAAAGGACTAGTTCACAGATAACTTGTGGTGTTAATTTGCTTTCCCCTAATGGCCAATGATGTTGAACATCTTTTCCTGTACTTAGGTTCCATCTGCATATTCTCTTTTTTTTGACAAGTGACCAAGGTACTATATTTTCATCTCTATATTTCTGTAAAGCCTATCATATTACATATAATTAATTCACAGATATAGTTTTTTTCTTTCCAAGTTTTTATTTCAATTCCAGTTAATTAACATGCAGTATTTTAGTTTCAGGTGTAAAATTTAGTGATTCATCACTTAATATAAACCACCCAGAGGTCATCGCAGTGACTACCCTCCTTATGACCCATTACCTATTTAACCATCCCCCATTCTCCTCTACAGCAACCCTCAGTTTTTTCTCTATAATTAAAAGTCTGTTTTTTGGTTTGTCTCTTTTTTCACCCCTACATTCATTTGTTTTGTTTCTTATATTCCACATATGAGTAAAATCATATGGTGTTTTGTCTTTCTCTGAATGAATTATTTTGCTTAGCATAATACTCTATAGCTCTGTCCATATCATTACAAATGGTGAGAGTTCATTCTTTTTTGATGGCTGAGTAATATTCCACTGTGTGTGAAAATATATGTGTGTGTGTGTGTATATATATATATATACACACCACATTTTCTTTATCCATTCATCAGTCAATGGACATTTGGGCTCCTACCACAATTTGGCTATTGTTGATAATGCTGCTGTGAACATCGGGGTGCATGTATCCCTTTGAATTAGTATTTCTGTGATAATATTTGCTGCTGGTTTTTTGTATATGGCCTTTATTATGTTGAGGTATGTTCCTTCTAATCTTACTTTTTTAAGGGCTTTTATCATGAGTGGATGTTGTACTTTTTGTCAAATGTGTTTTCTGTATCTATTGAAAGGATCATATGTTTCTTATCCTTTTATTAACGAGGTGCATCATATTGATTGATTTGTGAATATTGAACTAGCTTTGCAGCTTAGGAGTAAATCCCACCTGGTTGTGGTGAATGATTTTTTCAGTGTATTGTTGGATTCGATTTGTTAGTATTTTATTGAGAGTTTTTGCATCTATGTTCATCAGGGATATTGGCCTGTAATTCTTTTTTTTTTTTTTTAAGATTTTATTTATTTATTCATGAGAGACAGAGAGAGAGAGAGAGGCAGAGACATAGGAAGAGGGAGAAGCAGGCCCCATGCAGGGAGCCCGATGTGGGACTTGATCCCGGGGCTCCAGGATCATGCCCTGGGCCGAAGGTGGTGCTAAACCACTGAGCCACCAGAGCTGCCCCGTAATTCTTTTTTTTTTTTTTTTTCTTTTAGTGGAGTCTTTGGTTTTGGAATCAGAGTAATGCTGGCCTCATAGAATGAGTCAAGAAGCTTTTATTTCTATTTTTTTTTTTTTTTGGAGCAATTTGTGAAGAATAGGTATTAACTTTTCCTTTAAATGTACAGTAGAGGGCAGCCCGGGTGGCTCAGTGGTTTAGCATCGCCTTCAGCCCAGGGCGTGCGTGATCCTGTAGACTGGGATCGAGTCCTGCGTTGGGCTCCCTGTATGGAACCTGCTGTTCCCTCTGCCTGTGTCTCTGCCTCTCTCTCTCTCTCTCTCTCTCTGTCTCTCAGAATAAATAAATAAAATCTTAAAAAAAAATAAATGTACAGTAGAATTCACCTGTAGCCATCTGCCCTTGGACTTTATTTATTGGGAGATTTTTGATTACTGTTTCAATTTCTTTGTTGGTTATTAGTCTGTTCAAGTTTTCTATTTCTTCCTGTTTTAGTTTTGGTGGCTTATATGTTTTCAGGAATTTACCCATTTCTCCAGGTTGTCCAATTTGTTGGTATATAGCTTTTCATAATATTCACTTATAATTGTTTGTATTATTACGGTGTTGGTTGTTATTTCTGCTCCCTCATTTGTGACTTTATATGTTTGGGTCCTTCCTCTCTTCTTTCTGAAAAGTCTGGGGAAGAGTTTATCAATTTTATTAATCTTTTCAGAAAACCAGCTCCTGGTTTCATGCATCTGTTCTATTGTTTTTTTAGGTTCTACTTTATTTATTTCTGCTCTAATATTTATTATTTCCCTTCTTCTCCTGTCTTTAAGCTTTGTTTCTCATTCTTTTTCTAGCTCTTCTAGGTGTAAGTTGAGGTTGTTTGAGATTTTTCTTGTTTCTTAAGGAGCCTGTATTGCTATGTACTTTCCTATTAGGACTGCAAAGGTTTTGGTCTGTTGTGTTTTCATTTTCATATGTTTCCATGTATTTTTTAATTTCTTCCTTGATTTCCTGGTTGACCCATTCATTCTTTGATAACATGTTGTTTAACCTCCATGTATTTGTGATCTTTCCAAATTTTTTCTTGTGGGTGACTTTAAGTTTCATAGCATTGTGATCAGAGTATGTGTGGTATGAGCTCAATCTTTTTGTACTTGTTGAGGCCTCTCCCAGTATGTGATCTGTTCTGGAGAATGTTCTATGTGTGCTTGAAAAGAATGTGTATTTTGGTGCTTTCAGATGAAATGTTATGAATATATCTGTTAAGTCCATTTGTGTCATTCAAAGCCATTATTTCCTTGTCGATTTTCTGCTTAGATTATCTGTCCTTTGCTGTAATTGGAGTGTTAAAGTCCCTCACTGTTATTGTATTATCAATGAGTTTCTTTATGTTTGTTAGTATTTTATGTATTTAGGTATTTCCATGTTGGGAGTATAGATAGTACAATTGTTAGATATTGTTGGATAGTCCCCTTTTTATGACATAGTGCCTTTTTTCATCTCTTGTTACAGTGTTTAGTTTAAAATCTAGTTTGATGTAAATATTGCTACTCTGGCTTTCTTTTGACATCCATTTGCCTGATAAATGTTTCTGCATGCCCTCACTTTCAATACGCAGGTGTCTTTAGATCTAACGTGAGTCTCTTGCAGGCATCATTAGATGGGTCTTGTTTCTTTGTAACCATTCTGACACCTTATATCTTTTGATTGGAGTGTTTAGTCCATTTACATTTAGAGTAATTATTGATAGCTATGTATTTAGTGCTATTTTATTACCTGTTTTGTCATTGTCTCTGGAGATTTTCTCTGTTCCTTTCTAGTCTTTGTTGCTTTTGATCCTTCTTTCCCATTCAAAGAATACTCTTGAATATTTCCTGCAAGGCTGGATTAGTGGTGACAAACTCCTTTAGTTTTTGTTTGTCTGGGAAACTCTTGATCTCTCCTCCTATTCTGAATGACTCTATCCCACAACCTTGTGGGATAGGGTATTTTTGGCTGTACATTTTCCCCATTCAGCGTGCTGAATATATCATGCCACTCTCTTCTGGCTTGCCAAGTTTCTGTGGATAAATCTGTAGCTAGTCTTATGGCTCTTTCCTTGTAAGTTAGGGACTTCTTTTATCTTGTTGCTTTTAGGATTTTTTTTCTTTATTATTATATTTTGGGAATTTCATTACCATATGTTTTGATGTTGGCCTTCTTTTGTTGATTTTTTAAAAAGATTTTATTTATTTATTCATGAGAGACAGAGAGAGAAGCAGGGACACAGGCAGAGGGAGAAGCAGGCTCCAATGCAGGGAGCCTGACATGGGACTCAATCCCAGGTCTCCAGGATCACACCCTGGGCTGCAGGCAGCGCTAAACTGCTGTGCCACCAGGGCTGCCCCTTTTGTTGATTTTGATGGGGGTTCTCTATGTTTCTTGGATCTGCATGTCTGTTTTCTTCCCCAAATTAGGGAAGTTTTTAACTATATATTTCCTCAAATTTTCTACCCCCTTTTCTCTCTCTTCTTCTGCAACTCCTATGATAGGAATGTTATTACATTTGATGGAGTCATTGAGTTCCCTAAGTCTATCTTGTGTTCTGTAATTCTTTATTAGTTTCCATAATTCTTTCTTCTATATTATTTGTTAAATAATGCATTACATCCAGTCTGTTTCATTTTTTTTTGTTTTTTTGTTAAAGATTTTTATTTATTTATTCATGAGAGATACAGAGAAAGAGAGAGTCAGAGACACAGGCAGAGGGAGAAGCAGGCTCCATGCAGGGAGCCTGATGCGAGACTCCATCCGGGGACTCCAGGATCACGCCCCAGGCCAAAGGCAGGCGCTAAACCGCTGAGCCACCCAGGGATCCCCTCCAGTCTGTTTTGAATCTCAGTTATTGCATTTTTCATTTCTGACTGTTTTTTTTTAACTCTTATCTCTGCAGTAAGGGCCTCCCTGAAATCTTCCATTCTTTTCTCAAGTCCAGCTATGTGCTTCTGACTATTGCTTTAAATTCTCCAACAGACATATTCCTTATATCTGTTTTGATTAGATCTCTAGCTATAACCTTATCTTGTTCTTTCATTTTGGATAAATTCCTTTGCCTTGGCTTTTTGTCTAGTCTCTGCCTTTCTCTCTGTGTTAGCAAAGCTCCTGCTCCTAAGAGTAATGGCTTTATGAAGAAGAGATTTTCTTCCTATGAAGAGTGTCCAAGGCCTGGCACTTCGAGGAGTGTCTCTGGTGTGGGTTGCATGTGCTTTCCTGTTGAATTTTGGCTACTCTATCCTTCAGGCCAGTCATCTGCAGAGCTTCTCCGTGCCTGCAGTGGGCAGTGTTTGGACTTTGACCAGAGTGTGGCGAGTTTTAACTAGGTGTGCTCTGCTCTGCTTGTTAAATGGGACCCGATTCTACTCCCACTAGAACTGAAGCCTTCAGAACTCTCTGGTCAGAAGATGTGGTGTGGGCGGAGGTTTTTGCGGTCTCCTACAGAGACCCGCTGCACTGGTTCTGAGGCACACTTGAAAAGCAGTTCCAGCAGAGTATGGGGGTTGGGTGGGGTGGGACTTAGTGTAAGCAGGTTAGGCAGCCACTATTGGTACTGCTGTTTACTGAAGTTGGTTTATGCTGAGGGATGGGGGAGGGAAATGGTGCCAGCCGGTTCCTTTTTACCCTAGAGAGGGGTCTCTGTGCTTGCTTCTTTGGGAAGCACTCCCAGAGGAACGAATAATCTCCCTTCTTTGTGTCCCAGGTGTTTTTCAGATTGTCATTTTCTGTCTTTCTCTAGGATGTTTGCCTGCCTTCTCTCCAGGAGCAGCTCAGTGCCATCTGGACTCTGTCCCAGCCAAGCCTGCTAACTTTTAAAATTCCAAACTTCAGGGACCTGATGTGGCAGGGAGCTGTGCCAGACTTCTGGTGGAGGGTCTCACTGCACTGGGACTGAGGCAGGTTTGACTGAGGACAGTCATGCCAGAGCGCAGGGATGGGGGACTTGGAGCAAGCAGGTTAGGCAGCCAGTGTTGGGGATGAGATGTCCTCAGCAGGTGTCTCTGTGCCTATGCTGAGGGTCAGAGAAGGGAAATGGTGCCCGCCAGCTCTTTTGTCCTTGAAGAGGCATCTCTGCGAACCCTACCTCCCACAGATATGTTTCAAGAATAGCAAACCGTCTTTCCCTGTACACTTTAGGCAATCCTCAGGTGGTGCGGTCTGTCTCCAGATTGTTGGCAAGCCTTCTCTCCAGGAGTAGGGCAGTGCCCTCAGGCTCTATCCCTGCAGACATCTAAACTCCAGTCTTTGAGTCCCGCTGGTGGCAAAACTCATGAAAATCAGTCCCTTTAGTTTTCTCAGCTAAAGGCTTTATGGAAACGTTCTCCTGTGTACATCCTTGTGTGCTCCACTCTCCTGCCTTCCTCCACTACCAGGACTCCCTCCCCTCTGCTGCACCCACAGTCCATTTCTCCCCCAAACCACATCTCCACACTTCCTCCCTTCCTCATTGTAGCCTCTCCTCTCCCTCTAAATGAGCAGTTTGATTTGTCCTCAAGTCAATTTCTTGGGTATTCAGAATGATTTGGTAGTTATCTAGTTGTGAGCCAGGGGTAAGACTTGCCTTCTGACCTCCTACTATGCCTCCATCTTAGCTCCCCTCCCATCTGCATATCTTCTTAAATAAAATGTCTCTTCACGTCTTTTGCCCATATGTTGTTATTGGTGTTAAGTATATGTAAGCCTTTGTCAGGTAAGTAATCTGCAAATATTTTCTTCTAGTTTGTAGCTTGTCTTTTTATCCTCTTAATAGGTCATTTCATAAAGAGAAGTTTTAAAATTTTGATGTTCAGTTTATCAATTTTTCCTGTTACAAATTGTGCTGTTGGCATGAAGTTTAAGAACTCTCCTAACCTGGGCAGCCTGGGTGCCCAGGCTTATGTCTTATAGTTAAGTCTGATTACTTTTTTAGACATTCATTATTCAAGTATAATTAACATACAGTCTTATATTAGTTTCAGATGTACAGTATAATGATTTCAACAATTCTGTAAATTATTTGGTGCTCATTATGATAAGTGTATTAATACCTTTCAGTGATTTCACCCATTCCTCTATGTACCTCTCCTGTAGCTACCACCAGTTTGTTCTCTATATTTGAATCTATTTTTTGGTTTCTCTCTCTATTTTTCTTTTTTTTTCTTAATTTTTATTTATTTATGATAGTCACAGAGAGAGAGAGAGAGAGAGAGAGAGGCAGAGACACAGGCAGACAGAGAAGCAGGCTCCATGCACCGGGAGCCCAACGTGGGATTCGATCCCGGATCTCCAGGATCGCACCCTGGGCCAAAGGCAGGCGCTAAACCGCTGCGCCACCCAGGGATCCCTATTTTCCTTTTTTTTTTTTTTAATAATAAATTTATTTTTTATTGGTGTTCAATTTGCCAACATACAGAATAACACCCAGTGCTCATCCCGTCAAGTGCCCCCCTCAGTGGGACTAACTATTTTAGTCCCAATAGTTTATTTTTGCTTTTATTTCCCTTGCCAAAGGAGATCTATCTAGAAAAATGTTTCTGTGGCTGAAGTCAAAGAGATTACTGCCTATGTTTTCTTCCAGGAATTTTATTGTGTCAGGTCTCACATTTAGGTCTTTAGTCCATTTTAGTTTATTTTTGTATATGGTGTAAAAAAGTGGTCCAGTTTTGTTCTTTTGCATGTTGCTGTCCAGTTTTCCCAGCACCATTTGTTGAAGAGACTATCTTTTTCCCATTGTATATTCTTGCTTCATTTGTCATAGATTGACCACAAAAGGAAAACAACAACAATAACAACAACAACAACACTTGACCACAAGACTGTGGGTTTATTTCTGGGTTCTCTGTTCTGTTCTGTTGATGTATATGTCTGTTTTTATGCCAGTACCATACTGTTTTGATCATTACAGCTTTGTAGTATATATTGAAATTTGGGATTGTGACATGTCTAGTTTTGTTCATTTTCTCTTTCAAGATTGCTCTGGCTATTCAGGATCTTTTGTGGTTCCATACAAATTTTAGGATTATTTGTTCTAGCTGTGTGAAAAATGCTGTTGTTATTTTGATAGGGATTACATTATATCTGTAGATTGCTTTGGGTAATATGGACGTTTTAACAATATCGGTTCTTCCAAATCCTGAACATGAGTATCTTTCCATTTGTGTTTTTAATTTCTTTTATCAGTGGTTTTTCTTTAAATAGATTTATTTATTTAATAATAACAATACTATTATTAAGAAAGTTCTGTGCCCAGTGTGGGGCTTGAACTCGTGACCCTGTGACCAAGAGTTGCATTTTCTACTGACTGAGCCAGCCAGGTACCCTTCATTCGATGTTTATAGTTTTTGGAGTACAGGTGTTTTTCCTCCTTGGTTAAGCTTATTCCCAGGTATTTTATTTTGGTGCAATTGACAATGGGATTGTTTTCTTAATTTCTTTCTGATACTTTAGTATTAGTGTGTAGAGAGGCAACTGATTTCTGTGTATTAATTTTGTATCCATGACTTTACTGAATTTATTGGTTTTAGTAATTTTTTGGTGGAGTCTTTAGGGTTTTCTATAGAGAGTATCATATCATCTGCAAATAAGGACAGTTTTACTTCCTCTGTTCCAATTTAGGTGCCTTTTATTTCTTTTAATTGTCTGACTTTTGTGGCTAAAACTTTCAGTGCCA
Organism: Canis lupus familiaris; assembly: GCF_011100685.1. Lineage (NCBI taxonomy): Eukaryota > Metazoa > Chordata > Mammalia > Carnivora > Canidae > Canis > Canis lupus. Next base: position 46,657,033 of record NC_049234.1, on the reverse strand, counting down.
TGTTCAGTAAAAGTGCTGAGAATAGACATCCTTGTCTTGTTCTAATCTTAGGGGAAAAGCTCTCTCAGTTTTTCACCTTAGAGTACATGTTTTAGCTGTTGGTTTTTCATATAGGGCCTTTTTTATGTTGAGCTATTTTTCCTCTAAGCCTACTTTTTAAAAAATAATAAATGAATGTTGTACATTGTCAGATACTTTTTCTGTATCTATGAAATGATCATATGGTTTTTATCTTTTCCCTTGTTAGTGTGATAGTGATTGATTTGTGAATGTTGAAGAACCACCTTTGCATCCCTAGTATCAATCCCATTTGATCATGGTGAATGTTTATTATAAACATATTGTTGGATTCAGTTTGCTAATATTTTGTTGGGGATTTTTGCATCTATGTTCATCAGAAATACTGGCTTGTAGTTCTCTTTTTTTGCAGTGTCTTTATCTGGTTTTGGAATCAGTTTAATGCTGGCCTTGTAGAATAGGTTTGAAGCTTTCCGTTATATTCCTTTTTGGGAGAATAGTTTGAAAAGAATAGGTATTATCTCTTCTTTAAATGTTTGATCAACTTTATCTGTAGAGCCATCTGGTCCTTGGCTTTTAGTTTTGGGAGTTTTTTGATTATTGATTCAACATCATTGCTAATAATTGTTCTGTTCAGATTTTTTATTTCTTCCTGATTCAGTTTGGGGAAGTTACATGTTTCTAGGAATTTATCCATTTCTTCTAGTTTGTCCAGTTTATTGATCATATGATTTTTCATAGTATTCTTTTTTAATCATTCGTGTTTATGTTGTGTCAGTTGTTTTTCCTCTTCTTTCTTTTTTTGAGTCCTTTTTTTTTTTTTCTCATGAATCTGGCTAATGATTTATGAAATTTGATGATTTTCTCAAAGATCCAGTTCCTGGTTTTAATGACCTATTCTATTGTGTTTTTTTAGTCTCTAATTCATTTATTTCTATTCTTCTGTTGGCTTTGAGCTTTGTTCTTTTTCAAACTTCTTTAGGAGTCTATTTTAGGCAGCAAATAGATGGGTCTTGCATTTTTATCCATTCATTCACCCTATATCTTTTGATCGTAGTTTTTAGTCCATTTAAATTAAAAGTAATTATTGATAAGTACATACTTATTGCCATTTTGCTTTATTTTGTTTTTAATTTTAAGTAGACTTCACAACCAACATGGAACTTGTATTCATGACCCTTAGAATAAGAGTCACATGCTCTATCGACTGAGCTAGCCAGGCACCCCCTTATTACCACTTTGATACCTGTTAGATGGTTATTTTTGTAGTTCTTCTATGTTCTTCTTTTGCTGTCTTCCTTTGTGGTTTGATGACTTTCTTTAGTGATATGTTTGGATTCTTTTCTCTTTATTTTGTGCTTTTCTATTTCTGGTTTTTGATTTGTGGTTACCATCAGATTTATACATAACATCTTATACATAATAGCAGTCTACATTAGGGTGATGTTTACTTAGGTTTGAACCCATTCTAAAAGCACTAAATTTTTATTCCCCCTGCCCCACGTCTCATGTGTAAGATATTATATTTTACATCCTTTTATTTTGTAAATCCCTTGACTGATTTTTATTGATATAATTGATTTTATTACATTTGTGCTTTAACCTCTGTATTGGCTTCATAAGTGATTAATCTACTACTTTTATTATGTTCATATGGACCTGTGAGATTTTTCCCTTTCTTAATTGTCTTATTCCTGATAATGGCCTTTCTTTCTACTCAAAGAATTCTGTTTAATGTTTTTTGTAAGATTGGTTTAATGGGAATGAATTCCTTTAGCTTTTGTTTGGGAAACTCCATCTATCCTTCCATTCTGAATGATAGCCTTGCTGGATAGACTATTCTTGCTTATAAGTTTTTTTTCTTTCAGTACTTGAGTATATCATGCCACTTTCTTCTGGCCTGCAAAGTTTCTATTAAAAAATCAGCCTAAAGTCTTAATGGAGTTTTTCTCATATGTAACTATTTTCTTTTCTCTTGCTGCTTTTAAAATTCTGTCTTTGAAAAAATAAGAAAAAATAAAATCCTCTCTTTGTCACTGTGCTTTCCATTTCATTATGTGTCTTGGTGTGGACTACTCTTTCCATTTTAATTATCTGTCTTGCTGAGTTGATTTTGTTGGGATCTTTCTATGCCTGATGGAATTGGTTGTCTGTTTCTTCTTCTGGTTTGGGAAATTTTCAGCTATTATTTCTCCAAGTCAGTGTTCTGCCCCCTTTTCTTTCTCTTCTTTTTCTGAGATCCTTATAATGGAAATGTTATTATGCTTGATAATGTCACCAGATTCCCTTCCCTATTTTCATTTTGTATTATTCTTTTTTTTTCTTTTTGTTTTTCTGCTTGGTTATTTTCCATTACTTTGTCTTCTAGCTTGCTTATCCATCCATGCCTCTGCTTCCTTTAGTGTACTATTTATTCTCTCTAGTGTATTTTTAGTTATTGAATTCCTCATTTCTGATTGGTTCTTTTTTATATCTTATATTGCCTATTGAAGGTCTCACTATGATCCTCCACTCTTTTCTCAAGTCTAGTAAGTATCTTTGTAACCATTTTTTGAATTCTCTATCAGGCATATTACTTATCTCATTTCATTTAGTTCTTTTCCTGTGATTTTGTCCAGTTCTTTCATTTGGGACATATTTCCCTATTTCCTAATTTTATCTATCTCTCTGTTTGTTCCTATGTGTTAGGAAAGTCAGCTACATCTCCTGATTTTGAAAGTAGTGGCCTTAAGAAGAGGTCCGTAGTTCCTGTAGTGCAGTGTCCCTATTCACCAGATTCTGGTACTTCAGAGATGTCTCATATGTGTGTTTGTGTGTTGTATGCACCATACTATTGTGGTTGAACCATGTGTACCTTCAGTCCAGTGAGCTCCAATGGCCCTCTTTGCAGGATTCGGTCTCTGTACCATTAAGGGGCCAGTTTGGGGTTGCCTTGAGCTAATGTTGGGTCAGATGGCTGCCCATTTTCCAGAACTGTAGTTATACCAAACCTCAGGGTTTTCTCCTGCATTGTCCCGTGGAAGGCTTTCATTGGTAGGCAGGGCTGGAAGTCAGATAAAATGTTTGCTTCCAGTCTGTCTCCTAGGGTTGTAGTGACCCCAAACTACATGGTATTCTCTTTGTGCTACACCCTGTGAGGTTTCTTTTGGTGGGCAAGGCCAGCAGTCAGATCAAATGTCTGTCCCCAATCCACTATTGGAGCTGCAGTTGAACTGGTATCCATGGTTCTCTTCCCCTCTTCCCAGGGCAAGAGACACTTTGGAGTGGTGCTGGCCACTGCTGGGGCTGCTTGTAGAATGAGACACTCCAGGTGCTGTTTTGGAGGGACTCCAGCAGAGTGGGTTGGGTTGGCTAGAGCAGATCCACAGGAGAATGCCAGGACAAGGTGTACAGTGTGCAAGCTAAGTGTGAATGTCTACACTGGTTCCTGCAGGTGTCCAGGTCTCTAGGCCCCGGGGGTAAGGGGGAAGAATGGCATCTGCCACCTCTTTTGTTCTTGGAGAAGTCTCCTAAAGATCCCTACCCCTCCTGCATACATTCTGAAATTAGTAGATAAATCTTCCCAAATACCCCAGGTGCTTTTCAAACTGCTGCTTCTATGCTGTATCTCTGTGAGGTTGTTGTTATGCTGTCTTTTTAAGGGTTAAGACTGTTTCCTGTAGCCTTGTGGCTCTCCCAAAGCCAAGCCTGGTGATTTTGAAAGTTCTCAGTGTTAAGCACCACTGATTATAAAAACTCATGAAGTTAAGCCCCTCTGATTTTCCAAATGTTATGGGGACTCATCCTCCAACTACAGGTCCCTGGGTACTGAGTGTTTGGTTTGGTGTCTGTTCCTCTCCTTCCTTTATGCTTGTCTTCTTCCTCCCATTTGTGGTTAGTCTGGCTCTCTAGTTGGGTTCCCAAATGGGACTCTGACTTTTTCTTTTTACCATTTTTTTGATGAGGCCTTCTATGTTTAACTGTAGAGAGTCTGTTCTGCCCGTCTTTGGTTTGTTTTCTGGGTTAGTTACACCGATGTGGCTGTTATCTAGGTATATTTTTGGGATGAAGTGAGCTCGGCAATTTCCTACACTGTCTTCCTCTTATCAAGTCTGTGATTGGTTTTGAGTTAATTTTTTTAAATAAGGTATAAGGCAGATTGAGGTTCTTTCTTTTGTTATATTTTGTTTTTGCTTGTTTTGGGCCTATACATGTCCAACTGTTGTAGTATCATTTATTTTCTCTCCATTGGATCACTTTTAGCACCTTTGACAAAAATCAGTCGAGCACATCTACTTGAACCTATTTCTGTCTTCCCTATTTTGTTCCATTGATACGTATGTCTATCCTTCTACCAAAACCATAGTCTTGATAAATATAGCTATACAATGAGTCTCAAAGTCAGGTAGACCGATTCCTCTCATTTTGACTTCTTTTTCAAACTTGTTTTTGCTATTTTAGTTCCTTTGCCTTTCTGTATAAAATTTAGAATAATTTTATCTATATTATAAAAAATATTGCTTGAATTTTGATAGAAATTTCATTAAGCTAATAACAATTTGGGGAGAATTGACATCTTTGCTACACTGAGTCATGTACCCATGAACTCAGTATGTCTCTCCATCTATTTAGATTGTCTTTGATTATTTTTCATCAATCTTTTATACTTTTCAGCATAAAAGTCTTCTATGTGTTGTTAGGTTTACATATTAATTATTTCTTTTCTTGACTAATTGTAACAATATTGTAATTTTAAATCTATGTCCATGTGTTTTTGACATATGTAAAAATATAATGATTTTTGTGTGTGTATCTTAAATCCTTAAACTTTGCTGAATTTACTTTTTGGTTCTAGGCATTTTTCTGTTAGATTCCTTTGAATTTTCTGGGTAGATTATCATGTCATCTGCAAATAGGGATAATTTATTCCTTCATGATTCTTTTATTTTCTTTTGAGCCTTTTTGCCCTGGCTAGTACTTCCAGCATTATTTTGAATATAATGGTGAGAACATACATCCTAGCCTTGTTCCCAATCTTAGGGGGAAGATATTCAGTCTTTCACTATTAAGTAGAATGCTCTCTGTAGATTTTTGTTTTTGTTTTTAAAGATTTTATTGGGCAGCCTGGTGGCTCAGTGGTTAAGTGCTGCCTTCAGCCCAGGGCCTGATCCTGGAGACCCGGGATCGAGTCCCACGTCGGGCTCCCTGCGTGGAGCCTGCTTCTCCCTCTGCCTGTGTCTCTGCCCCTCTCTCTCTGTGTCTCTCATGAATAAGTAAATGAAATCTTTATTTTTTTTAAAGATTTTTTATTATTTATTTATTGATAAGAGACAGAGAGAGAGAGAGAGAGAGAGAGAGAGAGAGGCAGAGATACAGGCAGAGGGAGAAGCAGGCTCCACGAAGGGAGCCTGATGTGGGACTCATTCCCAGGACTGCAGGATCATGCCCTAGCCCAAAGGCAGGCACTCAACCGCTGATCCACCCAGGCGTCAGATTCTGTAGTTAAGAATCTGTTTCGGGGATCCCTGGGTGGCGCAGCGGTTTGGCGCCTGCCTTTGGCCCAGGGCGCGATCCTGGAGACCTGGGATTGAATCCCACGTCGGGCTCCCGGTGCATGGAGCCTGCTTCTCCCTCTGCCTGTGTCTCTGCCTCTCTCTCTGTGACTATCATAAATAAATAAAAATTAAAAAAAAAATCTGTTTCTTAGTTTGCTTCTCTCTCTTCTTTCCCCTGTTTGTTTTGTTTCTTAAATTACACATATAAGTGAAATCATATAGCATGTCTTTCTTTGACTTATTTTGCTTAGCATAATACTTTCTAGTTCCATCCACGTTGTTGCAAATGGCAAGAATTCATTCTTTTTATGGCTTAGTAATATTCCATTGTATACATATGCCATATCTTCTTTATTTGTTCATTGGTCGATGGGCCTTTGGGCTCTTTCCATAGTTTGGCTACTGTTGACAATGCTTTGGTAAATATCAGGGTGCATGTATCTCTTCAAATTAGTAGTTTTGTATCCTTTGGGTAAATACCTAGTAGTGCAATTGCTGGATCTTAGGGTAGTATTTTTTTTTTTTTTTAGGGTAGTTCTATTTTAACTTTTTGAGAACCTCCATATTGTTTTTCTGCTGATGGGTTTTCAAATATTAAGCTAGTCTCACATCCCTGGAATAAACTCTACTTGGTCATGGTGTATAATTCTTTTTACTTATTGTTGAATTCTGTTTGCTAGTATTTTATGTATAGTGATCTAAAATTGCTAATATTTTGTTAGAGATTTTTGTCTCTGTATTTATGAGGGATATTGGTCAACAGCCTTTTTTTTTATATTGTCTGATTTTTTTTTCATTAAATTATTTGAGAAGTGTTCCTTCCTATTTTAGTTTCTAGAAGAAATTTGTGTAGAAATGGTATTAATTCTTAAATCTTTGGTAGAATTCTCTAATGGAACAATCTGGACTGGAAATTTTTATTCTAATGGTTTTAAATTACAAATTTAACTTCTTTAGTAGTTATAAGACTACTCACATTATCTATTGGGTGACTTGTTATAATGTTTTTTGAGGAGTTGGTCTATTTCATCTAAACTATCAAACATATATATATATATATAATTTTATATAATTATATATATTTATTCATAGTGTTCCCTTATTATCCTTTTGATGTATGTAGATTCTGTACTGATATCTTGTTTCATTTTTGGCATTAGTAATTTATGTGTTCTCTTTTCCTTTGTAATCTTGCTAGAAACTTGTCAATTTGTTGATATTTTTCAAGGAAACCGTTTTTTCAGTGATTTATCTATTGTGTTTAATTTTCAATTTCATTGATTTATGCTCTTCACTATTTTCTTTCTTCTGCTTGTTTTGAGTTTATTTTGCTCTTCTTTCACTAGGTTATTGAGGTGGAAGCTTAGATTGTTGGCTTGAGAATTTCTTTTCTAAGCAATACATATTTCTAAACCACTAAAGGTATGCATTTAGAGCTATAAAGTTTCAGTACTGGTTTAGTTGTGTTCCACAAATTTTGGTATGTTGTATTTTCATTTTTATTGTGTTCGCTCTATTTTATGATGTATCTTGAGACTTTCTTTTTGACTGTTAGATTATTTAGAAGTATGTATTTTTTTTAAATTTCCGAATCTTTGGAGATTTTCCTATTATATTTTTATTGTAGTTTTTTTTTTTTTTCCATTGAGGGTTTCAATGACTTTAATTTATTGAGGTTTGCTTTATGGGTTTTTAAAATCAGTTTCATGACCACTTGAAAATAAAGTGTATAATGCTATTGTTGAGTGGTTTATAAATGTTGATTATTTCCTCTTGGTTGGTGATGTTGAATTCTTAGTTTTTTTTTTTTTTTTCTGATTTTCTTTAGTTTTTCTATCAATTGTTCAGAGATGGATGAAGAAATATATTTAACAACTGTAATTATAAATTTATCTGTTTTTCCTTTCAGTTCTATCAGTTTTTGCTTCTCAGATTTCTCAGCTCTTATTTGGTGCATGTACTTTAGTACTGCTCTGTCATTGTGCATTGACCCTTTCTTCATTATATGATGTACTTCTCTGTCTCAGGTAATTTTTGCTCTGAAGTATACTTTGTCTGATATTAATATAGCTACTACTCCTGCTTTCCTTTGATTAATGTTCGCATGATATATCATTTTACTTCTTTTTACTTTCAACTTGCAATATCATTCTATTTGAAGTTATTTTGTTATAGAAAGCATATGACTGAGTCATGTTTTTAAAACTACTCTTATGAACTTCCATCTTTAATTGGTATATTTAGACCACTTACGTTTAATTGCATTATTGATATGTCAGAGCTTGAGTTTACCGTTTTCATTTTCTGTTTGTTATCTCTGTTTTTTCATTTCTTTATTTCTTTTATTCAGTCTTCCTATCAGTTATTTGAATGTTTTTTCAGAATTCCATTTGATTTATCTACATTGGTTTTTATTTTTTGTATTTTTTTCCAGTGGTTTTACTAGTTACTGCATTTTATATATACATAGCTTATCACAATGCACTGGTGTCTCATTTTCTCTTTACTTTTCCATACTTATAATCATCTTAAACATTTCCTTTATATACATTTAGAACCACATCAGACAGTGTTATTTTATATCTATCATCAAATGTAGTTTAAAAAACTCAAGACAGGAAGGAATATTTACTATATTTACCTCTATTTTTGCTTATTGTGTTCATTCTTCTTTCTTGATGTTTCAAGATTTTTTTTCTTTTTAGAGAATTTCCTTTTGCCATTCTAGTAGAATACTGGGTTTGCTGGTGATAAAATCTCTTAGTTTTCATTCATCCAATAATATTTTTATTTCCTCTCATAGCTGAATGATATTTTCACTGGATACAGTGTTCTGGGTAGACAGTTCTTTTTTTTCAATACTTGAAAAAGGTGCGACTTTCTTCTGACCTCCATGGTTCCTAATGAGAAATCCACTATTATTTGAATTGTTTTCCCTCTGTAGCTAAGGTATCATTTCCCTTATATTGCTTTCAAAATGTTTCCTTTGTCTTTAGAAGTTTAGTTACAATGTATCCTGATGTGGGTTTCTTTGTGATTATCTTGTTTGGAGTTCAACTCATTTTATTTATCTATGCTTTATGTCTTTGTTATTTTAGGAATTTTTCAGCCATAGTTTCTTCCAATACCTTTTCAGCCCCGTCCACTTTCTTCTCTTTTCAGTGATAGGTGTATGAGTTTTCTATTTGCGCTGTAGCAAATTAAATTTAGTGGTTTAACCAACACAAATTTATTTTCTAGTGTTCTGGAGGTCAGAAGTCTAGATTCAGTCTTACACAACCCTAAAATCAAGGTCTTGGCGGGCTGGTTTATTCTGGACACTACAGGGCAGTTTCTGTTTTTTGCCTCTTCCAGCTTCTAGTGGCTGCCTATAGCGACATCATTCTAATCTTAACTTCCATTCTCACATAGCCTTTTCATCTGACCCTCACTCCTCTTATGTCCTCGTATAATGATGGTTATGATTACATTGGGTCCACCTGGATGGATTTCTGGAGCAAAATTTATAAATTGTAGAATGCACAAATGGAATCATGTAGTATGCACTCTTTTGTGTCAAGCTTCATTCATTAAGTGTAATGATTTTAAGATTTGCCACATTATTTTATCCCTTTTTAATGCTGAGTAGTAATATTTCATTGCATGAGTATATCACAATGAGTTAGCTGTTTTCCTTTTGATAGAAACCTGATCTGTTTCCCTTTTTTTACTATTATGAATAAGATTACTGTGAGCATCATCAAACAAGTGTTTTGGAGGAAGATATAGTGTCATTTTTCCTTTCAGTGGATTTTCTGGGTTATTCTTTACTTAAGTAGAATTGCTATGTCTTAGGGTTGGAATATATTTAATTTAAAAAAACCTACTAGAAGGTTTTTTAAAACCTGAAATTCTACTATCCTGAGATTTTATTACTTGATATATCAATCAAAATAGCCTAGGTTATATTGTGATAATAAATGACTCCAAAAATCCCAGTGGCTTATCACAACAAAGTTATATTTACCACTCATATTTCAGGTTTACTAAGCTCCATTCTAGGATCCAGGCTTAACATTGCCAGCTGTTGAGACAAAGAGAAAAGAGATGTACTGTCTCTTAACACTTAATCCTTAACATTCAATCCACTTACACGTGGATTTTTTTCAATAAATATCCACATAGTACTATAAATATATTTTCTTTCTTAGGATTTTCTCAGTAACTTTCTTTTCTCCAGTTTACCTTATTGTAAGAATAAGTATATAGTATGTATAACATACAAAATATGTGTTAATCTATTGTGTATGTTATCAGGCTTCTGGTGAACAGTGGATTATTAGCTTAGGGGTAGTCACAAGTTACACACAGATTTCCAACTGTACAGGTCAGTGGTGCTAAACTCCCACCTTGCTCAAGGGTCAGTGGTTATCTAGGGATGGAATTGCTAAGTCATTTATTAGTCTATGTTTAACTTTTTGAGGAATTCCCAAAGTGTATTTCACAGATTTTATATTCCTCCCAGCAGTGCATGAGGGTTCCAGTTTCTCTACACAGTAAGTACATGAAGAAGTGCTCACTATCACTAGTCATCAGGGAAATACAAATTTATAGCACAATGAGATCCCACTTTATGCCCCTAAGAAAATTAAATTTTTCTTAAAATTTAAAACTTAAAACTAAAATTAAAATGTTGAATCAGTCTGCTCAGACTGCTATAACAAAATACCACAGTCTGTTGGTTTAAACAACAGAAATTAATTTTTTCACAGTTTTGGAGGCTGGAACTCCAAGATCACCATGTCAGCAGGTCATGTTGATTCTGAGGCCTCTGTCCTTGGCTTGCAGATAGCTGCCTTCTAACTGTGTCTCCACAAGGCCTTTTCTCTGTGTCTGCTGTCTCTTGGTAAATCCTAATCTTCTCTTGTTGTAAGATGAATCGTCTTATCAGATCAAGGCCTATCCTAAGGGACTCATTTTAACTTAATTACCTATGTAAAGGCTTTATCTCTAAATACAATCACATTGTGGGGTATTAGGGATTTGAACAGAAACATATGAATTTGGGGTGGAGACACAGCTCAGTCCATAACAACAGATAATACCAAACGTTAGCAAGAATGTGGATCAACCAGAACTCATATGCGTTGTTGGATCCTAGAGTGGAAATGAGGCAAAGTTTAGTAAACCTGAAATATGAGTGGTCAATAGTCTTTGTTGTTGTGAGCCACTGAGATTTTTTTTGGAGTTGTTTATTACCACAATATAACCTAGCCTATCTTTTTTTTTTTTTTTTCTTTTTTCTTTTTTAACCTAGCCTATCTTGATTGATATATCAGGTAATAAAATCCCAGGATGGTAGAATTTCAGGTGACTTTTACTTCCTTTAACTTTTATGTGTTTGAATTCTTTAAAAATACATAACATTTATATATTCAGAAAAAAACAATACAATTATTTTCATTGTGGGAAAAAATATTTAAAAGGTTGAAAAATAATTGGGGACAATATTTGTTGCCAGTAATCTTCCATAAATTACCTACAGTGTTAATATCAATAACAATGAACTCATTGAGAGTAGGAATTTTATTTTGTGGATTAAATGCATTATGCTCACCACTTCTAAGTTTTTAATTATGATGATCTCTATATATAATTCCAAATTGTTTTTTTTCATAGTAATATCACTTTAGAATATTTAGTTTTATTTTTTACGTTTATTTATTTGTTTAAGTAATCTCTAATACCTAATACAGTACTTGAACTCACAATCCTGAGATCAAGAGTCATACACTCTTTCGACTGAGCTATCCAGGTACCCCTAGAATACTGTTCTTTGTAACTCAATTTATTAAGTATTTTCCAAGGATAGCTGGGTAAGAGCTTCTGTAACAGACATTTTGCCCGTTTTCATAACTGATTACTAAATTTTTCTCGTTGACAGAAACATTGACTCCTAAATTTAGATCTATTTTTTCCCCCATAATTTAGGTATTTTGCTCTTCTTCTATGGAAGAGTAAAGAATACTTCATGACAGTTTAGTGTTCGTTAGGGGTTAGCTACTTTACTTATCCTCTTAATATAATCACCCAAGTAATCCTTAAAGTGAGTATCATTATTTTTATGTTAGAAAGGAGAAAAACTGAGGTTCATGGAAGTCAGTTACCATGTTGAAGGTTATAGAACCAATAAGAATACTGTGTCTTTTGTGGACATTGCTGCTTTATAAACATTGGGGTGCAGGTGTCTCGGTTTTTCACTGCATCTGTATCTTTGGGGTAAATACCCAGTAGTGCAATTGCTGGGTCATAGAGTAGTTCTGTTTTTAACTCTTTAAGGAACCTCCACACAGTTTTCCAGAGTGGCCGTACCAGTTCACATTCCCACCAACAGTGCAAGAGGGTTCCCCTTTCTCCACATCCTCTCCAACATTTGTTTCCTGTCTTGTTAATTTCCCCCATTCTCATTGTGTGGGGTGGTATCTCATTGTGGTTCTTTTTTTTTTTTTTTTTTTCATTGTGGTTTTGATTGTATTTCCCTGATGGCCAGTGATGCAGGGCATTTTCTCATGTGCTTGTTGGCCATGTCTATGTCTCCTTTGGTGAAATTTCTGTTCATGTCTTTTGCCCATTTCATGATTGGTTTGTTTATTTCTTGGGTGTTGAGTTTGATAAGTTCTTTATAGATCTTGAATACTAGCCCTTTATCTGATATGTCATTTGCAAATATCTTCTCCCATTCTGTAGGTTGTCTTTTAGTTCTGTTGACTGTTTCTTTTGCTGTGCAGAAGCTTTTGATCTTGATTAGGTCCCAGTAGTTTTGCTTTTGCTTTTTTTTTTTTTTTTTGCTTTTGTTTCCCTTGCCTTCATAGACTCTGTTGCATTGATCTATGTGTCTGTTTTTGAGCCAGTACCACACTGTCTTTTTTTTTTTTTTTAATTTTTTTTTATTTATGATAGTCACACACAGAGAGAGAGAGAGAGAGAGAGAGAGAGGCAGAGACACAGGCAGAGAGAGAAGCAGGCTCCATGCACCGGGAGCCCGACGTGGGATTCGATCCCGGGTCTCCAGGATCGCGCCCTGGGCCAAAGGCAGGCGCCAAACTGCTGCGCCACCCAGGGATCCGCTTTTTTTTTTTTTTTTTAAGATTTTATTTATTTATTCATGAGAGATGCAGAGAGAAAGAGAGAAGAGAGGCAGAGACACAGGCAGAGGAAGAAGCAGGCTCCATTCAGGGAGCCTGATGGTGGGACTCGATCCCAGGTCTCCAGGATCACACCCTGGGCTGAAGGTGGCGCTAAACCACTGAGCCATCGGGGCTGCCCAGTACCACACTGTCTTGATGATCACAGCTTTGTAGTACAACTCGAAATCCAGTATTGTGATGCCCCCGGCTCTGGTTTTCTTTTTCAATATTCCCCTGGCTATTTGGGGTCTTTTCTGATTCCACACAAATCTTAAGATTATTTGTTCCAACTCTCTGAAGAAAGTCCATGATACTTTGATAGGGATTGCATTAAATGTGTGAATTGCCCTGGGTAGCATTGACATTTTCACAATATTAATTCTTCCAATCCATGAGCATGGAATATTTTTCCATCTCTTTGTGTCTTCCTCAATTTCTTTCAGAAGTGTTCTATATAGTTTTTAGGGTATAGATCCTTTACCTCTTTGGTTAGGTTTATTCCTAGGTATCCAAACTGTGGAAGGAGCCTTGGTGTCCATCAAAAGATGAATGGATAAAGAAGATGTGGTCTATATATATAATGGAATATTACTCAACCATATGAAACAATGAATACCCACCATTTACTTCAATGTGAATAGAACTGGAGGGTATTATGCTCAGTGAAGTAAGTCAATCAGAGAAGGACAAACATATGGTCTCATTCATTTGGGGAATATAAAAGATAGTGAAAGGGATTAAAAGGGAAAGGAGAGAAAATGAGTGGGAAATATCAGTGAAGGTGACAGCACATGAGAGACTCCTAACTCTGTGAAACGAACAAGGGGTAGTGGAAAGGGAGGTGGGCAGGATGAGGGGGTGACTGGGTGACGGGCACTGAGGGGGGCACTTGGCTGGATGAGCACTGGATGTTATACTATATGTTGGCAAATTGAACTCCAATAAAAAAATATACAAAAAAAAAAAAAGAATACTCTGTCTTGAGCCCAGGTTTTCATTACAGAATTAATCTTTTGTTAATTTTTATTTTTTTACATTAAATCTATCTCCATATTTGTACTTTACTTACAGAAGGCTGACACTTTCAGAGTGGGATAATATTACTTTCTTTTACTTCCAGGATTATATATACTTTTTTTTCTGGGACTTTATCACTGAGTACTATTGTGTAACTGTTCCAATAATGGCATTCCTGATATTAGAATTAAATTTGAATAATTGCTTTATGACCATATTAATGGTGGGATGAAAAATGGGATTTTTCAGAATGTAGCCAAAATCTATTCACACCCAGCACTAGTCTGTGACTAAATTTCTCCGTTACTCTGAAGAGCACAATATAGTCTCTGAGGAATTTCCCAGAGTTTGGCTTTGCATTTATAATTTAGGATTTTCTTTGTTTTAAGGATTCCCATGCTTTAAAAAAATGTTAGGCTTCACATGGAAGAAGCCACAGGTCCTCAGAGCCTACATTTGATACAAAGATTACTGTGAGTGTTTTTAATTTAATTGTTTCAGCAGCTCCCAGCATAATTTTTAACTTAGGAGAAGAGCTGTGAGCATTTAGGTACTTGGCATTATTGAGTTTTCTCCTTGCATTTACTTAGAACAGTGTTTCTAAACTTTGTTAATTGGAGAGCTACTTGACATCATTCTTTGAATTGAATGACAGTTCTTAATTTTTTTCAAATAATTTCAAGCATCCAAAAAAGTTGCAAGAATAGTATAAGAAATATTTTTCCTTCTTGAATCATTTGAAAATAATTTGCCAGGATCCCTGGGTGGCGCAGCGGTTTGGCGCCTGCCTTTGGCCGGGGGCGTGATCCTGGAGACCCGGGATCGAATCCCACATCGGGCTCCTGGTGCATGGAGCCTGCTTCTCCCTCTGCCTGTGTCTCTGCCTCTGTCTCTCTCTCTCTGTGACTATCATAAATAAATAAATAAAAATTAAAAAAAAATAATTTGCCTATCTCCATCACTTCCACATACTTTAGCATGTAAATCTTTCAAAGAAATATTCTCCAATGTATCACATCATGAAATTAACACTGGTACATCACTAGTATCTGATACACAAGTTTTGCCACTTAATCTCAACATCCTTTATAAAAACAAAGGGATATTGGTTAGAATCACACATTGCATTTGTTTGCTATGTCTCTTTCGTCTCTTTTAATCTATAACAGTTCCTCCATCTTTCCTTGACATTCATGACCTTAAAACTTTTGAAGAGTACAGACCAGTTATCTTGTCGAATGCCCTTCAGTTCAGATTTGCCTCATGTGTCCTCATGATTCGATTCAGATTATACATTTTTGGCAAGAATATCAAACCAGTAATGCTCTGTTCTCTTCATTGCATCCTATCAGGTAGCACACAATTTAACCTTGTCCACTCATGGTGATAACTTTGATCACTTGATTAAAGGAGACATTTTGAGATTATGTAAATATGCTTTTCCTCATCAAACTAACCCAGTGGCTTTAGCATCTATCAGTATTTCCTGGCTGAATTATTTCCAAGATGTCCGTTCCTTTTGGAGTATGTTCCAGACACCTATACTTGTAATCCCTTCATTTTGTTTTTCTTTTTTTTTTTTTAAAGGATTTTTTATTCATGAGAGATGCAGAGAGAGAGGCAGAGACAGAGGCAGAGGGAGAAGCAGGCTTCCCATGAGGAGCTCTATGTGGGCTTGATCCTGGACCCCAGGATCACGCTCTGAGCACTCAACTGCTGAGCCCCCCAGGTGTCCCTCATTTAGGGTTTTTATTCTGAATTCCTGTTTCCTTTTCTAACAGGGTAGTTTTGGCTGCCAAAATCTAGAAGAAAACCTGAAGATTCCTTTTTACTCTATTCCTTAAGCATGGAGCTTTGTGAAGTGGTTCCCAAATTTTTGGATTTCATGGAACAGAGAAATTAAACAACAACATAGAACTTTCTACTCTTTATTAGTCAAATGAGGTCCTTTAGTTTTGTCATACATCACACACACCAATTATTTATCTTAGAATATTGGAAATACTTTAAATCAATAATTTAGCTTTATGAGAAGTTACCTCATCCTTGTAAGTAAAAATAATGTGTTGCTATGCAAATGCAACTTCAAAATAAATCCTCTTTTGTACCCCTAAAGAGATGGCAGCCACTAAACTCCTCTTGGGAAAATAACTAGTATTATATGTCCTGCTCTCCTCAGAGTTGCATCCCTATTAACACTTTAATGCTGTTCTGTATTTCTAAGGTGTCAAGGGAGGTAGGAATTATATGTGAATTAAGATGGTAAATAATATAAGTAACATAAATTCACATTTTACCTGAACCACAATTTAAAGCAAAACCAGTGAAGAATAAAGCATAAAAAAGAATAAAACATGACTATGCTAATATTAACAAATCGAGTTTTCCCAATTTAGTATATTTGAAGCTTCACACCTATGTATGCATAGATAAAATGGTGTCACTCATGGTGAGTAGGGTAATAAATACCAGAATCACTGTATCATAATAGAATAAAAGGTTATGCTCATTTTGATATGACCCTTCTTCATGGAGTGGTGTGAGGGAAGGGATAAAGTGACCAGATGAGTTTGCTTCTAAGAGCATCTATAAAACTGTCACTAACTCTTTATCTTAGAGTTTCTTGCCACATGAAAGAATCCTTAACTTTCCTGTTCATAGTTTAAAATCCTCATAGTGAAGGGTACCTGAGTGGCTCAGTTGCTTAAGCATTGAACTCTTGATTTCTGCTTAGGTCGTGATCTCAGGGTTATGGGATCAAACTCTGTATGGGGTTCCATGCTCAATGCAGAGTCCACTTGAAGTTCTCTCTCTCTCTCTCTTTGCCACTCCCTGTGCTCACTCTCTCTCTCTCAAAGAAATAAATTTAAAAAATTAAAAAAAATTACTAAAAAAAATAAAAATAAAACGCTCATGTTGAGTTCCTCTGTTTATGCATTAGAAATCCATATGAAAAACAATTGTTTCTATGGATTATTGTTTGCTATGAAGAAATTTTGAATAAGTTTGTTTTGATTATGGTATTATCAGTAATGAGCTGATAGAGATACGAATAAAAAAAGTTTATCTGTACTGAGATGAATGAAGTTCAGTTACCCCCACTTATTTTATACAATGATTAAGCAATTTATATGTTATGTTCTGGTCCATTCCTTCCTCTGCCCTTCCATTATGGTTTTTATATATTTATTTATTTTTGACATTGGTGTTTAAATACTGTTTTCCAATTTTGTGGGATTTAAAATTTTTTTTAAATTTTAATCATCTGGTGCTCATCATGACAAGTGCACTCTTAGTCCCCATCATTTCTGGTCCATTTTTTTAAGAGGTTCCACATGCCTCTTGGAGTGCTGAATGAAGGACAAAATGATGAACTAGAGTATTCCTTGGAAAGAGATGAAACTTTGATTATATATCAGTTGGAGATTGTTCTTTTATTATTCTGAACACTAGAAAGCTTGTGTGCATTGTTTATCGTGGGATTAAACAACATTTTATCTTGGATTTTATTTAATTTCCTTAACACGTGGTTGTGATTTCTGTACTATTAAAAACATTCCAGGGATGCCTGGGTGGCTCAGCTTTTAAGTGTCTGCCTTCAGCCCAGGGCATGATCCTGGAGACCCAGGATCGAGTCCCACATCAGGCTCCCTGCATGGAGCCTGCTTCTCCCTCTGCCTATGTCTCTGCCTGCCTCTCTCTCTGTGTCTCTCATAAATAAATAAATAAAATCTTTAAAAAAAAAAAAGACATTCCAATACATTTATTCTCTGGAACCAATCACACAGATAGATTTTCTATTAGCTGTGGATTGATACAGAAGGACTATGGATTTTTTAGGACATTTGTTGTTTTTGAATACCAAACCAAAAGTATATAAGTCACAATAAGATTATTATGTTAGTGAAAAATTTATAAGAGATAATACATTTGGGATCCCTGGGTGGCGCAGTGGTTTGGCGCCTGCCTTTGGCCCAGGGCGCGATCCTGGAGACCCGGGATCGAATCCCACATCGGGCTCCCGGTGCATGGAGCCTGCTTCTCCCTCTGCCTGTGTCTCTGCCTCTCTCTCTCTCTGTCTTTCATGAATAAATAAATAAAATCTTAAAAAAAAAAAAAAAGAGATAATACATTTATTCATGCTTTTAAAATGACAGATTTTTCCTCAGAACAATGAAAACTAAATTTGTATGGTGCTATATTCTTGTTGAGCAAATCATGAAAATCACTTTTCTGTAGTATAAGAGATATATGGTATCAATGAAACTTGAGGGGTAGATACCAGTGACTTGTTCCAAGTATGAGCTGCCTTAGGGTTTGTGTTTTTTCCACTTCATCCCTTAAATGTATTTCAAGGTGATATTTGGGTTAAACATTTTTAAAATCATCTTAGTTTTTTCAATAATGTGTTTGATAGTTTTGAGAATATTCTTTAACAAATGTTACAGCAGATACAAAAGCTCACTAAAACAGTCTCCTCCTTTCAGCTGTTAAAGCAGGAGGGACTGTTTCTGTTGCTGTGAATTTTTTTTTTTTTTTTTTTTTTCTTGGTGTCCTTGAGCAGCTTCTGTGCAGTTTTTATTTTCTAGTCATTATTGTGGCATAGCTGCTTTTCCAGCAAAACCTTGGGACCTTGAACAAGGTACTTAATGGCTCATAGTCACAGTTTTCTTCTCTGTAAAAGTTAAGCACACTGGGTGATTTCTAAGAAACCTTTGATTTGAATTCCTTTTACTTTATGATTTCCATGTGCTGTGTTCAGAAAATGAAGTCCAGAACAGGAATTACATGAGGACAGTGGCTTTATGTCTGTTTTGTTCACTGTTGGATCCTCTTTACCCAAGATTAGAGCTTGTGCATAGTGGCAACTCATACTTCTTGATAAAATGAACAAAACCCAATGTAAGAACCACTAGTAAGAAGAAATAGATGAATTATATTTCTTTTTTTTTTTTTGATGAATTATATTTTCATTAAATTAAATTTTATCTTCATACTCTGAAAGCATTATAGTTTTAGAGTCTAGTTGGGGTTATTTTTGTAAGACTGGCACTATATTTATATATATCTTCTTATTCAGCAGTGTAAGTAAGAGTACATCTGATTCTAACCCTTCCCTGTTAAAATTCTTTAATAGCTCTCCATTGCCCTCTGGATAAAAACTGTCACTTTTAACTTGTTTTATTTTTTTATTTTTTTTTTTAATTTTTAATTTATTTATGATAGTCACACACACAGAGAGAGAGAAAGAGAGAGAGAGAGACATAGGCAGAGGGAGAAGCAGGCTCCATGCAGCGGGAGCCCGACGTGGGATTCAATCCCTGGTCTCCAGGATCACGCCCTGGGCCAAAGGCAGGCGCGAAACCGCTGCGCCACCCAGGGATCCCTTAACTTGTTTTAGAAAGCCTTCTCAGATCTCCTCCCTGCTAACTTTTAGACTTCAACTTCTCTATCTTTTCCTGTTACTTCCTTCCCGACCTTCCTATATATGCTCACACTCTTGGCTGCAGCTACACTAGACTTCTTTCAAATCTTCAGACTGATGCTGACTCCCTTTGGTCATTCTACATAATGCTCTTTCTTTTGCCTCACCCCCATTTTTATCTTTGCTTCCATTGATAGTACTTTTATTTCCTATACCAGCTCATAATATATTATCTTAAAATTACTAGTTTAATATCTACTTCTCCAACCAGACTTTGGAAGCTTGCTAAGAGAAGGTCTGCACCTGACTTGTTCACCCTTGTACACTGTTGTAGTTCTAGTGCCTGGCACAGTTTATGGCCCATGGGGTGTTAGTGGTCTGAGTGCACTGCCATCCATGGGCCCAGGATGCTGTCATTCTGATAAAACTAGAATGCTGCTGTTCTTAATACCCTGTGCCCACTCCCAATTCATGAAAACAAATTCTCTTTAATAAATATAATTTGATTTAGTGACAAGTGTTATAAATAGAATAAAATATGGCAAGTGGGATCTAGAATAAGAAGTGCAGGGCAGCCCGGGTGGCCCAGCACTTGAGCGCCACCTTCAGCCCAGGGCCTGCCTGGAGACCAGGGATCGAGTCCCATGTCAGGCTCCCTGCATGGAGCCTGCTTCTTCCTCTGCCTGTGTCTCTGCCTTACTCTCTGTGTCTCTCATGAATGAATAAATAAAACCTTAAAAAAAGAAAGTGCCACATTCGTAGGGTACCTGGCTGGCTCAGTTGGTGGAGCAGGTGACTCTTGATCTCAGAGTTGTGAGTTTGAGCCCCATGTTGAGCGTGAAGATTATTTAAAAATAAAATCTTAAAAAAAAAAAATGCCACATTAGCTAGAGTGAACCCTTGAGTGGTATCTAGAACAGAACTAGCATTTGGTAGTTATGCAATAAATGTTTGTTGAATGAATGAGACCTTATTAGTAAACATCTGGAAGAACAGGGTTGTAGGCAAAGGAATAGCAAATACAAAGACCCTGAGTTAGGAATACACTTTGACCCATTCAAGGGACTGAAATCAGGCCAGTGTGACAGACTAATGGATGAAGTTGAGGAGGTAAGAGATGAATTTGTACGTAGATAAGGAACTTAGATTTTAGTGTAATGGTTGTGGGAAGCATGGAAAGGTTTTGAGAAGGAGAATGATATGATCTGATAGTTTTAGGAAGTCACCCTAGTCCAGCCATCCTCAGTTCTTGCCTGAATTATGTAGTAGCCTCTCATCCAGAATTCAGGTCCATTCTCTACAGTGAGTGATTTTTTTTTTTTTTTTTTAGTGAGTGATCTTTTTAATGCAATGTGATCAGGTCAGTCTGTTGCTGAAGATTCATCAATTGTCCTTGGAAGAAAGTCTGCAATCCTAATGTAGGTTATCAGGCCTTGGGTAAGATTTGACATAAACTGAGGACAGTGGCATACAAAATCTTTATACTCCATTCGTATGTCTCATTTCCTCAAAAAGGTCTCAAATTCTCTTTCAGGACTCCTGACCATATGTTGCTCCTGCCTGGACTGCTCTCACTCCATTCTTTAACTGGCCAACACCTATTCCTCTTTTGGGGTTCACTGTCACATCTTCAGCCACCCCTTGACTGCCACACTTCCGCACTCAGACCATGTTAGGTGTTGCAGTCTTCCAGAGCGCCCATTCTCTGCTTTGTCACCTCTGTGGGAGCATGCTCGGTTCCAGCTTCCCTGCTAGATTGCTAGCTCCATGAGGGCAGGGCCCACTTGCAGCTGTGGTTGGCCCACAGAGAGGGCTTCTATGTGGAAAGAAGGAATGGATGAAGGACTGCTTTCCAGTACCAAGGGTCTACCTCATATATTTTTCTGTGTTTGTTTTCTCTCCTATTGAGATGAAGGTTAACGGATAATTTTGTTAAATATGAGGTAATTGTTTAAAAAAGTAGTCAAGAGGAAAGATGACTGTTGAAAGCTCTGTGAGTAATTTAATGGACAAACCTACCTTCAGAGCTCATTAAATTCACCACTGATGGAAACCATTATTCCCTGCTGTGGAGAACTGTGACTCAGATTGCTCTATGTTTAAAATTAGTTGATAATCTTTGTTGTTGTTATAGCTGTTATCATTGTATTCCTGTTAGAATACTGTGACTGTTACTGCAAATCCTGTGAGTGAGCATAACTTCCCATGCACGCCATGAAGAAGCCAATTCTCTGAGTTTAGTCACAAGATAATGATGTACATTCATATTTCACCCTTAGTCTCCTAATTGCATGCCTTCCATTTGACTGAAGTAGCACCATGATTCAACATTCAGCCATCCCTTAAAAATTAATGCTGTCCTCTTTATATTTTATTTGGTGATGACTATTTCCTGTTAGGTTCTAGCAGACTGCATTTGACATTTTGTGCATGCCAAACCGAGGCAGCTTCTAAGATTTCATTTATAGTTGAGTAATTCTGGTGAATAAAGAGCCAAGAATTGACTGAAGAGAACATATCTTCATGTACAGAACATATCTTCATGACACTTAGAAAAGCTAAATCTAGCAGGTTATTATTATGTGTATATTGCTGGCTTCTAGTCTTCTTCAAACATCACAATTTGGCATAATAGTTTAATTTTTAAGATACTACAAGATACAAGATAATCAGCTGATCATAAAAGAACGTACATTTTGCATATATTTGACATTTTATGTAGTTACTGACAATATTGGAACTAATTAAATTTCATAGTCATAGAATGGATTTTTTTTCATAGGACAAATATCCTGCCTTGTATTGTATATTTCAAGGAATCTATTGAAAAAAATTGTTTTCTAGTAGCTATGACGAAATGAAATTAATCTTATTGGGAAACTTGACTTTAAAAACAGAGAAAAGGGTAGAAATTGTTTAATAAATTCTGCAAGCTGTTGGGAATGTTATTTCATTAACATTTTATTACTATCACTGGATTTGAGAAAAAGAAAATAATTTTAATAAAATAAATAACAGCATAGAATATTTACCCATCTTTAACTGAGTGTCACAAAGTTAGATTGATACCTGTGGGGATGCTTGGGTGGCTTAGTCTGTTAAGTGGCTGATTCTGGATTTTGGCTCAGGTCATGATCTCACAGTCCTGAGATGGAGCCCTACATGGGTCTCCATGCTCAGTGGGGAGTTTGCTTGAGGATTCTCTCTCTCCCTCTAACCCCTGCTCATACTCTCCTTCTCTCTCTCAAATCAATCAATCAGTCTTTTAAAAAATCTTAAAAAAAAAAAAGTTACCTGTGAACTTGGAGAACCAGGGCTTAAAAGAAACTATATATATTTCTAGTTAGAAATCCAAGGAAACTCAGACATTAGCATTCTAGTTCAAACCTTTTATTTTACAGAATGGTGTGGAATCATGCATGGTTAGTAAATGGATTTTGGAGTTCACAGGGACCTGGGTTCAAATCTCTACTTATTGGTTATGTGATTTGGGCAAGATATTTCATCTCTTTAAGAATCAGCTTTCTCTCTCACAGAGGAAGACATAGACATGGCCAACATGCACATAAGAAAATGCTCGGCATCACTTGCCATCAGGGAAATACAAATCAAAACCACAATGAGATACCACCTCGCCCCAGTGAGAATGGGGAACATTAACAAGGCAGGAAACCACAAATGTTGGAGAGGATGCGGAGAAAAGGGAACCCTCTTACACTGTTGGTGGGAATGTGAACTGGTGCAGCCACTCTGGAAAACTGTGTGGAGGTTCCTCAAAGAGTTAAAAATAGACCTGCCCTACGACCCAGCAATTGCACTGCTGGGGATTTACCCCAAAGATACAGATGCAGTGAAACGCCGGGACACCTGCACCCCGATGTTTATAGCAGCAATGGCCACGATAGCCAAACTGTGGAAGGAGCCTCGGTGTCCATCGAAAGATGAATGGATAAAGAAGATGTGGTTTATATATACAATGGGATATTACTCAGCCATTAGAAATGACAAATACCCACCATTTGCTTCAACATGGATGGAACTGGAGGGTATTATGCTGAGTGAAGTAAGTCAGTCGGAGAAGGACAAACATTGTATGTTCTCATTCATTTGGGGAATATAAATAATAGTGAAAGGGAATATAAGAGAAGGGAGAAGAAATGTGTGGGAAATATCAGAAAGGGAGACAGAACATAAAGACTCCTAACTCTGGGAAACGAACTAGGGGTGATGGAAGGGGAGGAGGGCGGGGGGTGGGAGAGAATGGGTGATGGGCACTGAGGGGGGCACTTGACGGGATGAGCACTGGGTGTTATTCTGTATGTTGGTAAATTGAACACCAATAAAAAATAAATTTATTATTAAAAAAATGAATCAGCTTTCTCATTGATGAAATGAGGCAATGGTACTTATCCTGGAGGGTTGTTATTCAATAAGTATTGCCTATGACATAGTAAGTTCTCAACAAATGAAAAAAAAAAGAACAATTAATTGAATTACCCAAGGTCACTGAAGCAGCCCATAGCTCTTTGAGGGTATCCCCAAGCTCTAAACCTTGCTTCCTTTCTTATTGACAATGAATGTTGGGCAAGTGGCTTCCTGTTGTCTCAGTCTTATTAGTGGTCAAATAGCTAGAGGCCATTTCTTCTTCTCTCTTTCCTAAGGAGAAAGTAAATGGTAAATAAGAGCTAGATTGTAAGTAATACCTCAGGACCATTTAGACTGTAGGTATTTGTCTATCTGTTTGTTTGTTTGTTTGTTTCTTTCTTTCTGAGAAAGAGCATGGACAGGGGGAAAGGTGGAGGGAGAAGCAGACTTCCCGCTGAGCTGGGAGCCCGATGGAGGCTCCATCCCAGGACCCTGGGGTCATGATGTGAGCCAAAGGCAGACACTTAACCATCTGAGCCACCCAGGTGCCCCAGTTTTTGCCTTTTCAGTTATATAAATGATATTTATGCAGAATAATTTAAAATTCAGCAAAGTGGGAAACATAGAGGGAAACATTTAAAGAAAACGGAATAAAAGTGGAAAATGACTGGCATTGTATAGCAAAGTGACTGTCAGTGGCTATGGGTGACCTACAAGGGAAGTAATGTAATATTTTTTTTTCATTTTCTTCATTTTTAAAATTTAAATTAAATTGATTAACATATAGTGTATTATTAGTATCAGAGGTAGAGGTCAGTGATTCATCAGTTGCATATAACACCCAGTGCCCTCCTAATGTCTGTCACCCAGTTATCCCCTCACCCTCTCCCCTCCAGCAACCCTCACTTTGTTTCCTATGGTTAAGAGTCTCTCATGGTTTGTCTCCCTCTCTGATTTCATCCTTTTTATTTTTCTCTTCCTTCCCCTATGATCCTCTGTTTTGTTACTTAAATTCCACATATGAGTGAAATCATATAATTATCTTTCTCTGATTTCACTTAGCATAATACTTTCTAGTTCCATCCACTTTGTGGCAAATGGTAAGATTTCATTTCTTTGATGGCTGAGTAGTATCCCATCGTATATATACCACATCTTCTTTATTCTTTCATCTCTAGATGAACACCTGGGCTCCTCCCATAGTTTGGCTCCTGTGGACGTTATTGCTATAAACATTGGAGTGCAGGTGCCCCTTTGGATCATTATGTTTGTATCTTTTGGATAAATCCCTATTGGTACAATGCTGGGCTATAGGGTAGCTCTATTTTCAACTTTTTGAGGAACCTCCATGCTGTTCTCCAGAGTGACTACACCAGCTTGCATTCCCACCAACAGTGTAAGAGGGTTCCTCTTTCTCCACATCCTCACCAACATCTGTGATTTCCTAACTGGTTAATTTTAGCCACTCTAACCAGTGTGAGGTGGTATCTCACTGTGGTTTTGATTTGTATTTTCCTGATATGGAGTGATGTTGAACATTTTTTTTCATATGTCTGTTGGCTGTTTGTGTGTCTTCTTTGGAGAAATGTCTGTTCATGTTTTTTACCCATTTCTTGTCTGGATTTTTTGGTTTTTGAGTGTTGAGTTTGATAAGTTCGTTATAGATCTTGGATACTAACCCTTTATCTGATAAGACATTTGCAAATATCTTCTCCCATTCTGTTGGTTGTCTTTGGTTTTGCCAGCTGTTTCCTTTGCTAGTGAAAAGGTTTTTATCCTAATAGTTCATTTTTGCCTTTGTTTTCCTTGCATTTGAAGACGTGTCTAGCAGGAAGTTGCTGCAGCTGAGGACAAAGAGTTTGCTGCCTTTAGGATTCTCCTCTAGGATTTTGATGGATTCTTGTCTCACATTTAGGTCTCTCATTCATATTGAGTCTATTTTTGTGTATAGTGTAAGAAAATAGCCCAGTTTCATTCTTCTAAATGTGGCCGTCCAATTTTCCCAACACCATTTGTTGAAGAGATGGTCTTTTTTTCCATTGGATATTCTTTCCTGCTTTGTCAAAGATGAGTTAACCATAGAGTTGAGGGTCCATTTCTGGATTCTCTATTCTGTTCCACTGATCTATGTGTTTTTGTGCCAGTACCTTACTGTGTTGATGATTACAGCTTTGTAGTACACCTGGAAGTCTGGAATTGTGATGGCTCCAGGTTTCATTTTCTTTTTCAAGATTGCTTTGGCTATTTGGGGTCTTTTCTGGTTCCATACAAATTTTAGGATTGTTTGTTCCAGCTCTGTGAAAAATGTTCATGGTATTTTGATAGGGATTGCATTGAATGTACAGATTCCTCTAGGTAACACAGACATTTTTTTTGTATATTTTTTCATTGGAGTTCAATTTACCAACATATAGTATAACACCCAGTGCTCATCCTGTCAAGTGCCCCCCTCAGTGCCTGTCACCCAGTCACCCCCATCCCCCACTTTCCACTACCCCTTATTCCACTAGTCCTTTTCCACTACCCCTTATTCATTTCCCAGAGTTAGGAGTCTCTCATGTTCTGTCTCCCTCACTGATAATTCCTACTCATTTTCTCTCCTTTTCCCTTTATTCCCTTTCACTATTTTTTATATTCCCTGAATGAATGAGACCATATAATGTTTGTCCTTCTCTGATTGACTTACTTCACTCAGCATAATACCTTCCAGTTCCATCCATGTTGAAGCAAATGGTGGGTATTTGTCGTTTCTAATGGCTGAGTAATATTCCACTGTATATGTAGACCACATCTTCTTTATCCATTCATCTTTCGATGGACACTGAGGCTCCTTCCACAGTTTGGCTATTGTGGACATTGCTGCTCTGAACAGTGGGGTGCAGGTGTCCTGCCGTTTCACTGCATCTGTATCTTTGGGGTAATCCTCAGCAGTGCAGTTGCTGGGTCCTAGGGTAGCTCTATTTTTAACTCTTTGAGGAATCTCCACATGGTTTTCCAGAGTGGCTGCATCAGTTCACATTCTCACCAACAGTGCAAGAGGGTTCCCCTTTCTCCACATCCTCTCCAACTTTTATTTCCTGTCTTGTTAATTTTCACCATTCTCATTGGTGTGAGGTGGTATCTCATTGTGGTTTTGATTTGTATTTCCCTGATGGCCAGTGATGTGGAGCATTTTCTCATGTGCTTGTTGGCCATGTCCATGTCTCCTTTGGTGAAATTTCTGTTCATGTCTTTTGACCATTTCATGATTGGATTGTTTGTTTCTTTGCTGCTGAGTTTGATAAGTTCTTTATAGATCTTGGATACTAGCCCTTTATCTGATATGTCATTTGCAAATATCTTCTCCCATTCTGTAGGTTGTCTTTTAGTTCTGTTGACTGTTTCTTTTGCTGTGCAGAAGCTTTTGATCTTGATTAGGTCCCAATAGTTCATTTTGCTTTTGTTTCCCTTGCCTTCATAGATGTATCTTGCAAGAAGTTGTTGTGGCCAAGTTCAAAAAGGGTGTTGCCTGTGTTCTCCCCTAGGATTTTGATGGATTCTTGTCTTACATTTAGATCTTTAATCCATTATGAGTGTATCTTTGTATACGGTGTAAGAGAATGGACCAGTTTCATTCTTCTGCACATGGCTGATCAGTTTTCCCAGCACCATTTATGAAGAGACTGTCTTTTTTCCAGTGGATAGTGTTTCCTGCTTTGTCGAATATTAGTTGACCATAGAGCTGAGGGCCCATTTCTGGGTTCTCTATTCTTTTGCATTGATCTATGTGTCTGTTTTTGTGCCAGTACTACACTGTCTTGACAATCACAGCTTCGTAGTACAACTTGAAATCCGGCATTATGATGCCCCCGGCTCTGGTTTTCTTTTCCAATATTCCCCTGTCTATTTGGGGTCTTTTCTGATTCTACACAGATCTTAAGATGATTTGTTCCAACTGTCTGAAGAAAGTCCATGGTATTTTGATAGGGATTGGATTAAATGTGTGAATTGCCCTGTGTGACATTGACATTTTCACAATATTAATTCTTCCAATCCATGAGCATGGAATATTTTTCCATCTCTTTGCATCTTCCTCCTGTTCTTTCAGAGAGTAACACAGACATTTTAACAGTATTTGTTCTTCCAATCCATGAGCATGGAACATTTTTCCATTTTTTTGTGTCTTCCTCAATTTCTTTCATGAGTGTTCTCTAGCTTTCAGAGTATAGATCCTTTGCCTCTTTGGTTAGGTTTATTCTTAGGTATCTTATGGTTTTTGGTGCAATTGTATATGGGATTGATTCCTTGATTTTTCTTTCTTCTGTCTCATTGTTAGTGTATAGAAATGCAACTGACTTCTGTGCATTGAGTTTATGTCCTGCCACTTTGCTGAATTACTGTATGATTTCTAGCAATTTTGGGGTGGAGTCTTTTGTATTTTCCACATAGCATATCATGTCCTTTACAAAGAGTGAGAGTTTGACCTCTTCTTTGCCAATTCATATTCCTTTTTGCTGTTATGATTGCTACTACTAGACTACTAGTAGTATGTTGACAACAGTGATGAGAGTGGACATTCCTGTTGTGTTCTTGACCTTAGAGGAAAAGCTCTCAGTTTTTCCCCATTGAGAATGATATTTATTGTGGCCTTTTCATATATGGCTTTTAGGATATTGAGGTATGTTCCCTCTATCCCTACACTCTGAAGAGTTTTAATGAAGAAAGGATGCTATATTTTGTCAAATGCTTTTTCATCATCTATTGAGAGAATCATATGGTTCTTGTCCTTTCTTTTATTAATGTGTATTGCATTGATTGATTTGCAGATGTCTTTTGATTAGAGCATTTTGCACTTTTTCATTTGAGTAACTATTGAAAGATATAAACTTAGTGCCATTGTATTACCTATAAATTCACTCTTTCTGTATATTGTTTCCTTTCTTTTATGGTCTGTTACTTTCAGGATGTCTATTCACCTAAAGTTTCTCCTTTAATAGTTCTTGCAGGTCTAGTTTAGTGATCACAAATTATTTTGTTTTCTTTTTGTCCTGGAAGCTCTTTATCTCTCCTTCTTTCTGAATGATAGCTTTCCTGGATAAAGTATTCTTGGCTACATATTTTTCTCATTTAGCACCCTGAATATATCATATGAGTCCTTTCTTGGCCTGACAAGTCTTTTGGATAGGTATGTTGCCAGTCTTATGTTTCTACCTCTATAGGTTAAGGACCTCTTCTCCCTGAGCTGCTTTCAGGATTTTCTCTTTGTTTCTGAAATTTGTAAACTTAACTATTATATGTTGAAGTGGTGATCTATTTTTATTGACTTTGAGGGGGGTTCTCTGTGCCTCCTGTTGAATGCTTGTTTACTTCTCCAAATTGGTGATATTCTCAGCTATAATTTGCTCCAGTATACCTTCTACTCTACCCCCCCACCCCTGTTTCCTCTTCTTCTGGGATCCCAATTATTCTAATATTGTTTCACTTTATGATATCACTTATCTCTTGAATTCTCCCCTTGTGATCCTGTAGTGGTTTATCTCTCTTTTTCCTCAGCTTCTTTATTCTCCATCATTTTGTTTTCTCTATCATTAATTGTCTTTTCTGTCTCATTTATCCCTAGCAGTTCGCCTCCATTAAAAAAAAATTTATTTATTTATTCATTCATTCGTGAGAGACACAGAGAGGCAGAGACATAGGCATAGGTAGAAGCAGACTCCCTGTGGGGAGCCCGATGTGGAACTTGATCCCAGGACCCTGGGATCACAACCTGAGCCAAAGGCAGATATTCAACCACTGAGTCACCCAGGTACCCAAGAGCCTCCATTTTTTATTGCATCTCATTAATAGCCTTTTTTATTTCAACCTGATTAGGTTTTAAGTTATTTCTCCGGTAAGGGATTCTCTAGTGTTCCATGCTTTTTTTCAAGCCCAAGTAGTATATAATCATTATTCTGAACTCTAGTTCCGTCATCCTACATATATCCATTCTGATTAGGTCCTTGGCAGTCAGTACTGCTTCTTGTTCTCTTTTTTCAGGGGAATTTTTCTGTCTTGTCATTCTGTCGAGGGAAGAATAGATGAATGAGAGAACAAAATACTAAAACAACAACAAGGATTCTAGAGAATTATATACTAAACAAATCAGAAGAGATAAAATCATAAAATTTTAAAAAAGAAAAGAAGAATATCAGACAGGTGAACAGAATAGAGCAATACATTTGGTTCTGGGTGTATTTTGGTCTGTTAGAAGAAACTACATCCCAAAATTGTAAAAAAAAGAAAAACACATGTATGTGTATATATACATATATATATACATACACACACATTTATGTATACACATATATGTTTCAGATATGTGAAAAACATATGTATGTATATATGATATATACACATGTATGTATATATTTACACAATATATATACAAAAATTAAATACAATGAAAGGATAGAATGTAAGTGTAAAAACAAAAATTAAAAGACTTTAAGAGTTGATAAATTAGTTGAAGAGGAAAAAGAAAAAAATTAAAATTGAAAGACTAAATAATCATGAGAAAACAATCTTGAGTTCTATATACTATTTTCGCCTAGCCCTGGAGTGAGTTTTGCAGTTCTATGTGATCATTAGACTTAGTCTTAGCAGGATCCTCTAGGTGATCCTCTGGGGGAAGGGCCTGTTGTGTAGATTCTCAAGTATCTTTGCCCCAGGCGGAACTGTACCGTCCTTGCCAGGGGGCCAGGCTAACTAATCTGGTCTGGATTGTTCTACTGTGGCTTTTGTTCCCTGAAGGTTTTCTGTGGCTGATTCTGTTTGTATCATTATGAATTCGGCATTATGTATTGTTGACCTTTTCATATTACAAAATGAAGCTCCTGGGAGTGTTTATCCACACATGTATGCAAATATTTGGAAAAGAGTAATATAGTTCCAAAACAGACTTCCTTCAATGTCTTATGAGAAAATTTTGACCTTTGATTTTTTTTCTTACTGCTGCAGCTACTGCGATGTCTATGGAGTACTTAGTATGTGCCAGGCATTGTTATAGGTGCCCTAGACATAC
This sequence comes from Canis lupus familiaris, assembly GCF_011100685.1. Classification (NCBI taxonomy): domain Eukaryota; kingdom Metazoa; phylum Chordata; class Mammalia; order Carnivora; family Canidae; genus Canis; species Canis lupus. Next base: position 46,626,469 of record NC_049234.1, on the reverse strand, counting down.
TAGCACAGTCAATTTTCGTAGTAATTTGCTGACTATGTATGATTATCATCCCTGACTTAACAGAGTAGGAAACAAGTACAGAGAGGTTAGGTAACTCTCCTGAGCTAATGAGTACAGAACCAGACCCTTTATAGTTTGGCTCCAGAATGCATGCTTCTACAGTACTGCCTACTACTAATCCATTACACTGGCCCTGTTGCGATAGCACTCTGTATATTGCTTATTCCCTCATCAGGAAAACAGAAAATTTGCACAGTTGGAAAGGATAAATAATTGAATTAAATACACTGTTAACGATTATAGTGTGTGGATTTAAGTTAACTTCTTCTGACTTACAAACTTTTACATCAGGAATTGATTTCATGTGAAGTTTCAATAGTGTCAAATGTCTGTTGGATCACTCTTATGAACCCCACTAGAGAAAGGCAGTGATGAACTCCCACACTCAACTCAGATGCTGATATAGGGGTAAGCGTGTAAACCACCACACAACAGTAACAGTGTGATTTGGAGAAGAAATGCGTGCAGGATACAGCAGACCTGCCAGTAAGTACAGTTGGATCTTCTTTAGAGCCAGTCATTCAGAGAGCCAGAATTAGTTCATGCATGTTAACTTGGTAAACTTAAAATGATTGTGGATGATGTGTGGGTCAGTTTGATGTGTTTAGGAAACTGTGTTGTTCAGGAAGAAACATTAGGAACTGTCACACATATCTAGACAATCAGAATTGTTTATAGTCACAAAATAATTTTCAAGGAAACATGCCCTGACTCTGCATCAGTGTTAGAGATCATGGAAACCTTATGTATTTCTTGTAAAATGTTTCAACAGAAAAGAGCCAAAGAGTACAAGCCCTGAGTGATGTTAGGGAATATAAGGAAATCAGGATTGTATGAGAAAAACTGCTCAGTGTAATTAAGTGAAAGTACCTGAATATATTACAATCCTTTGAACACATTGAATTTTGAGACAATATCATTCATAGCCATGAGTCACAGCCATCACAGCAAACATATCTACTTACATTTATTGTGAATCAGGAAAGTGCTTTGTATGCATTATCACAGTTAACCCTTACAACAGCCCTGTGAGGTAATCACTGCTGTTCCCTCTGTCTCACCGATGGGAAAATGGAGGAAAGCAGAGTTAGTTACATGTGCAAGGTTATACAACTAGCAAGCATTATTCATTTACTTATTCAGTATTTGTTGGGTATACTTACCAGGGCCCTGGTACTATTCTAGGGAGTCAGGACTTAGCAATGAGTAAAACAAACTTTTGTAGAAGGACCTTACCTTCTGTGAGGGAGGTAGACAACAATAGATCAACATGGAAACCTATGATCAGTCAGATGGTATTAAAGATTATGTAGAACAGTGAAGCCCAGGAAAGAGGAGAAGGTAAGGTGCGGGAATGGGCTGTTGTTACTTCTTTATACAGGATAGCAAGGGGGACCTCTCTGATAAGGCAACGTTTCAGCAGGCACTGGAAGAGAGAGAGGGATACATGTAGAGGAAGAGCATTCCTGGCAAAGGAGGGGAAGAGCTGCCTGTGCTTGGAGTGTCTGAGGAAGATCAGAGAGGCTGTTCAGTTGCTATGGGTGAAGGGGAGAATGGTCAGAATTTGAACCCAGATTTCATCTGACCCCAAAGCCCACATTTTAACCACTACAGTAATCTAATGGGGCAACCACAGTATTACATAACCCACTGTGATTTTGGAGACACTCTGTATTAGCAAAATGCCTGCTGTCACAGAAAAGAGGAGGACAGTGAAGGTCTACTCTAGAAGTTGTGTGTAGAGTCAAGAATATGTGTGAAATCCCTGTGGTTTGGGGAGAAGTGCTTTGGAGAACAAAAGTAGGGCACAATTATGGACCATAAGTTTGGAAATCTGGAAGTATACCTCCCCTGCTCAGATTACTTCAGTGGTTCTCTATTGTCTTCAGAGTTTTGGGGAAATTATATAGCTTTCCCAAAGACCCATATGAAATTGATCTAGTTTTGAGTGATGATAAAGACCGTTTTCATTACTGCTAAGCTATGCTGCTCTTTTTAGAATGAGAAAGCCATTGTGTAGTCCTTGGTTTCCTGTCACCTACAGAATGATAAGCCTTGGCAGGGAGGGCAGGGCCCTATGTAGAGTCGCTCCTTCCTTCCCCTTTGCCCTTATTTCTATTGCCTGTCTTCTTGCATCCTGGCATGGAGCAAAACAATACTCTTTAGTTCCATGTGCATGGGACTTTGTACTGAAATGACATTCTTCCTATTATTTTGTGCACAAGATTTTATATCCTCCTTGAAGATATAAAGACTGAGTTACAATTTTCCTTCCTAGACTGAGTTACAATTTTTGCCTTGGCTGCTTTCAGAGCTTACACATCTCTGTACTTGCTCATCATTTCCAGTGGAAATCATTCTTTGAGTCCCTGCCTTCCTAGCCAGGATTAGAGCCCTTGGTCTGCACTATCAGAAAAATCCAAGGAAGCATGGATCTGCCTCTTATCACATTTTGGGGCAGTTATTTTTCTGCCTCTTCTTTTGGGCTCTGTCATTGAGAGCTTATGCATCATTTTTAGCTCTATGGCAACCAACTGAGAAGAACACTTGGCATATAGTTATCAGTTCATTTCATTTAAACCTAGAATATTAGATGCTGAGTTCTAATGATGACAGTTTTGTTCAGAGCAAAATAAGTAGAACATGTTGAGCAGTGATGTTAATTCACTCAGAAAAAAATAGATGGTAATAAAAATAGTACTACTTAATGAAAGATTATTTTGTGCCAGATATTAAATTCATTGCTGAAACACATTATTCCATTATTCTAAATGAAATTCAAACTTGAAAGGTATACCTTATTAGGTATAACTTTAAAGCTAAATTAATGTCGTATTAGAACTTTTAAAACTAAACTTAAAAAAATGCATTCATTTTCAAACTCTTGCAAACTGGATAGTAGGAGGTGTTAGTGGGGCTTTAAGTGGAGGGAAAATGTCCTTAGAAAGGGACAGTTGTCATCTTTGTTTTTTTATACTCAGTTTTTAAAGCGTTACCACAAATGTGTATACTTGGCTACATGCAGAGATCTTCCGGAAGGAACACTGTACTCATTTATAATTTGAACATGGCATGGTGGGTGAGACAGAGGGCTGTTGGAAAAGTGAGCCCAGATGAAACCTTGCATAATGCAGCGCTTCGTGCTGGATCAACGGTTAATTGTAAAGGCTTCAGAAGTGCCATCCTTACAACCTAAGGCCCAAAGTGGGCTGCTTAAGGCCATGGTTGCTTTGCCTAATTCCTGACTTTCATTCAGTAGAAAACCCATTCATTAGGAATTCTATTGAGTAGTTTTGGAACAGGAATGCTTATTGCTGTTTGCTTTGTGTTTCCCAGACAAGTATGCTCTCTCAAACTGATATGCTTATAATCACTGCTAAATCATTTTTAGACATGTTTTTAATTTTGGCTTACAAACCATTTATATGTTACTCTAGCAATGTTGAATTATAGTCTGAAATATTTTTAAATGCAAATCCTCAAAGCAATTTATCATACACTTTTCTCATACTTCTCATAGTACAATGTAGCTTTTCTTCCCCGTTTCTGGGGGGAGGGCTTGATTTTCTTATCTCCTTAATTTCTCAAAAATTTGCACTGATTAAAATGGATTAGATATTCTTTATTTAATCCTAAGACTTAAAGCCTATCAGTAGGAAAGGTTACATTAGTTCTTAGAAAGGATATTTAAGAAATTGTTTTGCTTTCAACTCTTTTCGTTATCCAGTAGAAATTTATTCTAAAGCTCTTTTGTGGTTTTATTGCAGTGACACAGCTGCCAAAGCTCTGTGGGAAGCCTTACTGAGCACCAAGCATAAAGAGGCAGTGATGGAAGTCCGGAGACATCTAGTGGAAGCAGCAAGCAGAGAAAACCTGCCAATCAAAATGAGTATGGGTAAGTATATCCTCTTCTAGGACAGACAGTGATCACAGGCTCTGGGGAACTTGACTTAAGCTTCTCTAAACTATGGGCCAGTCTGGCCAGTATGTCATCTCAGTGAAAGTATTGAAGACATTTATAAGCTGTTGAGAGAGTAGGCAAGGAGTATGGACACACAGCCCTCAGGGTTCAGCAGTGACCCTCCTTTCTTAGACTCAACTTTGGGAACTCCTTGCTTACAAAGAGTAACATATTTAGTTTTTTTATTTGATCTGGAGCTATCAAAATTCGGCTGGACCACCTCCTCTTCATTCTGTTCCATTACTACTCCGCCCCTTGCCCCCACCCACTTATTGTGGATATGAAGGGTCTTTCATTAGTTTGACTTGAGTGAACTACTGTGCTGACGAAACAGTTGAGTGGACAGACATGTTCTGACCTGGCCCTTCACTCTTAGCGTAGTCTGCTAATTGTCTACTCACACAAGTGCTGTCTCTTCTCCAACCAAGGTGTTACATACTACATCTTTCTCATTTCTCAGGCTTTTTTTTTTCACATTCACTTTTGTCTTCAGTATTAGAAGAATCTGGCTGCAATAGAATTTGAGTTTTAAATGACTTTTTTCTTTTGGCTAAAAAAAATCAGAGGACTCGTGTTTTGATTTTAGAAAAGGAATCTGATGTTTTACTTATTTTTAAAATTAAATAATTTTCTTAACATGGAAATATTTAAATATGGACTTGAATCTGGTTAATAGGTAGAATTTAATTCTGAAACTTTCAGAAGTTTATTTCTTTAAAAATAAAAATTTTCTCTTACCATCTTATTGGATGGGAAAGTTTTTCTTTGCTGAGATTTGTAGCCCAAGTTCTTGATTATTTATAAGTATAAAAATCAAACTATCAAGTTGAAATAGAAGAATGAAATTTTAAAAGTAAAAGAATGGGTGAATATAGAAAGGGAAAAAGTTATAGGATCATGATAAAAAAATATCATGACTCTGAGTGTGTAAGGTGACTATATACAAGGGCTTTAAGGAGCATAATGATGATAGAAAAGTAAAAGTAACTAGCATTTATTGAGTCAGGTTCTCATCTCTTTTCATGTGTTAATCTCATTTAATCCTTAGGGTAATTCTGCAAAATAAGGACCATTAATATCCCATTTTTCAGAGAAGGAAACTGGTATTGAGAAAAATTAAGTAGCCATTTAGCTGATAAGGGGTAGGACTACAATTCACATTCAGACATTCTGATGTGAGAGAGTATACTTTATTTATAAAATCATTCTATTTCCATATAACCAATGCCAGAAATCCTATGTGTTGTTTTGGAGTAGAAAGAAAGTGCTTCTTTGAGACTATCCTGGAGTTTAACTATTCTCCCCACTCTCCTTCCCTACCCCCTTTCTCTCTCCCTTTTTCTGTCCTCAAGTCTAGATACACATTGGTAAGTGTGTTTACTGTATAGAGTTCCTTATCCATGATCATGTTGAAACAAGAACAGGTTCATATTGTGAATCAAGAAAAGTAGGATTGCACAAAGGTTTTGGTGATAAGGTTGATTTATATTGCATTTCAATGATGTAACCTTATGATGCTATCACAGAGCCTAAGTCATTTTTGATTGCTCAATATAGGACTCTTGAAAGATCAACATACTTTACTTTTCTAAAGGACTGTATCTTTTAAATAATATCAAAGCCAAAAATAAATTTTTAAATAAGACTGGCAACCCTATGAGGAATTCAAACTTAAAGTTTGAGTTTTCGTTGACCAAAGGGGAGGAAAAAGCCTCAGATGTAATGAGTTGCATTATTCCAAAACTCCAGACATGGGGGAGAAAAAAGTAGAAAAGATACAGACAGTTGTTAGCAAACTTTGATTGTAAGAAGAACTGAAAACATTGGCCCAAATCACACTTTATCCATGTGTCAACTATAATTTGGTAAAAGCTGAACAGTGCGGCTCCCCGTTTCTGTTTCATATCACTAGTCAGAATTTCTGGTGTGTCTCATTTTCATATACTAACAGATATATAACCATGAACAGTAAGAAAAAGATCTGGAGTTTAAACATAATAAAACATTGGTATTTGAAAATTCCTTATCATATAGCTTATCATAAAAAAAAATCATACTCTGGTGTCTTAGCTGGCTGGAATGCATTTTCTAGCACCATTTAAAACTATGAAATATGCTTTAAACTATGTACCATTCTCCCAATCCCTACTGTAATTCTTCTGAAGTATAAATTTTTCTGTGACAGAGGCTTCTAGAACTTTTGAGACATTAAACAAATTTTAATTCGAGATTGAGGATTCTCTTATACCTAAATTCACTGAGATGGACCTCTAATTGAAACCTCAGATTTTAAATATAAAATTTCTCAGTACAAGGTAAACTCATATTAAAACATTTGAATACCAATAGAAATTAACATTCTGTGAAAGGAAAAAAGTTTAATTACTAAAACAAAGAAAATTCATTTTATCATTTTACGTATAAACATATGCCATCTTTCCAAGAGCTTGTTATTAAATTCTCAGTTAGCTAAATATATGTGTTCCAGAAAAGTGATTTTTTAAACGTTGTAAACTGAATTGCATTTTCCCCACTGGCTTTCAAGATGAAAAATGTATCCTGAAAGTACAAAAGAACTAGACTCTGAGAAAGCCGTTTGTTTGGATTCAAAATGTCCATTTACAAAAGAAATAAGTACAAGATGCCTGTCTGAATTCCGACATTTTACACAGATTCTGTTTCTCTGGAGTACTTCTGTGGTTGGAGGGTCTTCACCAATTTGTCCTATTGCTCTCTGCAGAGTGGACAAACTGTCCAGTGTTTAATGGGTGGCAGGAAGATCATATTGGAGCTGAAGGAAAACAGATCCCAATGACCTCATTCTTTCTTTTGTAGGCCAGATTTCTTGAGAAAGTATTCTTTGCCTGATACCTCCGTTTCTTCATTATTTCCTTACTTATTAATCTAGTGCAGTCTGACTTCTGACACTTTTTTACTGAAAAGTCTCCCAGACCACTAAATACAAGTTTTTTTTTTCTCAGTCGTCATCCTTCTTGACTTTTTTGCAGCATTCACCTCTAGACTCACCACTGCCTTGTGCATGTGTGTTCTGTGATTGTGATGGGGTGCAAAGCCAGCTATGTCTGGTTCTGTCACCAAAGAGCCAAACTTCCATTTCTCTATCCACAAAAATAGGGAAAATATCTATTTCCTGGAATATGGAAGGAGAAAGAAAGCCCTGAGCAGAGTGAAGGTCCTGATGAAGCAGACTGGGATTGGTATGCTATGGGCGTCGAAGCAGAAGTCTGGGAGAATGAATCTACATGGGAAACCAGGTTGTATGAAGGTAGTTTGACAAGAGGGAAGTCAAAGCAAGTGAACCGAGTTCAGTAATGTTCCCCTTTCTTTCTGGGAAATATGCTTACTCATTTTTTTCCAATTCACTTGTCCTTTTCTAGTCTTTATGATGAGTATCTCCTTTTTGATGATGTGTTCTTCCCTTATGCAGAATTCCAAATAGTTTTCCCATTTTCAGCTTAGGTACGATCACATTGTTACCTTGTCCCTTGTACCTTGGGGGAGTCTTGTTCACCCCCACCCCCAAATCACCTTGCTTGTACTTGGGATTTCCAAGCTTCTCTCATCACTTCTATAGAAAGATCTCTTGAGCTACATTTCCAGATGATAATCTGATCCATTACATGGAGATATGTCTTACTTTCTGAGTTCTGGGCACTGTAGTGTCTGCTTCATATATGTACTATTAAATGGGATGAGTTCTTTCAACCATTTGTGAAAAGACAAGCCTTTTCCACCTTGACCATTGCAATTGCCTCTAGTTTGGAGCTACAGAGTCCTAGTCGTTAATGTCCCTCCTAAAATGTAATGTCTAGAGCTGAAGAATGCTGTCTTGGTTGTCACCTCTTTTTTGGATTCTATGCTTCTAATGAAGCTCTAAATGAGATTAGTGATTTTTTGCTTCCCACCAGTGCCACATTTACTATCATCTCCTCTTTTACCACTTCATAATACTGGCTTAAAAAAAACAGCAATAAGTCAAAACACTCTACAGTTTTACTCAATATATACTTTTCAACATCATTGAGAATACTGTGTTTCCTTTACTGGTGCTTGAGTTCATCCAACTGGATGAACTGGGTAACAACTACATTTTTATTACATTTGTAACTTATGTCTTCATTTTGGAGGATTTTTTAAAATCTGGGATTAAGGGGAGCATGTGTGTATATACAACTGTGTGTGTGTGTGAGGGAATTGTCAAACTGCGAAAAGGATAGGTTAAAACCCAATAAAATCCACATATGTGTGATATATGGTAATTTTTCAAGGATGAGAAAATCTGGATGCCTGGATGGATAGGACACATACGCTGATTATGAACTCTCACACTTCCTTGTCTCCATATAGAAGCTGTTACCACAATTTGGAGCATGGGGAAGGGAATTTGATTTTACTCTAACAGAGTTTTGCATGGTTAATTTCATGCAATCCTTTCCATGATTTTATGAATTTGGTCATTTTTAAATTTCCATTTCACAGACAAGGAGAAATGAGACCCAAGAAAAGTGAAGTTTCTTTTCCAGGATGCCTGTGTCAGTTGTGAAGTTATTGTCTCTCAGATTTAACCTCACCCTTCCACTCTGTAAGGCTACGGCTGGGACTCTGCAGACAACATTTCTGCTCTCCTGCTGCCTCCATTGCTAGAGGGAGATGGCAAGGCTGGCAGGGAAGGAGCCTCCTGTGGACTTCCCTTCTGTTTGTGGGTCAGGGCAGCACTACTGCACCCCAGCAGCGGCAGGGCCGTCCTCTCTGCACCTCTCCCACCCAGGCAGAAGCAGCTTCATGGGCTTACCTCCTCAGGGAAGCCAGCCCAGCTGAGGAGTGCTTCATTCTCAGGCTCAGGCATCTTGAGTCACAGGTTCCTAGGTTGCTGAGGCTGGGACTTCTAGTAGTAAGTTTAATAACAGCGGTGAGAGTGGACATCCCTGTTGTGTTCCTGACCTTAGAGTAAAAGGTCTCAGTTTTTCTCCATTGAGGATGATATTCACTGTGGGTTTTTTCATGTATGGCTTTTATGATAATAAGGTATGTTCTTTCTATCCCTATACTGTGAAGAGTTTTAATGAAGAAAAGATGCTGTATTTTGTCAAATGCTTTTTCATTATCTATTGAGAGGATCATATGGTTCTTGTCCTTTCTTTTATTAATGTGGTGTATTGCATTGATTGATTTGCAGACGCTGAACCACCTTTGTAGCCCAGGAATAAATCCTACTTGGTTGTGGTGAATAATCCTTTTAATGTACTATTGGATATTATTAGCTTGTATCTTGGTGAGAATTTTTGCATCTCAATCTGGAGATGTCTTTGGGTCTAAAATGAGTCTCTTGCAGAGAGCATATCAATGGGTCTTGCTTTTTTATCCAGCCTGATAGAGTGAGTTTGGAAGTTTTCCTTTCAGTTTTGTTTTTTGGAACAGTTTGAGAAGAATAGGTATTCGTTCTTGAAATATTTGGTAGAATTCTACTGAGAGGCCATCCTTGATTATCTTTCTCTTTCTGATAATTATTTTATGCCTTCTGTTCCTTAGTTCTGGTTTCCTAGAAGACTGTAGGTATTTTTGCATCTCCTGTTGTGTCTTATACATAGACATTCAGTTAATGATTGCTACTGATCTTAAAGCCTACTTCTTTTTTTTTTTTTAAGATTTTTATTTATTTATTCATGGGAGATACAGAGAAGAGAGAGAGGCAGAGACACAGGTAGAGGGAGAAGCAGGCTCCACGCAGGGGGCCCAACACGGGACTTGATTTTGGGTCTCCAGGATCACACCTTGGGCTGAAGGCGGCGCTAAACCGCTAAGGCACCAGGACTGCCCTTAAAGCCTACTTCTATCTCCCCACCCCCAAACCCCTGGAATATTCATTCAGTCTCCTGGCTTTATCTTATCTAACACTTTCTCCATCATATCTCTTATCCCCTTCCATCCTCTCTAATAGACAGTATCTTATATTCCTGTCGGTACTGTTTTTGTTCATATTGGTGTTGCAGCAGTTACTAGCAGACCCTGAGTAGTTGGGGCCAAGAACTCTTGTCTATTCTTAGTATTCTCCACACATAACACCAGACCTTGAACTTACTCCATATCCAATAAATGTTCACGAAATCAATAAGTACATTTTAAAATTAATACTGTCAGTTGGTATTTGTTATATACTTGTTTAATGAATTGTTCTTTTCTTTCACTCTGTTTTGGAATCCAAGAGTGACATTGATTTAGAACTCTAGTTCTTTAACTTTTTGGTCTTAGAACCCCTTTCAGTTCTTAAAAATTATTGAGGACCCCACAAGCTTTTGTTTATGTGGTTTATATCTATTGACTCTCCAATAGGTAGATAATATTGCATTAGAAATTCAAGCAGGGACAGTTTTTAAAAAATATTTATTAATATAAAAATACAGCAAACAGTGCATGTGAAATGAGTAACATTTTTATGAAAAATAATGTTTCTAAAACAAAATAGCATAGAATAGCACTGTTTTACTTTTTTGTGCACCTCTAATGTCTGGTTTAATAGAAGGCAGCTGTGTTCTCATATTTGCTTCTTCCTTTAATCTGTTATGATATAGCATTTTGGATGAAGTATATAAAAATAAAATGGCCTTAGAAAGATACATAGTTAGAAAATGGAGGACTATTTTAATACCTTTCCAGAAAATTAAAGATATTCTTCTTTGGTATATACCAATTTTACAAGAGGCAATTTTTTACATTTAATTACATTGTGGAATATGAAACTATATCAGTGAATTTTCCATACTGTGTTACATTAAAACCCGTTGATCTCTCTTGGGCTTTAAATGGATCTTTTATACACACATTATTTTATGCCATGTGCATTAGTCACTTGGAAAGTATTGGTTCTCTAAATTTTACAGATCTTCCATATGTTGACACTTATTCTATAATATAAAAAAAGTATCTGTTGATATCCCAATTAAATCATTAGAAAATGTCTAATTATTTGGAATATAAAGATACAGGGACAGATAGAAGTTTTCCAAAAATCATAATTTTCACATAAAACTTGACTTTTGCTATTGACAATACAAACCATTATCCTTGAAGTGACAGGCCCACTTCATTCTTTTCTTTGGGAAAATGTATAAAGAACCAGATTTTTTCATTTGTCTTTACCAATAAAAATTGTATGCCATGAAAATAGGGGCTAGTTCAGTTCACAACTCAAGTAATTGCACCAGTGCTTTTCCTCAAGCCAATCACTATACTTCAATTTGTACCAGAAGTACTCTTTGTGTATTTCCCATTTCTTTACACAGGATATTGATGTTTTCTTAAGAGTTGAGATTTGATAAAATTAACATTTACTGTTTCATCATGACCATTCTGAAGTGAAACTGACTACTTGTGTAATTCAGCACCACTGCCTGTATTGGTGGGAAGGCCCTAGCACTTTTACCCACCATTGTTTTTGTACCATTGTCAACACTACACAGTAACAAAGTCAAGTAACATCTAGTACTATTGTGAAAATAACTTTGTCTTTTTTGACTACCTGATAATGTCTCAGGAACACAGAGGTCTGTGGAACATCTTCGAGAACCATCATTTGAAAGAATTCCACATTCCCTGGGATATAAGATTGGCACAATTTCCTAGAGATCAGTGGAATCATAGTTGGGTGTCAAAATAGGAGGGAAAAAAGCTCACTGAAAGTTTTTGCCTAGATGTTATCCAGATCTACAGGTAGTAGATAATAATTTTTATTCATTTAAAAGATATTTATTATCTGCACATACTATATTTTAAGTCCTTATAGGGGATAATAAATGTATGAAGTATTATTTTATCTTCACATGAATAAGTCATTTAATTTTTCTGAATCTGTTTTCTGTTTCTGCAAAATGAGGAGTTAGCAGATTATCTGCTAATATGATAATTAGATGAAATGACTTATATGAAACAGTGTCTGTAAAATTTCAAGGCATTCTGTAAAAGTAGGGTATAGTATAATGGAATTATTTATTGTCTCCTGGGCAGGTAAGACACATTATAAACCAATGATTGTGCAACTGCATGTGAAGAGTACTCTACCACATGTAGGGTTGGAATTATTCTGTTTGAAAGATTTGTTCCTGATCATCTCGGTTGGAAAATGTGTGGCTAGAGTAATGGTTTCCAGAAGTGAAAGTAGAGATTTGGGATTTAGTTACCTAGTGATTATGTTGAAACCTAAGTAGTGAATTTCTAAAGAAAATATAAGATTGATCAACTAGAGCTAGAAGGTAGAATGGTTGACAAGAAGGGCTGAGGGCAGAGCCATAAAGAATATCTCTATTTAAGGGTATGAAATTAGAGGATCTAGAGAAACAGAAAGAGTTTTTATTGAATTAATAATTAATAATGCCAGAAATCTCTAAGGTCAGTAAAGAGATCTTCACTCTTACACTTCATCACCTAAAACAGAACTTCAATTGCCTCTGTTTCTCTGTTTTCCTCATCTGCAAAATGGGAATCTGAATTTCTAACATCCCTTCTTCAGGCATTTACCTTCTGGCTCTATATTTTTAACTTAAATTGGTACATCTTTTTTCTCTTCTTTTTTTCCTCATCTGCCTCTTCCTCTTCTTACTCATTTTTGTGTTTCTTCAACATTAGAGATCTTCAACATGAGAATATGGGCTAAGAGTTTAAAAACTCAAGAGAAGAGAAAAAAAAAACTCAAGAGAATGATATGATGAGAAGCCCGTGGCTATAGGGTGGGAGTTTCTTTACCTGGAGGCTCCCCTAAAAGCAGAAATTCCTTTCCACGTCAGAGCAGACCCACCAAGGAAATGCTCCTTCCCTGGCAGGCTGGGATACAACCCTCTAGAAAACAAGAATAATATATCTGTTCCCTTCCACGTTCTCTCTTGAGTTTATAAATGTTGATGCAATATTTAACCTCAGGAAGGCTGCATTTCCAAGGAAAACCAAACCTTAAATGTTTCTGGTGGTTTTATATTTCAGTGTTTTGTATAATTTTCAGGGAGAACTATTTATTTTCTATTTGTGACCCTTGGTCTTTCAGCAGTTACACTTTAATGCATGCTATCCTGAAAACGTTTTACAATAAACTTCTGAATTTTGGAACCATTTGATTGAGTTGATTTGTATAATTAAAATGCACTTTTCGCATTAGTTTCTTAGCCTACCTTTGTAATGCTGTAGAGCTCAAAATTTGTGTAACGAGAAACATACACAATTTAAAGGATATCCCGGGACACCTTCAGTATATATGGTGTTATAAAAATATACATCAATTCCCAGCTGGACTTTATCCAGGTTTCACTATACAGATGGCTGTGTATACTGCCCTTCAGATCCCTACGGGAGAAGATTTATAACATCTCCCTTCTTCCTCCTTTAATAACTTGTTTCAGTGTCTAATAGTCATCGCGATGGTGAAGTTTTTTTCTCATTTCTGACTTAAATCTCTCTACCTGCCCGTTAACCATATTTCTTTGCCCTTTGACCTCAATAGAAGTGGGAAGCAGGCCATTATTATTATTACTCTTCTATTTCTTTAATAATCTGTTGAAAGACAATGCTTCATCCATTGTACAAATCTGTTTATTGTACCTGAGACAGGCATGATTTTATTTCAGAATCGAGACTATTTAAAAAATAATACTAGCACATGCTTCTAGAAAATTCAAATAAATCATAATGTATATGAAATAAAAAGCAAAAGTATATCCTCCCTTCCCACCATCTTGCTCTTCAACGTAATCTTTGTTCCTAAATTAGTATGTTGCTTTCCAGGCCTTTTTCTATGTAACTAGGTCAGGAAGTAAGTAAATAAATCTGTAAAAATATTATGAGAACAATAAAATAAAGATTCATGCTAATCATATGGTAATGTGGTTTCCATTGTGATTCTTTTCTCTCATTCTTATTAGTGTTTTGGTTCCCCAACATAAAATACCAGAAGGAAACTTAGTGATACAGTAGTGTTTCATTTTAAACACTACATGTACAGTTTTTAAATTATGTTAAATTGTAAAATTTAATCAAATTCAAAATGTGTGAAAATATTGATACAATCATGGAAAACTGACAGTATCGACTAAAGCTAAGTATACACCCACCCAGCAAACGTGGGCATATAATAGAAATGAGTGCTTATGGCCACCAAAAGACATGTAATAGAATGTTCGTAGCATCATTATTTGTAATGGCCCCGAACTGTAAAATCTAAGTGTCCTTCAAAGCAGAAGAGATAAAGAAACTGGTATAGTCATATAGAGCAATAAAGCACAGTTATAAAAAATGATTGAAATTCTGGATAATGGTTTTTTTTTTTAATTCTGGATAATGTTGAGCAAAAAGCTAGACCCAAAAGAATACATATGTATAACTTCATTTATATGAAGCTCAAAAGCATGTAAAAAATGGTCTATGGTAGTAGAGATAGAAGTAATGGTCTAGGGATCCCTGGGTGGCGCAGTGGTTTAGCGCCTGCCTTTGGCCCAGGGCGCGATCCTGGAGACCCGGGATTGAATCCCACGTCGGGCTCCCGGTGTATAGAGCCTGCTTCTCCCTCTGCCTGTGTCCCTGCCTCTCTCTCTCTCTCTCTCTCTCTCTCTCTCTGTGTCACTATCATAAATAAATAAAAATTAAAAAAAAAAAGAAGTAATGGTCTAGCTCTGTGGGATTATTGACTGGATAAGTATATGCAGGAATCTTTGAGAGTATTGGACATATTCTATATGTTGATCTGGATGGTGGTTACATGCGTAGGTACGTATTTAAAAATTAATTGATCTATGTACTTAATATTTGTCTACTTTGCTTTATGTTATATTCCTCACTTTCCACCTCCATCGTACTGAGTCTGGAGTTGCTGGTACCTTCTGGGGAGGTGGCTCCCTCTGTTGTACTACCCTTTTATGTATTCTAGGCAAAGCTTTTTTGGGTGACTGAGGGTAGGAGGTTTATTTTTATTGTCTGTTTTGCTCCATCATTTAGTACTCTTCCTTTCCTCTTTTACCTTCCAGGCATTTATACTTTAGTTACATTTTTAAAAAATATGATAAAATGATAATAGTATTATATTTAAAAGTTAGAGTTCACTTAGAGTTATAATTACTTGAATATTCTCATTTCTGCTTTTCTCATTTATAACTATAACTAAGCACAGTTATGTCTCCCAGTGAAAAATTTCATTCAGGTTATATTCCAATATAAGTGGATTATAACAGTATATCTCTTTCATAACTGAGGAAATTTGGATTTGGGTTTTTTCTTAGGTGATGAAAATGTTCTCAAATTAGGGTACCTGGGTGGCTCAATGGTTGTGCATCTATCTGCCTTTGGCTCAGGTCATGATCCCGGGGGTCCTGGGATCAAGTTCTGCATAGAGCCTGCTTCTCCCTCTGCCTACCTTTCTGCCTCTCTCTGTGTTTCTCATGAATAAATAAAAAAACCTATTTTTTTTTTAAAGAAAATGTTCTCAAATTATATGGTGGTGATAATTACACAACTCTCTAAATATACCAAAAACCACTCAATTGTATACTTTAAGGGTGAACTTTATGGTATGTAACAAAACAAAATTCAGCCAAAGTTTAAACATAAATTGAGAAACTCCCTTAAAATGTAGAAAGAACAGGGCATTAAAAAGATGACAGAAAAGATAAAAGATATAGAGAACCAATCCAGACTATCCAAGAACTATATTAGGAGTTTCAGAAAGAAAGAGAAAAGGACGCCTAGCTGACTCAGTGGTTAAGCATCCACCTTTGGCTCAGGGCATGATCCTGGAGTCCCGGGATTGAGTCCCACATCAGGCTCCCTGCATGGAACCTGCTTCTCCCTCTGCCTGTGTCTCTGCCTCACTCTCTGTGTCTCTCATGAATAAATAAATAAAATCTTAAAAAAAAAAAGAAAGCAGAGAATAAGAAATTAGCAAAGAAAGCATGTGAGAATTTCCCCAAGGTGAAGAAAGATATAATCAAATTGAATAGGCTTATTGAGAAGAAAGTGGAACGAAAAAAAGACCTCTAAACTAAACATAATCACTGTGAATCCTTAGAGTACAAGAGAATAGGATTCTAAAGGCCCAAAGATGGAAAAAAAAAAAAAAAAAGCTCACCTACAATGAAACAGGAATGAGACTGGCACACATTCTTTATCAGCAACCCAGAAAACCAGAAGATTATGAACAATGCATTTTTGGCCACCTAGAATACCAGACCCTAATCAACTATCATGAAACTCTGAGGGCAAGAAAATGCCTTTTCAGGGATACAAAAACTCTGCTTTCTTCAAAGTTGTTTTTCTAAGGAAGTTACTTGAGAATGTCCAGTAAAACAAGACAGTATACCAAGAAAGAAAAACCAGGGATTTAAGGAAACCGTTCCAACAGAAGAGAGTAATAAAAGGAGTTCCAAGCTGCTGGCTGTGCAGAAAGGCCTGGAAAACAATCTGCCCATGTTGGAATGGGAGAATGAAAGGTTTGACAGTATTCAGGGAGGGAAAAAACTCCCATAGATTCCAAAGATAGGATAGTGTGTTTGAGGTTAGTATACTGTAAAACTTTGGTTAAGGCAGATAATGCAAAGAAAGAAAGAGGAAAGAGAGAAAAAAAAAAAAAAAAAAGGAAGAAAGAAGGAAGAGGGGAGGGAGGGAGTGAAGAAAGAGGGAGGGAAGAAGGAAGAAAATATACCACAAAGCATTCTAGGAACAAAGTGTATTATATGCATAAGGAAATGTAATCATGGCACATAATTTGACTCTGTCATTAATAGTTATATAGTTTATAATGATGTAAGCACTGTTGATTGATTTCAAACTTTCCTAGAGAAACCATAGAAAAAGCACATAAGACTAAATTATGGTTACAGAACAAAATGTAAATGCCAGTCATCCTGACAAGGTAAAAATAAAAGTACAGATGATTTGCAAGATGAAAGGGGAAAATAAGAAGTAAGGGGAAGTGTAAGGGGGGCTGTTACCCTCTTAGAACATAAAATGTATGATACCATCTGTATTTGACAGAACAAAAAAGAAAGTTTTAGTGTATAATGTAGGTTACAAAGATAACCAACAGATGGGGGCAAAATGTTTGAACTCTTATATCTGCTTATAGACTATCTCACAGTCTCTTTGTTGTGTGTTCCCATCCCTTCTTATTTTTTTCTATCATTCTGATGGTGTAAGGAGAGGCTGTAAACCTGTGTGCTCAGTCTACACTGTGAGCCTTTTGTATGTTATTCACAAAGCTCCTAAACCATCTTTCATGCACAAGATTCTGGCTCTCTTCCATCAACTATTGAATGAACATTAGAAATTTTCTCTAATGGTGCTGCCTACCAATCAAATGTTTAATTTTAGTAGAGTTGCCACCTTTTATATATTTTTATATACACACACACATATATATCTCATTGTTTTTGCTATAATGTATATACATTCCTGGAAAAATTGTTTTGCACACATACTAGAAATCAGGGTTCATGATAAAAAAAATACTATGAGTAGAGAGGCCCATTCAAAAATCTTTGCAAATTAATAACCAGTAACTAACTGAAAAAACCAGTAAAAGTCTTGATAAAATACCAGCATAGTTAAAAAGGATATGCTAAATTTCTATAAATAAATGCTACAGTATATATAGGACTTTGTGAACAAAGGAGCTGAAGGAGTTCTCACTGGAGGGGGATATAAAGAGGAGCAGAGGCTTTTAGTTGCACCAAAGATTGGGGGAGAGTCAAACAGGAAGCACTTCCTAGACAGGGCACGTGTCTAGGCAGAGCCAAGAGGAAGAGCTGGACATGCGTGGGCCCTGCATGTGGTGAATGGGCCCTCTTGTGGCTTGCCGGGTCCAGCTGTGCTTGTTTACTTTGTGTTCAGGGGCTGTTATTAGGTGGCACAAAAGTTGAGACAATGAGAAAAAAACCAACAGATGAAGAGATGTCACTATTTTGTAATATTGAAATTATTTTGTTTGCCAACTCTGTATGTGCAAATTAACCAGAGTTTTAGCAGGACATGTTATATGTAAACATTTTAATGTACTGTACTTTTATTATATTAGGAAAAATGATTGAAAAGGATACAGGGGAAATGCTCATTTCTGGGAGGACTTAAAACACCTAAGTTTGTTCATTCAAATTTTATACACTGGGTTTTCATAAAAATGAAGAATAAAAAACATGCAATGTCAGTAGTATTATTTCTCATGCCAGGAAGTTTTTTAATAATTTGGGAGCCAAATATGCTATTTTAGGCAAAGTTTCTGTTGGTGTTTGCTTTCTACTATTAAGGCGTTGTTTTATGATTAAATCAAACCCAGCACTGACTGAATATTCTTTATTTCAAACATTTCAACAAAGAATCATATATGTGTAGATTGGTGTAGATATTTTAAATATATTTTAACAAGCCACAAGACAGGTTGAGAAAGTTATAATTTATCAAGTGTATATAGTAAATGGAAAAATAGGCTCTATGATGCATTTGAATTCAGTTGAATTCAATATTGTAAGGATCACAAACATTAAAATGTTTAAATCCTTTTATTTTCCAAATCTATCCACTTTCCCTTAAGAGATAATTATATTTTAATAAGCGTTTAAAAATAGAGAATTGATGGTTGATAAAGTTTTGTTTTTCTCTTAACTAAATAAGAAGCCTATTTCTCTTTCTTAAAAATTCTTTAAAAATAGCTTTTCTTACTTGAAAACTATTTTTCATATTTCAAATTGTCACTTTTCAAAAAGTTGCTATGTATTTATTATGCAGTCTTGATATCAAATAACCTTTGTTTTTTATGGCTTTAAAAAGTGTGTTTGTTGCAAGGCCTTCTGAACAGATATTTTGAAATCACCGTGTTAGTCTGCCTGACAAGCTGTTGTTGTTGTTGTTGTTTTGTGATGTGAGCTGTGAATACATGTCCTGCTGTTACTTTTTTAACACCTGCTCCTGGTTGCTTGCTGTTTTAGTTGATGTGAACTGGGCAGCTTCCTCAAGTCATTAGTCTCACTGCAGCGTTTTTGGTAGTCAGTTGGTTGATTTCCATTTGTTTCTGTAAGGTCGTGATTAAGTTTAAAATTAAAAGATACCTCACTACCTATTTTAAAGCATCTGTGTGCCGTACCCTTTTTTTTTTTTTTTTTACTGAATTCCAATTAGCATGTTATGGAATAAAAAGAAACTGTTATCAAGATGTACCTAATAATGTTAATAGCATTTGTGTGTAAGAAAAAGCTATTTAGAGGGGAACAGAATTGGTCAGCAAAGGCGAATAATTACTAAATTCACAATGTAGTGTTTTGTTGCATTTCCAATTACCAAATTCTGTATACTCATTTGTTCCTTTGAGTCACATGCCTTATGTGGGAAGGCAGCCTTACATAAATATGATGATTGAGTCTGTGCTAGAAAACACTAACTGGGTAAAATGGTCAACTATATTTTTGAATCAAAACCTTTTATCTTTTAAGTGACCATATGGTTATTACAATAGAAATCTAAACAGACTTTCCGATGACTTTCTCTGATAATTTCTATTTCTTGTCTCTGTAAAAGACAGTTCTATTACAAATGAGTTTTATGTATTTTGAGCTTGTTTAATTCCTCCTCCTTAGTTAAGGAGATTGGGTTGGATAGTTCGGCAGTTTTGAATCTTACAGAACCTTTCACGCTTTAAAGACATTTTGTATTTTTCTTTAGCAGTAGTACCACGATTATGATTAAGTAATTATTTGTATAGTTATTTAATGAATACCTCTCTTGATAGAATAAGCTCTATGTATCCAGAAACCAAATTACCATCACCAGCGGTACAATGTATAATCAAATACATGGAGGTCATGGCAATCTTAGTTTGAACCCATATCATGTGAACATTCTTTTCACATATTTAATGTTAATATTTAATAGGTGTTAGAAAACATCATTGTGTAAACATGTTAATCATTTGCACAAAAGGCCTCCATCCCCTAAATGAGAATGATATGTAATATGCTGAATTAATTAGGACAGCATCGAGGAGATGCCTGTCTTCTATATTTGTTCACTGTGAGGACAAGGAGTTTTATCTGATTTGTTCATGGGTTTATTTCTAGCAGCAAGAACAGTGCCTGTCACAGAAATATATGTTGAATCAATGGATTAATAAAAGTAATGACACAATTTAAGAGTAAGAAAGTAAAAAAAACCTGATAAAAAAATGCCCAAAAGATTCAAATAGACACTTCACAAAAAACATACAGGATGGCACATAAAAAGATGACCAACATTATTCATCATTAGAAAAATACAAATTAAACCCCCAGTGAGATGTTGCTACACACATATTAGAATGACTAAAATAAAAATAACTAGCAGTAGCAAGTGCTGGTGAGGATGTGAGGTGTTAGAGCTCTCATTGGTTGGTGGTGGAATAGGCCACTCTGGAAATCAGTTAGTCAGTTTCTTACAAAGTTAAACATACAGGGACGCCTGGGTGGCTCAGTGGTTGAGTATCTGCCTTTGGCTCAGGGGGTGATCCGCGGTCCATGGATCAAGTCCTGCATTGGGCTCCCTGTGAGGGGCCTGCTTCCCCCTCTGCCTATGTCTCTGCCTCTTTCTCTGTGTCTTTCATGAATAAATAAATAGAATCGTAAAAAAAATACAAAAAAAAAAAAAAGTTCATATACATTTAGCATATGACCCAGCAACCTCAGTCCTCAATATTTACTCAAGAAAAGTGAAACCATAAGTCCACACATATACACTCACACGAAAGCCTGAACATGGGTTATTTGTGAAGGGTTTATTCATAATTTCTAAAAATTGGAAATAGTCCAAATGATCACTAACTGGTGAATGGATAAATAAATGGCTAAATAAACTATGACACATTCATACAATGGAATATTATGCAGCAAGAAAAGGGGACAAACCACTAACACAAGCAACAACATGGATGACTATCAAGTGCATTACGCTAAAGTGAAAGAAGCCAGACTCAAAAGGCTACTGTATAATACCATTTATATAACATTCTGGAAAAGCAAAACTATGGAACAGAGATCAGATAAACATGGAGAAGAGCTCACCAGGGGCTGGGGTGGAAACAGAGAATTGACTACAAAGAGGGAGAACTCTTTGGAATGATGGAAATGTTCTCCATCTTGACTGTGATGGTGCTTACCCAACTCTATACATTTGTCACAATTCATAGAGCTGGACACCAGAAAAAGGGTGCATTTTACTGCATTTAAATTAGACCTTAATAAACCTGACTCAGAACCAGACAAAGAAGGAGTTGATGAGGCTTTTCTCTGTAAGTAGGTGAGTAGATCATTAGTCTGCTGCTTTGAGAATCAGGAATGAACTCAGACTTTCCCACCAAAGAAATGCCTGAGACTTGCCCCACTACTTATCATCCCACTATTGTTATTCTTTTTGTTGCAGGCTTTTAAGTTTCTTGTGGCAAGGTCTTTCGATTTTGTTTATCAGGATCAAGGATCAAAAACCTTTTATTAAGTGATAGCTGCCATTTAGCATTGTGTAAGACCCCGAACCCCCAGTGCCTCATCAAGTGGGTCTAGTTGATGCAGCACATGCCCTGTTTGCCACCCCACAGATTTGCTGAGAGAATCAGAAGATGGCGTGCCTGCACTGTGTAAACTGTAAAGTACTAAAGAAATATATGTGATTTCATTGCCAAATATTAAACCTAGATATAATAAGCAAACTTGGATATCAGGCATTGGAGAGCAACCCACAAACATAGTATGGATAAGATGTGTAGGAAAGATGCACCTGACTTGCTTCTGTGCTGACCCACTGCTGCCTCCTTGTCCAATAGAGTGAATCTGGTGTTCAGGTGTTTTGTCCAAAGCACCCATGAATGGCAGGAATGCAATTCCACACATTGGACAATGTGAAGTGACTTAGTCAAAGGACCGCAATTGGCAAAAGTTGAACTTAGAGGCTCTGAAGGAGTGAATCTTCAACAGGTGTTTTGTATTATTTTGTTTTTCTGTGCTATGTCTAGTCTTTTATGAGATGGGGCTCCTCTTGCTTTAGTCCAGGTGACCATCGCTATAAATGTGCTGTATCACTCATACCCAACATTTTCTTCTGATGCCTCATCTTCCAGTGTTTTTGCCACTTCAGTTCTCCATAGATTTTTATTTCATGTAATAGCCAGCTTTTATCCTCATGAGTATTCTCATGAACCCACTGGTGTCAGTGATAAGGTTTTAGCTACAGTCGTAACAGATTTCTCTTCTTTCTATACATACACACACCATTAGAAATTTTGCCTTTTTGCTTCTTAGATCGCTATGTACTCTGTCTTGTAGAGGCACTTCAGGTTGAGCTCAACAAATACTTACTTGCTTGACTTCGTGTGTTTTTTTTAATTAAAAAAATTCTTATTTATTTTTAAAAGATTTATTCATTTATTTTTAGAGAGAGAACACGAATAGGAGGGGCAGAGGGAGAGAGAATCTCAAGCAGATTCCTTGCTGAGCATGGAGGCTTGATCTCTGGGTCATGAGATCAAGACCTGAGCTGAAACCAAGAGTTGAACACGTAACTGACTGCACCATTCAGGTGCCTCAGTTCTTTTTTTTTTTTTTTTTTAAGTTGACTCCATGCCCAGCATGGAGCCCCAACATGGCTTGAGCTCACGACTTTGAGATCAAGATCTAAGCTGAGGTCAAGAGTTGGATGCTTAACCAGCTGAGCTACTCAGATGCCTCCTGTTTCTTTACTTGTAAAATGCAGGCAATAGTTTCAAATTTGCTATTGCTACCATGTTGCTGTAGGAATCACTATAGCTTAGGAAAGCTGCCAGAAGCTCCAAAGTTCTGTGCCAGTATGAGGCAGTAGTATTATTAATGGCATTCTTCTCATGATTTTAACACTGATAAATTATTATGTTTCTCCAGGAAGAGTCACCCCAGGGCAGCTCATGTCCTATATTCAGCTCTTTAAGAACAATCTCAAAGCTATAGTGAATCACTGTGGGCTTCTACAGCTTGGGCTGGCCACAGTTCAAACCCTGAAACACCCGCAGACTGCCAAGTGGGACAACTTCCTGGCTTTTGAAAGACTCCTCCTCCAGGTATGTTGCTATAGGAGTTTCTTGGGATATTAAGAATTAAAATTTTCGCTTCCGGAGGAAAATTTTTGATGTTTATTATAGTCTTAGTTATAAGTCATATTATTGGCATATACTCTGTATCATGTTCTCTAAGAGCCTCTAAATTATAATTATAGTAGAAATTTTCCATACCTATGTTTTGGTTGTTGTTGTTGTTGTTGTTTTTGACAGTGACATCTTTGGTTTTTCACTCGTACCAAGAACATATTTTGAGCATTTGACTAACCTCTTTTCAATTTTATGCCATCTGGAACTTTCTTGATCTTCCTGGCATCTTTATTCAGTCTTTGCAGAATATTACTACTATTTACATTTCTCCTGATACTAATCTCTAATCCTAAGTGCTCTCCACATAGACTCAATATAATTTACTCATTTTTAATATTTATTTTATACTCTTTCATTTAACAACTAAGACTAGAAATAAAATAGAAATATCTCTGATACTTATATAACCCTTCCTTGCTCTGATTCTCCTTTGTCCTTTCCCAGAGTAATCACAAGCTTGATTTCTTGTTTCTGTATTTTTATTAAATATTTAGCCATAAATAGAGTATTGTGCCCTGAGTTTTACTTTTTATGTAAGTAATATTGTACTATAGATAGTCCTCAACAACTTGTGTTTTCCTCTCAACATTCTATTTTTAAGATCATTCAAGGTGACACATATAGATCTAGTTCATTTATTTAAACTATACCATACCATACTATTTGATTGTATGAACATACAACACTTTATTTATCCAATTCATATGGATATATAGACTATTTCATATTCGTGTGTGTGTGTGTGTGTGTGTGTGTGTGTGTGTGTGTGTAGAGGGAGGGAGAGAGAAAGAGAGTGAGAAAGAGAGAGAAGAAAGAAGAAAGAATGTAGTAAATATCCCAGAACATGTGTTTTGGGTACATGTGAAAGTTTCTCTAAGACACATATCTTAGAAAGAATGTTAGGTTGTTGACATGCATATTGTTGAATTTACTAAATATCAACAAAATAATCATTGAAGAGGTTGACCTAGTTGACCCTTCTACTAGGCATATATGATATTTTGTTTCCCTTCATAGTGTCCAGTACTCAGTATTATCAAATTATAACATTTTTTAAGAGTGGGTCAGTGCTATTTCTTTATATAAGTTTGCAATTCTCTGACTACTGATGAGGTCGAGCATCTTTTATACTATTTATTGACTCTTCAGTTTTCCTCTTCTGTCAATTGCTTGTTCTTATAACTGTGCCCATTTTTATTCATTGGTAACAGAAAAGCTGTCTTATATCATGCAAATACTTCTCCGAGGCTGTGGTTTGTCTTTCAATTCCAGCATCTTGTACAAGAGTTTAGAGTTTTAATGTAGTCTAGCTAATTAATATTATCCTTTATGATTTGTGTTTATGTTTGATATTAAAATCTATTTCTACCCCTAATTTCCAAATATATTGTTCTGTATTTTTTTGCTAAAAATTAATTTTTGGCATTTGAAATTTTAATCCACATGGAATTTGTTTTTGTTTTTGATATTATTCAGAGCTTTCTTTTCTTCCGTATGGATAGTCTAGTCTGCCACATATTTATGAAATACTACATTGTATCGTAAATTACTTACCTAAGAGTTGTTTTCCTCTTTCTCGTGTTGTCCGAAGACCAGTCAATTTTGTTCCAATGTCTACTTTTTCCCCAAATGATTCGGGCAAATCCAGATTGTTCTCAGAATACATTGGCATTCTCATTTCCCTACCTAATGATTAGTTTAGCAGTTCAAGCCAAAGATAGGCAAAGGGTGTAGATATAGATATAAGTATATAATAAAGAAACAATCTCCTTTTTCTGCTTCTTGATGTATGCTTAGGATGTGAGCATTTTGTGCTAATGAAGGGAACTCACTGTGATCCTGAGGAAGACAGACATAACCTGGATCTTTGATGACTTTGAACTTCAGCTCAAATACCTTGTTTTGTAAGAGAATAATTCTTATTGTTTGAACCACTTAAAAAACGTTGGTTTTCAGTTATTTGGAGCCAAGAGATCTTCATCCTTTTCCTAGTGATATGTAATATACTAAAATCCCATAGAAAAGTGGGTTGATTTCTGTTTCTGGTCTGTTCCAGTGGCCAGTTTATCCATCACAGAATTAATACTACAGTGTTTTAAAATCAGTATGTCCAGTTTTATACTTTTCCTTATAAGAGGGAATTATTAGATCTGTGGGTATTTTAAAGGCTTTAATACCATTGTTGAAATTTTTTAAGAAACAGTTTTCTGACTGTCCTTTGCTGCCTTATAGGGTTACTCTTGACTTTGCCCAACAACTTTGCATTTGTATTTGTGCTTGTTTCTTCCTTTCTCCACTTTCTTGATACCACTTTCTTTTTGGGTGCATGACCACATACTAGGACGCTGTTCAATAGAGGCAGTGAAAAGAGGCATCGTCATCTTACTCTTGTCGTTAAAGAAAATGTTCTAAAATTTTAAAACCATTAAATATTATGTTTGCTGAGTTCTTTTTTTTTTTTTAATCAGGCTAAGAAAGTTCCTTCCTAAACCACGTTTGCTGAGTTCTTATTTTGTTGTTGTTTTTATTATGTATAAGTGTTGAATTTCAGTTCTAAATACTATGAATTTTTTTAGATGACTATGTAGGGTTTTTTTCTCCCTTAATTGTTAATGTGGTGAATTGTATTTATAATTTTTTAATGTTAAGTAATTGTTATTGCATTCCTGGATAAGTTCAACTTGGTCCTACACACACATACACACACATACTACTGGATTTAGTTTGCTAATATTTTACTTAGCTGTTTGCATTTATGCTCATAGATGAGATTAGCATATACTTTTTCCTTATTGTGCTGCCGTTGTATGGTTTTGAAACAAAGGTTTTGGCAGTTTTTAAAAATCAGGGCGAGTTTAATTTTTCCAGAGCTGTTTGCTCAATGGTGAAATAAAAATCTCTAAGGAATCATCTCAACATAGCTCTGTTGTTGCTAGATTTAGATTTTTATTTCCGATTTAATTATGTAAATATTTCTCGATCTATTTAATCTGTTTTTTCTTGAGATTATTTTGGTAGTTTCTATTAGCTTAAGTTGGCTACTCGTTTGTACTTTCAAGTTTATTGGCATACATTTATTCATAGAATTCTGAAGAATTTAAATCTCCTCTGAATCCATAGCCATATTCCATTTTTGAATGCCTAGTATTTTTATTGTGCTCACTTTGGCCTTCTTTTGGTCAGTTTGAGCGGCATAATGACTCGTTCTGAAGATCCAGTGGTCTGTCCCTGCACCGGTGAGCCTCTTCTATGCCCTTGCCTGTACTTCTCTATTAAAGGCCAGGAGTTCAGAGGAATACCACAGTTCTACTAGAATACCAGGGGTTACTGTGGCATTCTCCTTTCCATATCTGAAACTCCCCCTCTCTGACAGTGAAGAACCTGTCTCTCATCACCCTCAACATATTTCATGACGTGACAAATTCTCCCCGATATGTAATGTGTTCCATTAGAGCTGCTGCCTCTCTCACTGCTGCCTCACCTGGGCTCTGTCTTCCTGCTGCAGGCCATGGCCAAGTCCACGTGGATGTTCTCTTATGCTTCACACACCGGCGCCCTGCTGAAGCCCCCATGTGGATGCCCTTCTCACATCACTTGAGGTCCAACACCTTGCACTGTGCTGCCCCTGTCTCACCCTCAGGCATGGGTGCCCTCCTCACTCCACAGTCTTCAGGACCCCCCAGCGGGCTCCACGGCTGCTCCCCTGGCACAGATGTCTCCTCATTGGGCAGACTCTGGCTCCCTGCCAGTATCCTGCCGTTGCCACTCCCCTGTTGAGATGTTTATACTTCCTGCTCAGGCTCTAACAGGGTCTTGGGATAGTACTCTCTTCCAACCTCCAATGAATGCTTTTCTCACCTCCTTTGGTTCTGACAACCCATAGAGGCCTGCTGCTTCATTTCCCCCCACATCCCATGACCCCCATCCCACCATGCCCTCCTCACGAGCCCCAGGGGCCTTGATAGACTTCTGTATGCTTCCTTCGACCTGCCACCCTTCCCCCGACCCCCTTGCTCAGGTTCTGCTACCCTGCACTGGGCCCTCATTGCCTCTGGCCTCCACATGGATGTCCTCTCTCTCCTCCTGGGGTTCCAACAGTGCTGGGTCCTGCCACTCAGTAGGTGAAGATGCTCTCCTCACCCGCCTTTGATGGCAACAGCCTACACTGTTGCTCCCCCCACCCCATGGGTACCCCTTTCGTTCCTTTCAGCTCTGATCACCTGCTCAAGGCCTCTTCTCCAATTCTTTCCTCCTCACTGCCCTGCCGCAGAGACAGCTCCCTCACCCTCTGCTGCCTGTAGTTCCAAAATCTGACAAAAGTGTTTCAAAACAAGGCAGAGCAGTTTTCTCTCAGGAATGATCATCTCTCAGCTCACTAGAGAAGCTCCTGAAGAAACTTGATGCATATAAAGTCCAAGCTATTTTATATTTATAATTAATTTTTAGAATCCTGTTCCATATTAGACTGCCTCAGATGTGACCATGGGACTTGATGTGGTTCCTTTAGCAAGTGGCAAGGAATAAAAACACTGGGAAAAAGACGTAAGCATTTATTTATTTATTTATTTATTTTTTTAAGACGTAAGCATTTAAAATGCTAAGACCCTACTTTTATCATAATTGCACATTACCCAGGCTAGTGCGGTGTTCTCAGTCATTTCTGGGTCCTTGCAAATTAGTGTTTTAGCATAGGCGAACCTGTAGGCCGGTCATCATAATTGCTCTTTGGTTATGGACATGCTTCCTTTATATAGTGTGTACACTTATCCATCAGGGTAACAAGGCCTGATGTAAAAGGGGGCATCCCTTTTACAGACTTTGGTTTGAAAGGAGACCATCTAAGTTTATTTTGAGGATGAGGGCAACTTCTAGCTTTTCCCAAAGAGCTTGAGAGCCACCTAGATGCAGATCTCAGCCGGCATTGAGAGTTGTTTATTTCTTTGAAGACTCATTTCCACCACTCTCTACCAGGCCTCTGTCACTGAGACCTCAATGTTGACTTTATAACTAACATTACAGACAATCTTGGTTAAGAAAAAGAAATTGGTCCTGGAGATCTGTAATTAAACACAGGTTAACTGCCTTTCCTCTGCACTACCGTCTCTCAGTTCAGTGGTTTTGGCAATTTTATGACAAGTCAGCAACAGATCTGAGTACAATTCATGAGACTTACGTTTGGCTCAGGCTTCTGAAAATGACAGAAAGATAATGTTACGTGCTCGAAAGAGAAACCGTTTTGAGTGTTGTTGGGAAAAATCTAATATTTATTAGCAGTGAATATGCTTTTAAAAACCAAAGGAGATAAAATATCTTCTCAATTCCTTTTCCTCTCCCTTATCTCCAAAGTTCCAAAATCAGTCTGTGTTTAAGGCGTTTGGTACATATGGGCTCATTAAGAGATAATTATTTCTGTTTCAAGTTTAAAATGTAGAAAAGAGCAAAAGTTAACTTGAACATGGATATGTTTATGATTCTATTAAGGAATGTATTCATTTGTAAGAGTAGCTTTGCTTTTTTTTTTTAAATACAAATATGGATTTACTTAATTTGGATGGTAGTCTATGGAGAATTCTCTTTTTATTATATACCACGCAAGTTTGATTTAGTCACCTCATCTAATTCGGTTTAAATTGCTTATCTCATAGTGTTTGCTGTTGTTAGGACAGAATAAAATTATGTATGTGTATCACTAAGTACAGTGCTTGGCATATAGTAAGTGCTCAATAAATAGCAGTTATTTTTTTATTCTTTCAGCTGAACCAGAAATATCACATTGCCAATTTATTTTATGCGAGTAATGCCTTTTAACATACTCTCACCTAGATTTTGTTTTTTTACTTAAAATTTGTTAAGGAAAAATGAGATTGTTACTTAGAAAAATGCTACCGACTCCTTGTATTTACTGTTTGATAATGTTTCACAGCATTTTTCTTTAAATGTAGACATAAATCCCATTGTTTCTACAATGCATATCTAATGTTTTTATAATTGTCACAAAGAAAAACTTTATTGACCATAATTTATCATGGCTATGAAGCAGTCGCAAACTGTGTGTAGAGAAGGGAGCTGGGTTTATACTTCCTAAAAAACAGACCATGTTTTCTATCTCCAGTTATTTCTTTAGGCAGAATTTATATTTCTAAATTAAAATATCCAACTTGGAAAGTGATTTTTAAATAAAATATAAAGGAGTTACAAAGCTATTCAAGATAAGCCACGTGCACGTTGCTTTAGTTTTAAATTCCACCTTCCTTTGCAATGAAAAGTAGGCATACTAGTTACTAGTTGTCAAAGCAGTTTTAATGGGTAGAATGAGTTCCTTTTGTGATATACTAAATTTCAAAATATCTCTTCTATAACAAATCAGATTTCCCTAAGCTAAATAAGTGTGTCTGCTTGTGCTATAATAAATTAAGGGTTTGCCTTCCCAGTCCTCTAGAGCTTCTGTGATGTTCCCGGCCCTTTGGCTTGGTTTGGAAATGTCATGCCTCATTTCAGTTCCATACCTGACCTCACTGACAACCTGGGAGGTCCTATTTTGTTATAATTTGTCACTTACAAAAGTACTGGTGACATCATTCGAGTGAAGAGTAAGGCAAGGGGATGCCTGGGTGGCTCAGCAGTTGAGCATCTGCCTTCAGCCCAGAGTGTGATCCTGGGGTCCTGGGATCGAGTCCCCTATCGGGGTCCCTGCATGGAGCCTGCTTCTCCCTCTGCCTATGTCTCTGCCTCTCTCTCGGTGTTTCTCATGAATAAATAAATAAAATCTTAAAAAAAGTGAGGTAAGTAGAAAAAGATGATCCCCAAAGTCAGACCTGAGTGTCATTTATAGATTAAGGAGATTTTTTTTAATAGGTTTTTCCTGAAAAGGAAAATTGTGGAGCATGTTTAAAAGGAAACCTCTTACTTCTTTTATACTCCACTTTCAACAGTTCTGACACCAAACATGTAGGGCTTTTCCTATACCAACCAGTTCTCCAACTCTAAATAGCAACTAAGTGGCCCGCATTTCAGTCATGACACTAACTACCTGGATCTAGTGCAAACCCCACAGGTTACAGGCTCAGTGCCACAGGACTGCCCCCAACTCCAGACACCAACTGCAAATCTGGGCCTCTCCTACTTCTCACCAACTTCTTCTGTATTGGGTCTCCCATGACCTCTTCCTTGGGTTTGGTAATTTGCTATAATGGCTCACAAAACTCAGAGATATATTTATTTAAGTTTACCAATTTATTATAAAGGATGTTACAAGGATAAAGATAAATATTCAGATTAAGAGGTACATCGGGTGAGGTCTGGAAAGGTCTTGAGTGCAGTGGCTTCTGTCCCCATGTGGTTGGGATGTGCTACCCTCCCAGCACATGCATGAGTTTACCAACCCCAAAGCTGTATACTTTAGGGATTTTTGTGGAGGCTTCATTACATGGGCAGGATTGATTGACTCAGACTATAGCCCCTCTCCTTCCTGGAGGATGGGGATAGGGTGAAGCTGAAAGTTTCAGGCTTCTATGCATGGCTTGGTCTTTTTAGTGACCAGTCCGCAGGAACTATCTAGGAATTCACCAAGAGTAACCTTGTTAGAATGAAAGATGCTCCTATCATCCAAGAAATTCCAAAGGATTTAGAAGTTCTGTGTACCAGGAACCAGAGTCTAAGACTAAATATTAGAACAAATGATGCTCTTAGCACCCCTATTGCTCAGGAAAATACAGGAGTTTTGTGTGCCAGGAACTGGGGGCAGAGACTAAATATATATTTCTTATTATGTCACGGTGTTTTTCACAGTATTACATCAAAATGACTCACAAAGGCAAGTAGTAGAGAGGAAGAAGTTCCCTCATTCCTGATTTCCACCAGGAGGGGGTTTTTGTAGGCATGTTCCTAGTCTGTCTCTGACCCTTTACACCCTCCTCTCTTGGGAAGAGAGGTGTTTTTTTCTGGTTGGCCAATTTGGGATGATGGGACAGGCTACATACACTCTGCCTTTTTTCCTCTCGAGAGGGGCTCTCCTTGTGGAGAGCACTTCAGCTCTTCCAGGGCGAGAATCTGCCTTCTTCTTTCTCTACTCTTCTTACTCTTTAAAGCATGCTGGAAGCAGGGAGCAGGTGCTGTGGCCTGCGTCTTCGTGGGAGGGCTTCCCTGGTCAGAGCTGGCTCGCAACCTGGAGGAATAGACTGCCTGGAGCTCCATAGGGACAAGTGGCCAACAGACCTGGTACTTTTACCACCCAGGCTGGCCTTTATCATTAATAAGAGTGATGTTTAGACTCATGCCTTTACTAAGGTCTGCTTTCTCAACGTGTTCAGAACCGTGGCTGGGAAGAGGGGTGCTTTTTTTTGGTGGCTCCCTTGGAGAGCCCTACAGTCATCAGCAGTAGTTTTGAATGAAATTTCTTAAATATTTTTGGAGAAGAGTTAAATGGAGATTTGTCAGTTACCTCTTTGGACATTTGTATTAAGCAGTTGTTACAAAGAGAGGTAGGAGGGAGACTATGACATAATGCAGAGGAAAACTTTCTTTTTTGATAATTAGGTTGAAAATAGCAAAGGTAGTTTTCCATTCTGAAAACAAAGGGAGCAGATTTGGGCAGAAGAGTGCTACCATTTTTCATTGATCTTAGGATGTTCATTTTTTTGCATTTTAATATTTCTGAAATTGAGACACATCCTGAAATCCATGGTATTTCTCTGTTTAATGGCAGTGTTCTGTTTCTTACTAGAGTATGTAAAATAATGGTGTGTGTTGTAATCAGTGATATCTTAAAGTCAATCACACGGGGCTTCGAAGGTAGGAAGCAGATGAAAAATCCCATCCAGACCTTAGGTCTGACTTGGTGTCTTCCTGATTGTTGCATTGCCCATTGGGTTAAAATAGTGGCAGTTTGTCTTTGTTGGCTGTGTGATAAAAGGTTTGTCACTTGGGATATTCATTTCACTTTAGCACCTTTTTAAGTTGAGGAGGTGATTTTTTTTTTTTTTTCCCCAGCAAGTTTGTGCCCAGTGAACTATGCTGTGAATACATCAGGACTATTTAAGGGACACTGAACTTTCCCCTAATATGCTTTAGGACTAGGGATGAATGCTTTGGGGATGACCTCTTAGGCTAGCACTATGAGGTCTTAGGTTAAGATTTTTCCAATTGGATTCTTGATAGCTCAGGAATGTGTTGACTTAGCTTGGGTCCCTATAGTGAAATACAATTTGTATAATATTTTAAATATTGGGCAGCCTGGGTGGCTCAGCGGTTTAGTGCCACCTTCAGCCCAGGGCCCAATCCTGGCGACCTGGGATCGAGTCCCACGTTGGGGTCCCTGCATGGAGCCTGCTTCTCCCTCTGCCTGTGTCTCTACCTCTCTCTCTCTGTGTCTCTCATGAATAAGTGAATAAAATCTTTTAAAAAAATATTAAAACAGTGCTTGTAAATAGTTAAAAATCATTAAATTTTATTTATAAATTATTTATAATAATTTATTTATATAAATATAAATATATTATTTAAAATAAACACATGATTAGTGTTTTAAAGCAATACTAATGTGCAAAATTTACTTATTTGCTTTTTTTAATATTTTGTATGTAACTCATTTTGATTAAAAACATGCGAGACCTTTTATTTGCAGCTGCTGATTACTTGTTGTCGTTTTTTTTTTAAAGATTTTATTTATTTATTCATGAGAGACAGAGAGAGAGAGAGGCAGAGGGAGAAGCAGGCTCCATGCAGGGAGCCTGAGACGGGACTCGATACCGGGACTCCAGGATCATGTGCTGGGCTGAAGACAGGTGCTAAACCGCTGAGCCCCTCAGGGATCCCTGATTACTTGCTTTGAACTAAAATTTAGTTAGAACAACAGACCTGAAGTTAGTTACTTTGATTTAAGAAATAGAACCACCAAGAAACACTACTTAGAACACTGAGAAAAGGGACGCCTGGGTGGCTCAGGGTTGAGCGTGTGCCTTTGGCCCACGATGTGTGATCCCGAGTCTGGGGATCGAGTCTCTCATCCGGCTCCCCGCAGGGAGCCTGCCTATGTCTGCCTATGTCTCTGCCTCTTTGTGTGTCTCTCATGATTACATAAATAAAATCTTAAAAAAAAAAAAAAAAAAAAGAACAAGTGAAAAAAATAACAAGTACAAAGGTTGGTATAGTCTCCCAACACTTCTAACCATTTGCTTTGTTTGTCTTCCTTTCTCCGTCTATAGATTGCTGCAGGGCCTCCTTTCGGAGTGTTTCACATTATTCTTAGCTCTTAAGTATTAGCTTCAGGACTGAGTTAGAGATCTCCTCTTCCCAGGCACATCCACATGCGAACACATGCATGTGTACACACACACACACACACACACACACGCACTCTTCCTCTTCTGTGCATAATAGGGCTTGAGAAAAGAAAACTAGAGCTGAAACAACTTTGATTCTGATAAATAGAGAACCTTGGAGCTTTAAAATATTAGAATTTTTTTTCCCCAGCTTTTGTCATGGCTGGTCCAGATCAAAACGTAAACGCCAAACTTAAATGCCATCTCCTCAGGGAAGTCAAGCCTTTCTTGAGTAGCTTTGTGCATCACTTTGTTTTAATTTTGCTTCTCCTTTGCTGACATTTTTTTGTTTGCACATTCATTGTCTTCCTCACTAGACCGTAAGAGAGGTGAGACTAGGGACTCTGTTGCCCTTGTTTGCAAGGATGTTCCAGAATGTACTCTCCTCATTTTCACGATTGCACTAGCAGGCTTAATTGCCGGCCTGTAGGAATTTGAGAAGTTATCAACATGGGGTTTACTTGCCACAGGTTAGTACCTGAGTATGAATAAATACTTAAGAGTTTTATTAGAATAAAAAAATAATGTCTTATATATGGACTCAGGACAGGGACTTCTTTATGTTAACACCTATTCTGACTTCTTAGGTAGCATGTGGCCACCCAACATAATAACTGTGTTTCCCAGTCACCTTTGCAGCTAGGTTCTGGCAAGTGAGACATAAGTAGAAGTGATGTGAGCCACTTTCAGGCTGAGCACAGAAAGGGCAGGTACACGGCTTTTAATCTTTTTTCCTACATGCTGAACATGTGGCCAGGATGGCAGGTGCAGGTGTCCCACCTCAGGTCAGGAGAAGAAGCTGTGTTGGAGATAATTGAACAAATGATAGAAGGACCCTGGTTAGTTTGCTGAAAATGCAGTCAACATCGTGCTGACCCTGGACCACCTACCTGGACTTTATGTAACTGAGAAAAACGTTCCTATCTCGCCTAAGCCACTATAATTTTGGGTCTTTGTGATAGTAGGTAAACTACATTTTGATACACATGGACATCTTTTGCTGACATTTTCACCAGCAGTTCTGTGAGCTTTGTAATTTTTATCATTTTATGATCTCATGAGAAAGTAGTCAAAATAATGAATTGTCACGATACCTGTACTCTTAAATATCACCAGATTCTGGAATATTTGGAAATAGCACATGAGATTCAGCTCATTTTCATGCAGCCATAAATTGTTAGAGTTTTAAAATTTTCCAAATTTACTGGCAGAGTCCCAAATGAAAGACATTTGGAATTAAAGAGATCTGAATAGATTAACATGTTGGTCTCAGGGGCCCACATGATTAGACTCTTTTATTAATTGACAAGACTTCTCTACCCCTCTTTTCCCCCACAATTCAGAACACCTGGCAAGACACTGTAACTAGAATAAACTTTCCTGGTTCTCAGAAATATAAATCATCTCTTCATCACTTTCAATCTTCTCCCAGGGAAGCCGCTGCCTTCTAGTTCTCTGCCAAGAGAGTTTTCACTTCTGAAAGGTGGAAAGAAAATCAGCCCAAAAGCCTTTTTTTTTTTTTTTTTTAATATTCTCTTCATTCCATGTAATAACAATCATTGAGCACATGTTGTCTGCTGGACACAACTGAAACATTCATGGTTTCTCGGATATGCATATGGTTTATTTTGTAATGTGGATTAGCTATCAGTACACTAGTATCATTTGTGCCATTTTCAGGGATGTGGGACCAGATGGGATTTTCTGAGGAGGTCTGAGAACCTGAGTACTGCACTTACAGTGCTGCCTCTGTGAAAAAATAAGTCCTAGATTCTCATCAACCATCTCATCTCATCAATTTATAAATAAACTTTTCGAATTCCTGATTCAGATTTGAGCACCATATAGTAGAGATTGGACAAGTTATGAATTTGACTAGGGTCTTACTGCTAGGAAGTGTTGGAGTCCAGGTAAAACCTAGTTGTGTCCAATTGAAGCCTTGCCCTTCACTACTATGTATTGCTGGAGTATTTGTCCTGGGGCAAAACGTCAGAATAACTATTGGCCACCTCTGTCTCACATTCCACTCATTCTTGTTACCAGGCATTCTGATAAAAGTTTTCAAAACATCGTAGAGTCTGCATAGCCCGTTAATTAAACATTCAATTTATATGCATTTATTTGATAACATATATTTATTTGATAACTTCATCTGTGAGTACTGAGATGATTAAATGCTTCATTGTCCACTAATTTATTTTTTCTTGATATATCTGTAAATTTGACAACCAGACTAGATTTTCATCTTGAGTTTTACTTCCCAGCAAACCTTTTACTGAAACCTTATGAGACTTGTGCACTTCTCCATAAGGATGCATCATCTGCATTTCCCTTTTCTCTTGCAGAATATTTTATTTTAATGTCGTTCTTCTCCTTTATCACATTAAAGTATTGTATTCTTGAATAATAAAAGAGAGAAATGGAAAACAGAAAAAAAAAAAAAACCACCCATGAATCTCTTGTTTCTTTGCCCAGCGAGGGCACATTGCCAGGTTTTGGAGTTAGGTGAATTTGTGCCAACCATCTGATTAGAAAGCGAGAGCCGAATATATAGGCTAAGTAAACTATTGCTTTTAAACTGGGCTTGCCTTAGAAGCAGTGATATCATATGTTATTCCAGCTGGAAGCCAGAGTTAGTAATCAGGCAAAGTAAGCTTAAGGCTAACAATTTTGGTTCTTAGCATTTTGTGGGTCTACCAAAAAAGTTTCAAATATAGATTTATGCCAGTGGCCATAGGCACATCTGGGTGGGTCTTTGTTTTGTGAAAAACAAGAAGGGCTACAACCATTCTGGTTTGCTTGACCAAAAGGGAAATAATAATGATTTGTGCTTCCCTACACTGACGGAATCTTCTGTCCTGAGCCACTCCCTCTCTCTGTTTGTACTATGCTGTCTACTCCAATGGTTGCTGGCACTTTTTTCTTTTTCTTTTTTAAACATCTGGACTCCTAAGAATTGAAGGAAAGAACACAGCTTCATTGATTTTTTTTTTTTTTTAATGTTAGCCTTAGAGAAACCAAGTCTTGTTTATGCTCATTCACAGGAAATCTTGGGTATAACTTAAGGGCAGGTCTTTTTCTGAAGGAAACCTATGCCAAGGTTGACTGAATTATCTAGAAGATCTTACTTACCCCTTTATTTCTGACTTAAGGATTCTGAGAGTGCCAGAGGTTAGCATGATGTTAGTGGGTACCAGAGACTAGATGATAGACTTGGGTCTGGGTACGGATTTCTCTTCTCTCCTTCCTTCCTTCCTTCCTTCCTTCCGTACCTGCAGGGAATTGAAGGACTTACTGTAAATACTCAATCCTCCACCAATCAAGCCCTTACTTGCATGCCGGCATTCCTTATTCTTCCTGAATGATAAGTCAAGAGATGGAGGGCAATTGGAGTGCGTCCCTCCGTTAGTGAGTTACTGTAATGCTTAGCTTGACTCAGAAGAGAGGGGGAGGGGGGAGGGGAGGAGGGAGGGCGGAGGGAGGGAGGGAGGGGAGGGACGGGGGGGGGAGGGAGCGGGGGCGGGAGGGAGGGAGGGAGGGAGGGAGGGAGGGAGGGAGGAGGGGAGGAGAGGAGGGGGAAGGAGGAGGGGGGTGAAGGAACGGAAGGAAGGGGGGGGGGGGGGGGGGGGGGGGGGGGGGGGGGGGGTGGGGGGGGGGGGGGAGAGAGGGGGGGCGGGGGGGGGGGGGAGTGGGGGGAAGGAAGCGGGGGAAGGGGGGGGGGGGGGGGGGGGGGGGGGGGAGGGCGGGGGGGGAGGAGGGGGGGGGGGGGGAAAGGGAGGGGGAAGGGGGGGGGGGGGGGGGGGGGGGGGGGGGGGGGGGGGGGGGAGGGGGGGGCGGGGGGGGGGTGGGGGGGGGGGGGGGGGGGGGGGACCGGAAGGGGGGGGGGGGGGGGGGGGGGGGGGGGGGGGGGGGGGGAAGGGGGGGGGGGGGGGGGGGGGGGGGGGGGGGGGGGGGGGAGGGGGTGGGGGGTGGGGGGGGGGGGGGGGGGGGGGAGGGGGAGGGGAGGGGGGGAGGGGGGAAGGAGAGGGAAGAAGGAAGAAGAAGGGGAGGGAGGGAAAGGGAGGGAGGAGGAGGAGGAGGGAGGGAGGGAGGGGAGGGAGGGGGAGGGAGGGAGGGAGGGGGAGGGAGGAGAGGGGAGGGAGGGAGGGGAGAGGGAGGGAGGGAGGGAGGGGGAGGGCGGAGGGGGGAGGGAGGAGGAGGGGGAGGGAGAAGAAGGGAGGGAAAGGGAGGGAGGGAAGAGAGGGAGGGAGGGAGGGAGGGAGGAAGGAAGGAGAGAGAAAGAGAAAGGGAAAAAGAGAGGGAGGGAGAAGAGGAGGGAGGAGGGAAGGAGGAGGGAGGGAGAGGGAGGGAAGGAAGGAGAAGAAGGAGGAGGGGAGGGAGGGGAGGGGGGCGGAGGGGGGGAGGGGAGGGGGGAGGGGAGGGGAGGGAGGGGAGGGTTCTTTCTCTCTCTTTTCTTTTCTTTCCTTCCTTCCTTCCTTCCTTCCTTCCTTCCTTCCTTCCTTCCTTCCTTCCTTCTCTTCCTTCTCTTCCTTCTCTTTCTTCTCTTTCTCTTTCTTTTCTTCTTCCAGAGGCTGCTAATCCTTAAAAGTAAGAGAAATATTTGTTCAGGATCTCAGGTTTTTTTCTAGGAAGGGATACTGTGAGGTTTAGGCCAACCCGAGCACCTTGACTGAGTATCTGTGCCTTGGTGTCCTCTGTTCCTCCCATTCTTTATTTCTGAATCGAGGGACTCAAAGCAGAGGGAGATAGTGGTAAATGGAAGCCAATCAGTCTATCCCTTTTCCTCCAGAATGTGTTGGCACTGGAAGTGATGAATTTTGAATGAGGAATGTCACATGACCCAAATATCCTCCAGTCACACACATTCTTTAGGGGGGAGCACTGTATGTGGTTCTCCTCAGCACTTTCTTTCCTCAGTGTTTTCCAGTAGGGGCAGCGCTAACTTATAACTTGCAGGATAGTGTTGCAGTTTCATTTTACAACTATTATGGAAATATTTCTCCTGGAATAATTTATGTCATTATGTGTCTGTGCAGGAAAAAAAAATCTGCAGCTGGCCAATTACATACTGGTTATACCCTATGTTTTTGATGGGGAATATTTTCTGACTGCATGCAGAAACACTATTCTTATTTTTTTCCAATATCTTGATTTTGAACTCTTAAAAAAGAAACAGTGAGCAAAACAGAATTCTGAAGAAGTCTATTTCAGGGGAAAATATGTGTTAAAAATTGATAAATTACCACCCTGCCACATGGAGCTGTTTCTATTATTATCCACTCATGTGATTTTGATTTTTAAATCTTTATTGTGGTTTGACAAGAGTACAGAAGATTCCTTTTTGTACTCAGTCCATGTAGTGTTGGTATAGTCTTTTTTTTTTCAGTGAATTATTTTGTTTTGTTTAGTGTTGCTCTTTTGTTTGTTTGATATATTACTAAGTGTTTGAAGTTTGTTTTTCTTGCACCATTTTGGATGCACAGTTTTTAAATAGAAAAAAAATGAGGAGGGGCTTCTGGGTAGCTCAGTCAGTTGACTGTCTGCCTTCGGCTTAGGTCATGATCCTGGGGTCCCGAGATCGAGCCCCACATCAGGCTTCCTGCTTATTTGGGAGTTTGCTTCTCCGTCTGACCCTCCCCCTGCTCATGCCCTTTCTTTCTCTCAAATAAATAAATAATTTTTTTTTAAACTGAGGAGATAAAAATGGGAAAAATTTGGGTTTGATATTCCTAGTCATTAACTCTAAATGAAAAATAGAGAATTTTTCTTCTACTTTTTTACTTTGTATTCTTTAACTTTAGTTTTGGTAGAAGAACATTATAAAATATAAAAATATAAAACTTACAGATGTAGAGTATATTAAGGCATTTTAGTAGTAGAAGGAAGATACTTACTTACATGTCACTGTACTATAAATGTCCTATTGTTGTTCTTGTTGGTGTTGTATTCAGGTAACTTTTGTTTGATGGATTAGTTTTCTTTTGCTCCTATAGAGATTTTTAAAAAAATCATATTCTAAATCAGAAAAAAAGAGAGAAAGGTATATTAGCCGTAATCTCATAAAAAATATGACCAGTTAGAGGAAAGTGCCCATTTAAATATACTAGCCAAGGTGTATGTCATCAGCATTTTTTACTGACCAGATAGTTCCTAGTGGCACCCACTGGATTTAAATTCTTTATGAATAATTAATATACTGATTAGGAAAGGAACTGATTCAGTGTATTCCTTCTGAGCATGACAAAAAGAATAAAGTTAAAAAAAGGAAAATACAGACCAAAGTTTATAAGCAAAGATATTTCATTTTTGTAGGAGTGCTAATAAACTAATCTCTAAATGGAGATTATTTCTTACGTAGCCACAACATAAAATCCATCCTGCCAGCCAACAAATATTTATTGAGCATCTACTGGACACCACACAACATTCTTTGGCACTGAGGCTGTATTAGTAAATGAGAAAAACAAGCTCTCTGCTCTTGCAGCATTGACTATATAGTGAGTAGAGAAGCAGTAAAGAGTCAAATAATAAGGACTGTGTGGTCAGCACAAATTTTGAGCGCTTGTTGAGTGTGAAACATCCTATGAAATGTTAAAAAGGGCTTTTCAATTGATAAAGGATATGTGTCTTAACACAGGAATGATTTCTTTTTAGTGTGCCATAGTCCCCCCCCCCCCCCCCCCCCCATGCATCCATAATGACACATCAGTCACAGCATGGCTGTGCGTCCCTCTCCCTCTGCCACAGCCGCACCTGCGCAGGACAGCACCTTATAATTTATTTATCTATGCTTTCCTGTCACTTGGAATATACCTGATATATAAGAAACACACAGTGCATGTTGGTTCAGTGAATGTGCAGTTCCTTCTAGTTAGTGAGGTATTTTCCTCTGATTTATCTCAAAATAACCTACACCACACCCTTAGAAGAGAATAAAAAAAGCTAAGAGTTTAAGTGACTATTTATGGTCAGGAGGAATGTATATGTCTTTTATGCACCCCTGAGAGAGCCATGGGTCATAGGTAAACCTGCTTTAAGTACATGAATTTGACCTCAGGTTTCCCTTGTTCCAAAAGGTCATAGAGGACGGTGCAGCTGATCTTGTCTATAACTTGAGTTTCATCTTGTCAAATCTATGAATCTCACCAAAAAATTCGATTATCTTTCTTTTGCCAAACGATTCCCATTTTTATCTTTCACTTTGTGAAACCACTCTGAGGTTTGTACAAGATATTAGGACTGAAGTTAAAAGATAGTTGCTCCTCACTGCCGTGTCATCCACCACCACTGAGCTCTTGAGAGTGCCAGGAGCCAGGCTCACCTGCTTTGTGTGCGTTGTCTTCTTCAAACCTTACAATTCTGGAAACTGTTTTCCAGATGAAACAGAAGCTTGGCCGAGTTAAGTATCTGCCTCAGGTTATATATGACTGGTGGAGCTTGGCTTCCATCCTGCCTCTGCCTGACCCGAGAGTCTGTGCACTCAGTAGTTATACACTGCATTAAAAGGTGCATTTGAAAAATAAGTTCAATAAAAGTCATCATCCAGCTACATATTTAGTAGAGGAGAAGTAGCTCTGCCTATTTATAAGAAAATCATCTGTACGTCAGTTTTTTTTTAAAGATATTATTTATTTGAGAGAGAATGAGCATGAGTGAGAGAGAGAGAGAGCATGAGCCAGGGTGGGTGTGGGGGAGAAGCAGGCTCCCCATTGAGCAGGAAGCTTGACCCAAGGCTTAGTCCCAGGACCTCAGGATCATGGCCTGAGCCAAAGGCAGACACTTACTTGACTGAGCCACCCAGGCACCCCCTGTATATCAGCTTATCAGGAAATATAAAGTCAGGGTCATGAATTTTTATTTTTTGCAAAGATTCTTTACTTTTGCTTTGTGAATAGATAACACACCTTTGAATGTTTTTCAGGGAGCAGGCTTCTCCGGGACATCTAATTTATTTTATTTGCCATTTTGCAGCCAGTGATGGATCTAGGAATAGAGGATTTAGGCTCCCCAGTGCCTTAATTCCAAAGGCTGAATGTTCTAGTGGAGTGAAGTTTGATGTAAACAACAAACACAGGTTTTGGGTTCTTCCAAAGAGTTTGTATTGTTATTTGCATTTTCTTCAGAAATCTTAGCCATGTTTGTACATACTAACTGTAGATTCTCATTGTTGGGAAGTGCTTTCGCAGTCATCTTTGTAAGAATCCTCTCTATAGCAAATCTTCTCTGTAGACAACTTGTGTCGGTCTATTATGGACCTACATTTCTTTCTGAATACTGGGCACACAAATGAATTTTACTGTTTGTTTGGAGGGGAAACATAATCCAGACAGTGGACTATTTGCTTTTTTTTTTTAAACTTCTTTATTTAAAAATTTGTATTAAAAAAATGAAATAAAATAAATAAAATGAATAAAAATTTGTATTGGTGTTCCTCACATACGGTGTTCTTTGTTTGGATCGCTTTCTTTACCAAACTTTTGTATTTATTTTTGTTATCTTTCCATAGCTGAAATTACAGTTGCTGTTCTTTTTTTTACAAAATTATTGAGTGGTGATAGGAAGGATCTTTATTATTGAGGGACAGGGGATGTTTAACAAAGAGGCCAGAGTAGGTGCTCACAGATGTCATCCATACCAGCCATAATTTTAAAATTCCAGCAGCCAGACGCTCCATCATCTTCCTTAGGAAGATAAAATGGTAAAGAAACATGAGATCCAAGACATCCTTAGCAGCTAAGAGATCTCTGAAATGTACCTCTATCAGGGCTTCTGGTTTTTGATTAGAATGATTAGAGGTAAATAACCCAGAGCAAAATGTAATCACATAACAACTACACAGAGTGTTAAAAATTATTTAGTTAGTAACAGAGAGGTTTTTGCAGGTTGGTTGGTTTCTGGTGGTGGAGGTGATGGTTCTGATGAGATATTTAGCCATAGTGACCTTAATATACAAATCTGACTATTTCTGACTATTTCATTGTCGTCTGTGTGTGCACATTGTTGTTTTCTTTGATTGGATCGCTTTCTTTATCCAGAATGCTCTCTTCATCCTGTTCAAATTAGCTGCTTTTCCTGGATGCTTCCCATCATCTTGCAGTGATCACCCTTTGTTTTTATTGCCTGATTTAGTTGTGTCTCCTCAGCTCTCTGAATGTGGGGATCGCAGAGGTCTTGTTAATTGCTGTTTTCCACCTGACACATAGTAGATATTAAATAAAAGCTTCCTCTCAACTTATAAGTTTAATGCAATGTCAATCAGAATTCTAATATTCTAAAACAATCATTTTTAGATGAAGTTATTTTAAAATATAGCCAATAAAACCAAAAATACCCCAATAATGTTGGCTGAAAAACTTATCCAGTTAATCCACATTGTGATATTTATCAGAATGTGATATTTATCAGTATTATATATCACCATATATCAAATATATATCAGCACTGCTTATGAATATTTTCTAGGGTTTTTTTATGGTTTTGTTTTTTCTACTTACCCTTTTTTTTTTCTACTTACCCTTTTAATTCAGTAATAACCACTATCCTTCCTATCAAAAAAAGTTATTAAGGATGTATTACTGCTACAAAATAGTTCAGAGACAGATACTAGAGTATTTTAGTAATTTATTGAATTCAGTGTATTTAGTAAAATCAGAGATAAATGGGAAGTTATGACTGTATTAAAAGGGTAAATTAAAATCCAAAAGAAATCTACTGTAAAATATTGGTAAGCATATAATTTATCCTGAAATAGGGAAAACATTCCAGACATAAAAGCCATGGAATTAATCACAAAGGGGGAAAATCACGAGATAGAGTAGCAATAGGGCTTAGAAGTTAAAAGAAATTACTTTAGGATCAGATGGTCCTGGATCTCAGTTTTGTTGCCTGATGCTTACTGAGTGATCTTATGGGAACTTATTTACTCTTTAAGTCTTAGTTTCTTCATTTGTAAATTGGAGGGGATAATAGTCATAGCAAACTCATCAAGCCTTTATAAGACAAAAACTTATGTAAAATATCTGCCCTTTGCCAATCACATAGAAAACACAATAGCCATTATTATTACCTTTAAAATTGTTACATAGGATAATAATAAATCAAAACCCCTATAAAGGGCAAACAAAATAGAAGTATTGCCCTAAAGACAATGATTGGAATATATTCATATGGATAAGAAAAACATAACTGTTCAGTAGAAATGGTTAAAAAAATGTGGTCAGCTATTTTATAGATGAAATAACAGTGGATAATAAGCTATGATAAAATGTCCATTTTCCCTAGTAATAAGAAATGTAAACTCAAACTACATTGAGAAACAGTTTACCATGAGATGAGCACTGGATATTATACTGTATGTTGGCAAATTGAACTTAAATAAGATATTTTTTTAAAAAGAGAAGCAATTTACCACTTCCAGTTAGCAAAGATTGACAAATGATAATTTAGTGTTGGCCAAAGCTTAATGGCAATGGTGATCAAGAGATATTACTCTTGGGAGAATGAATTTTGTCGTGGCACTTTGGCAGTATATGATGAGACCCTTGAAGAGGTTTATACTTTTCCTGGTAATATTTTTAATGAGGTGAGGAAATGTTAATCCTGTAATGTTAGTAGAGAAAGTTTATTTATGTAGATATGAAAAGCAAAACTGCACTTAGAGTGTGAACCCAATTCTGTTAAAGAACAACAAGAAAAAAAGATGAAAAGTAAAGGCAAGTTAGGTACTTAGACAAAATCAGGGGGGAAAA
Organism: Canis lupus familiaris; assembly: GCF_011100685.1. Taxonomy (NCBI): domain Eukaryota; kingdom Metazoa; phylum Chordata; class Mammalia; order Carnivora; family Canidae; genus Canis; species Canis lupus. The sequence continues at coordinate 46,582,204 of NC_049234.1, read as the reverse complement.
AAGTAGGAAAGATATGAAAATGATTATCATCATTTTCTCTGAGTAGTGGGTTTTCCAGTTAATTATTGCTGCACAGAAAATCACCCCAAAGCTTAGTGCCTAGGTTGTAATTTTGTGAGGCAGGAATTCAAGGAGAACTCAGCTAGGCAGTTCTTCAGTTCCACATGGGAGATGGTGAGGTGACTTGATGTCATTTAGCTGGTAGAGGGGCTGATCTAAAGAACCCTGCATGGCATCCGCTGCGTGTCTGGGCCCAGTAGGGAGTAGTTGGAACTATGGGCTCCCTTATAGTGTCTACCCATGGCCTCTCCAGCGTGGCTGTCTCAGAGGTGGAGGCTCAAATGTCCCAGAGAAACTGGTAGAAGCTTCAAGACTTCTTATCCTTAGAAACTAGCCTCAGAAGCCTGGGAACATCACTTCTTCTGACCATCTGGGAATCAAGGGGGAAAATTAGACTCCACTTCTCAAGGGCAGGAGAAGCAAATAATTTGTAGCCACCTTTAGTCTACCTCAATGACTTGGGTGATTTTTAAAAAAATTTTTAGGTGTTTCTGCAAAGTCTATAATGCAAATGTATTATTCTTTGTACGTTTGTGAGAGCTCTTTATTTATAAACTTTGAATTAGTTTGCATGAGGTACTTAACGTTGTGCCTGGCATAGATAGAGCCCCATATAAATGTCAACTGCCATCAGCATTAGCTTTACTCTTTTCTCATTAGAATAGAGATGTATTGGTGGGTTTATTTGTGGGGGCTCATTCACTTGATCTTAGCCAGAAGGCTGAGAAGCGATGCGGGGGGCTCATTCACAAAGGCATTAAAGAGGCACAGTTTTGCCCGGGTAAGCCAAACAAGATTTCATGAGCAGTTGGTAACGAAACTATGTTTTGAAGGGTGAAAGGGAATTCACCAACTAAGAAAGTGCAGGGAAGGCTCTCAAAGTAGTGGGAGCTGCATATTCAAAGACGGGGAGTTCTGATAATGCATGGCATGTTGCAGGATCTTTTAGTGTGACAGGGTTCAGATAGAGAAGCCACCTTTGTGGGAAAAGGGCTGAAGCCTGGGGAGCAAGGATTAAATTCGAATGATACTCCAGAAACAGAATATAGAAATCTTAGTGACTGATTACCTATAACAATTCCTTGAGAGTTGCAGCAAATAAAATTTATCTGTTCACTAAAGCACTCATGCTATCTGCTCCTGATTCAGTTTTCTTTTAATTTCAACATGAATTGTATGTGAAAAGGACAGAATTCAGACCAAGTAATAAAATACACATGGATAAATTTCCTTTCAAACCCAAAATATAAAGAGTTGGAGAAAATGACTGGCCTTGCTGTATTTCTAGGTTTAAAACAAAGTGATTTATATGTATCCTTTTTCAAAAAGTCAACAGAACCAAACATTTGTCCATCATCTCAGAATGGTTGCTCCTGCCTGTTGAGCTTATTAGCTCCATTCTTATTGTCCCAGGGCTCTCACGTTCATGTGCCATATGGCCTCCACATCTGGTGACCAGTCTAGGCTCTTTTGGGGGGAAAAACAAAATTTCCTTTGAGGTACTACATAAATACATTTCTGTAGAATCTGCTACTGCCCACGTCTGCAAATATCTGGGTCCCAAATTAAATGCATAACGCTGAAATTATATTACTTTTCAAAGATAACAGTAATTAAATAAGACACAATACAAATTAGAGCTTTAAACGTTTTGGCACCAGTTCTTTTCTTCCAGCATATTACTTGCAATGATATCCCTTTGATGTTTTGACATATCTCTGAAATCACGATTAAATATGGTAACCAGAGCTAGTACTGACTTCTTGTACTGGGCAAGCCATTCGGAATCAATATTATAAGGGGGAAAAATGCTATTTGGAATAGCTCTTCTACTTTTAATGAATTTAATTTGTGTTGATGTTCTAAGTCTTTTATTTTTTTCCCCTCCAGAACTGTCATTAAAGTCATTATCTCAACAAGTTATTAAACCAAATAAAAAAACCTTTAAATAAAAAAGTAAGTTCAAGCTATTATTAGCAAATGTTTATCACTTAATATTTAAAAAATTTATTTTAGACAGATTTCCGTTGTCCTCTGGATAAAAAAAGACAATTAAGCTTTTTGGCAACCACTCATTTCTTCAATCAAAGCTACCAGAAGAAAAAAAAAAAAAAAAAAAAAACAAAGCTACCAGAAGAATGTTGGAGCATAGACATGTGCAATACTGTGTTAGTGACACAATCAGGATTCTGTGTTTCAACACCAAGGTTTTTATTCTCTTCTTAACTCATTCAGTCATTGTTGCCTCTCTCACTGTTTGAGAACATGATTAAAATTTGTACCGTTTTTCCTGTGTTAAAGAAACAAAGCAAGAAAAAAAAAAGGAAAGACATAATCCACATAAGATGGTAGTATAGGAACAGATTTTCAAAGTGTTAACTGATGTTTTGAAAAGCTGTTTTAGTAATAAGTCTAATGGGAAAACAATGTGGTCAGGAAACTCGGTGATACTGAAATTTAACTCTTTCAAAGTAATGTCAGGTACCAGGAACAAAGCAACACAATGAGCAGAATCAGTCCCATGTGTTGTTAAACATGGGGTTTTTTTTTGTTTTGTTCCTCTCCTGCCTCTTATAGCCTTATGTGGTGTTGCTGGTGTTCACGGCCTGGACACGTTGCCAGCTGCAGTGGAGCTGCTGGGTTTTCCCTCCTCAGCTCCTAATCACCATCTTCCAGCAATATTAATCCTGTTCTGCCTTCCTCCCATTATCTGTCTCGTGGCAATGCCATTTTAATCTTAACCTAATTTTTCTTTTCCAGCTCAATAGTCTTGATATGAAGTTCACATGACTAATAAGAAGTAAGGAAAGAGTGAGCAAACAATCAATGCAGTCATAGTCTAAAAACTATAATAAAAATCTGGACAAATCCATCAGGTGGCAAATCATGAGTCACCGCTGGAGACGGAGTTAGAGATGGAGAGGCATAAACATTCCAAACTGTGGTAGCATTGTCCAGAACAGACAGCTCCTGCAAGGTCTTTTTAATTCCTAAGATTTGGATTGGGTGGGGTTTTAATTTAATTTTACAATTTTTGTTACAAGGCAACCTCTTGCCAAAACTTAGAACGCATAGGGTAATTTAGTCTCCATTGACAAAGACTCCTTTCAGTCTTTAAAAGCCTGCACTTCTCAGCTGCTTCATCAATCAAATGGGGGTATTTTCTTCTCTTCTGTTCTTTGGGAGGTTCTGTGATGCTCAGCACTCCCTTACTCTCAAGCCTCCAAGGAGAATTGCTTCATCTTTATAAGCCACCCCCCTTTTTTCTTTTTCTTTTTCTTTTTTTTTTAAGTTTTATTTATTTATTAACGAGAGATACAGAGAGAGAGAGAGGAAGATACACAGGCAGAGGGAGAAATAGGCTCCATGCAGGGAGCCTGACGTGGGCCTCGATCCCAGGTCTCCAGGATCCCGGCCTGGGCCGAAGGCAGGCGCCAAACTGCTGAGCCACCCAGGCATCCCGCCCCCCCTTTTTTCATTTGTGTAATGGGGGTGACTTTGCTGTGGTTCTGGGTGTTAGAAATAATGTATGCATTCCCCTATGTACAGCCTGCTAGGTTATGGGTATTGGAAAGACACATTTGCCATTGTAGTTACTACTGTTACTTTTGCCATTCTGCTGCTGTTACTCATACTACGGTTACTTTATTGTTTGCCAGTACTTTATCAGTACTAATACTTTCCTACGCTTAAAATAAGCCTCATGGTACAACTGACTCATTTCTACCGCTTTTGTCATTCAAAATTTTGTTCTGTTTTATTGAAAGGAAAGACAAGTTAAGCTTTTCAAATATCACTGCATGTAATTTTAATGAGGCTTTCAAAATTTTTTATTTCAGTAAAGTGTATTTATTTTCTTAGATTTGCCCTCCCCTAGACTCTCAACAGCAGAATCAATTAGAGCTGGATGGAGTCTTTGGGGCTCTTATTATATGTGAAGCCCTGAAGCCGACCTTTGAATCATCAAAGGTATTGAGTTATGGTTAGTAAGATGTTATTACTAACTGTTTGATTGTATCTAATGCTGTAAAATTGTACATGTGTGTACATTTATATGGCCACATTTAATATAAGAAATTCTTTGCATTTCTGATGAATGATTAGAATATATTAACACATAGATACACAGAAAGTACTTGGTTACTTATGTCAACAAATAACTAGTGGCAACTGTGCTTAGTAATACTGTGTTGCATATTTGAAAGTTGCTAAGGGAATAGAGTTTAAAAGTTTTCATCATAAAAACAGAAATTTCTATAACTGTGTATGATGACAGATGTTAACTAGACTTACTGTGGTGACCATTTTTTAATACATACAAGTATCAAGTCAATCAGTATGTTGTACACCTGAAACTAACACAATGTACGTCTATTGTACTTCAATAAAAAAACCCAAATAATTATTGAATACCTACTATGTGATTAATAGTCATGTTCCATGTGGTAGGGATAGAGCAAGGAATATTACAAACTCCCTTCCCTCATAGAATTTACATTCTAGTTAAGAAGACAGTAAAGAAACACATGAAGCATGTCTGGGTAATAGCATGGATGGTAGTGAGCTTAGAAACTGATCAAGTTGTCTAGAGCATCTGTTCCATTGATCAGTGCCTTTCCTGTAGTGGTTCCTAAATAATTTGAGTATCACTGTTGGTGATAAGTGCTATGACGAAAATGAAATCTGGGTCATGGGGATAATAAACGGGGGTAGGGGTGGGAGAGCTACTATGTACAGTGTGGTCAGGGTTAGACTTTTTTTTTTTAAGATTTTATTTGAGAGAGAGAGAGAGAGAGAGCAGGAACGTGCACCTGGGGAGGGGCAGAGGGGGAGGCAGAGAATCTTCAAGCAGACCCTGTGTTGAGCGTGGAGCTGGAGGAAGGGTTACACCATCTCACAACCCAGAGATCATGACTTGAACCAAAACCAAGAGCTGGAGGTTTAAGGGACTGAGAGGGTTGGATATTTCTAAAGATGTGACATTTGAGTGGAGACTTGAGTGAAGAGAGAGAGAGAGAGAGAGCGTTCATCTCAGGAGAGCGTGTTCTAGGCAGAGGCAGCAGGAAGGGCCGAAACCCTGCGGCAGATTGGATGCCACTGCTGGGGTGTGAGGGTCAGGTAGTAGGGAGCTGCTGCGGTGGGGACGGCAGAGGGCAGAGTTGGAGGCCTTATAAGCCCTGGCAGTAACCAATATTATCATTTGTTATTTTGATCTTAATATGTTCTATAATAATGGTAAACATTGGAAAAAACACATGGTATTTTTATTTGGACGAATGAGAAAATTTTAAGTATGCATTGAAGCAGAATTCCACTGGTACTTTTAGATGTGGCATCATTGGTTACACCTCTTAATTCTTGAATTTTCTTTTTGCTTGAACTAGCATGCAATTTTTGCGTATGAGCTCTTCTTGAGAGTTGTGACAAAAGAGGTTTTTTTTACAGGCATAACCAAGAGTGGGTAGACTCAGGAGGAGGTCCTGCTCATTCTGGTTTTAATTTCAGCCCCTCTTTGTATGAAAAAGTCAGGTCCCTAAAGAGAAATGAATTAAGTCAGAGGCTTTAAACTTTTTTTTTTTTATTCTAATCCAGTGAAGATTTTGGAGTTTTTCTTTTGGCGCAGTGCATCTCTTAGAGGAATTCTTTCCCTATACATCTGCAGCAATAAGATATAAAAGGATAGTGATCTTAAGTCCTATAGTCATTTATGCTAGAGACTGTTCTATGTTAAGTCTTAAATGCATTTGGGTTGTCTTTCGGCATTAAACTTTGTAAAAAGGTAGTGCTTTTTGCACAAAGACAAATAAATAATTCTAGTGTAATCATCATTACTAGAAAGTATTTATGCATACCATATGTGTTTACGTACACTTCATTTCTCATTATTACAGAAGTGCTTCAGTATTTTAACAACTGGAATAGTCATACTGATACATACAAGCTGAGTATTTTCTTTGGCCCACTGTCTACCCGCACCCAGTTATGTCTAGAATTTTTTTGTTTATGTCAACCCTATTTGCTAACAAGGTAGAAAAAATAGAATATGCTGGCTAAAAAAAATTGGTGATGTAGTCATTGCAAATGACTAAAGGTTCACTTGTGAAGCAGAATTTGAATGGTTGAATTGGTTTCCTTTTAAAAACTGACATCATTTCAAGAGAACCAATGATCCCTTGTAGCAGTTGTATAAAAATAACTACTCTAAACCCCCATGTGCAGTATGAACCATTCTCCTTGTACCTTAATGAATGTTAGTCATTTGTACATAATTCACCTTCTCTCCCTCACTCCAACACTTTCTCTTACTCTCTCTTTCTGTCTCTCCCTTCTTCATCTCCTGAATGCTTTATTATGCTGTTCTCTACTAACGTGCAAATAGTTTTATGGTTTCTTTTGATTTTTTTAAAAAATTATTTATTTATTTATGAGAGACAGAGAGAGAGAGAGGCAGAGACACAGGCAGAGGGAGAAGCAGGCTCCATGCAGGGAGCCCGACGTGGGACTCGATCCTGGGTCTCCAGGATCACGCCCTGGGCCAAAGGCAGGCGCCAAACCGCTGTGCCACCCGGGGATCCCTGCCCCTTTCTTTTGATTTGGATACTCTCTCTAGTCTGTCTGGGACTATGTTGTCGGTTTGGAAAGTGAGATGGACAAATAACTTGCTGACAAGGGAATTGCACTATGGCTGTGTCCACTTGGGTGTACAAACACAGCAACCTAAACATTCTTCCCACATTTTGTGTTGCCTGCAGGTCGGTCCTTTTTAAGCTATGATATGATATGATAAGCTTTACCGACTTTGGGGAAAGAAAGGAGTATTTGGTTTTGAGGGAAGGAGCATGTTTCCCAGTATTAAATTCTATTAAGTTCTGGAATCTTCTTCCCCACAGAAAGAACAGAGATGCCATGTTGATTGACACTTTAACATTCAGCCAGAGGAAATTTATCTTAGGAGTATACTACCCATCCAATATTATGGAACTGAAGGAGAGCAGGAAAACTGTAGGTGAAGTAGCAATAGAAAGTAGAAAATAGCCTCGTTAAGCCTAAAATTCAAACTCCTTAGTTGGCAGTTTTGATTTTTTAGCATGTAGTTTAAACCGATGGATCCCAAATTTTCTGGTCACAGGACTCCGTTAGGTTCTTAAACATTGTTATGGACCCCAAGAAACTTTTGTGTATATGAGCTATATCTGTTGATATTAACCATCTTAGAAATTAGACCTGTGAAGTTATAAAAATACTTGTTAAAAATAACAATAATAAGTTCATTGCATGTTGATATAAATAATACATTTTTTAATGAAAAAATTCAAAGCAGAAACAGTGAGAAGAGTGGCATTGTTTTATATTTTGGAAATCTCTTTAAAATGTCTGGCTTAATAGAAGACAGCTGGGCTCTCCTATCTGCTTCTGCATTCAATCTGTTGTCATATCACACATTACATAGCTTCTGGAAAACTTCACTGTATGCTCCTGAGAGAATGAGTGAAAAAAGGCAAATGATGTCTCACTATTATCATGAAAATACTTTTGACCTTGTGGACCTCCTGAAACAGTTCCCCAGGGGGTCTCCTGACCACAGTTTGAAAACTGTTGGCCTAAATACATCTTTCCTGTCACACTCTTGTGTCAACCCCCCATGTAGCCTCTTAGTATCAATACTTTAGCCTATTCTTCTCCCCACCCCAACCCATTTGTTTTCCTGGCTGCCCAGAATCTAAAGCATTAAGTAGAGTCTACCTACTACAGATGAATATCATAGAAGTGCTCAACTCAAGGTATTAAAATAACAAAAGGGTCAATTGAAAATGAGTGAACTCACATCCTTGAAATTAAAGCTATAGTTGAAGTCTTACCCGTGAAACAGGCCCTGATGATGGTTGAGAAGGTTAATCGAAAAAGCAATTCAAAATAAAGTCATAAGAAAAGATACACACATCAACAATTTTTCACTTATATATAGTATATCCATTTATCCAACCTTTTGATGTAATGCCAGGTCTTTTCTTGAGTAAGAATTTGCTGATTGGGTATTTCCATCTTTTATTGCATAAACCACATTCAAAATACATCATCTCCCATTTCCAATTTTGTGTTTTTAAAAAATGGAGTCAGAACTTAAAGTCGTTTGCAAGATAATCTAAGGGCTTTAAGAACACCGGTCTGCCCCTTCTCTATAGTGTAGTTTCTTAAGGAAAGAGACTGTTTTGTCATCTTTTTCCTAATCTTAATACAGTGCCTGACAATAGTAGATATTCCCTGAATGGTTGTTAGTTGAGAACATAGTGAGGGCACACATACATGAATGAATGAAGTAGTAGAGAAATGTCAGTTCATGTCCTCTGCCCATTTTTTAATTGGATTATTTGGTTTTTGGGTGTTGAGTTTTATAAATTGTTTAAATATTTTGGATACTAGCCTTTTCTCAGACATGTCATTTGCAAATATCTTTTCCCATTCCATAGATTGCCTTTTCATTTTGTTGATTATTTCCTTGGCTGTACAGAAGCTTTTTATTCTGATCTAGTCCCAACAATTCATTTTTGCATTTGTTTCCCTTAGCACACTGTAATTTAAAACATTAGAAATGTTGAGAATTAAAATGGGTTTCTTCTTATTATTTTAATAGAAAATTTATCAAGACTAAATGTTGGAACATTGCTTGCCTTTCCTTGTCTTATAACCGACCATATGGAGCAAGCACCTTTTCTATATCTTGGCGAACTGTCATACTCACATTCTTTAAGGTTCTTCTAGCGTTTTATCCTTTGCACTTTGAATGTCGTGACCATGTGGGAGTTCCCACATCCCTTTCTCTCGAACACCTTCATCTCCTCATCACAACCACTTTCCTCATTTATGTGGATAAGTTCACCATCACTAAGATCCTCTGGCTGCACAAGTAGGATCTCTTTGAACGGCAGCAGTGTCAACATTCTCACAGATAGTTTTTCTATAATGACATTCTCACTCTGTTTGAATTTCACTCCTAGTGTTACCACTTTCTATTTCCTGTTTATTTATTTATTTATTGACTGACCAATTTCCACTTTCTGTTATTCATTTTTGTAAAATGTACCTTGAATTCATCACTGAGAGGTAAGGTTACTACATACTTTGTTGTCTATGTGTGAACTGAATGACAGATACATAGTGACCAGTCACCGACAAACTTTGTAAGAAGTGACGATTGGTCACTGACTGTGATGTGCATCTATTGTTTACATAGTAATTTGTGGACTGAGGATCTAACAGTGAAATTTGTACTTTATACAATTACTCACAGTTAATTTACCAAAGTAATTGAAATTTGAGCTGTGTTTTGGGGAACTGATGTTAATAGTGTTATTAAGGCCTAGACAAATATTGTTCACAGCTGCTGAGCCTTATAATATATTATGATTATGTTTACTTTTTGTGTTCTGGAGTTAAGAGGTAATTATTTTTTTATTTGTTAAGTTTGATATGTACCTAGGACTAATTTTTACACATCTTTCAATACTTTTTTCCCTCCCCCCTTCCCTCCCTCCCTCCCTTCCTTCCTTCATTCCTTCCTTCCTTCTTTCTCTCTTTCTTTCTTTTCCATAAGATTAATCATATTACAGAGTTTTAAGCAGTGTTTTTTTTTTTTAATTTTTATTTATTTATGATAGTCACAGAGAGAGAAAGAGAGAGAGGCAGAGACATAGGCAGAGGGAGAAGCAGGCTCCATGCACCGGGAGCCTGATGTGGGATTCGATCCCGGGTCTCCAGGATCGCGCCCTGGGCCAAAGGCAGGCGCCAAACCGCTGCGCCACCCAGGGATCCCTGTTTTTTTTTTTTTTAACCTTCATTTTCAGGGTGCCTGGGTGGTTTAGTTGGTTAAGCATCTGCCTTTAGCTCAGGTCATAATCTCAGGGTCCTGGGATTGAGCCTGCTTTTCTGTCTCCCTCTGCCTGCAACTTCCCCTGCTTGGGGTCTGTCTGTCTGTCTGTCTGTCTCTCTTAACTAACTAACTAACTAACTAACTAACTAACCTACCTTCATTTTCTTTCTCTCTTGGTATGCCCGGTTCTCATCCTAGGCATCATCATTCTTTACTTTCCTCATTTTAATTTCATTTGCTTTTTTTCCCCTAGAATGGAGTAACTTTTTCTTGGATCTCTTGTCTTTATCTCTCCTGGTTTATTTCTTTGATTTGGTGGAGCACATCCTCCAGTATTTTGTCAGATAAGAAAGATGGTTCAGTGGCAAAGGCATGGTGATGACAGCCTTCACCATACTTGTCTCCTGAGTCATACTTCTTCAATCTGGATGGCTTGTCGTGCATGTATAATGCACAGTTGTGATCCTAAGTTCTTTCTATACCATCACAAATTCCCTTTTCTTCTTCTCTGTTTTGAATCTCCTGTCTTTTCTGTATCACATGCCTTCTTCTCTTTATTTTTCCTCATTATAGAGTACATTTCCTGAGAAAGAGGACATAAGGTAGTGTCTCTTTAGACCTCGAATAACTGAAAATGCCTGTATGCTACCCTCCTATTATATTGATAATTTGACTAGACGTAGAATTCCAGCTTAGCAGTCATTTTTATTTTGAAATTTTGAAGGTATTGCTTATTGTTTTCTTGCTGTTGATGCTGCTTTTGAGATATCTGAGCCTGTTTTAATTCCTAATTCATTGTAACTCTTTTTTTCCCCTATGGAAATGTACATGATCTTACCTTCATTATCAGTATTCTAAAATTTCACAGTTATGTGATATACTGTGGATCTGTTTTTGCCTGGTAGCTCTACCTTGCCCATTGTTCAGCTCTGTGAAATTTTCTTGTTTCTTGTTTTTGTTTTTTGTTTGTTGATGTTTTGGTGATTCCATTTCTCCATCTTTTTCCATGTTTTCTTTCTGGAATTACTGTCATTTTGATGTTAACCCTCCTTAACTAGTCTTCTTCTTTTTTTTTAAGATTTTATTTATTTATTCATGAGAGGCACAGAGAGAGAGAGAGAGAGAGAGAGAGGCAGAGACACAGGCAGAGGGAGAAGCAGGCTCCATGCAGGGAGCCCAATGTGGGACTTGATCCCTGGTCTCCGGGATCACACTCTGGGCCAAAGGCGGGCGCTAAACCGCTGGGCCACCGCGGCTGCCCTTTAACTAGTCTTCTCATTTTAAAATATTTTACCCTTGTTTTCTATTTCTTGTGTTTGCTTTCTTTTTTGCTCTTGTAAGAGATATCCTCCACGTTATCTTCCAAGCTTTTTTGTGTGTGTTTTAAAATTTTTGCTGTCATATTTTTAATTTCAAGGGTTCTTTGTGAGTGTGTTTATATGTGTACATGTGTATATTCTGTATGCTATTATTTTTTAAAAATAGTATTTTGTTCTTTGGATACAATATATTATCCCTACATGGTTTTTTCCATGATGCTTTTTTTTAAAAAGTTTTTTTTTCTCCATGTTCTATGTTAGAAGCTTTCCTCAGATGTTGGATAATTCCTGGTTATAAGGATTAAGAGAAGATGTCTAAAATGCTGATTGGATATGCTGACCCTAAGGTGGGCTTATAGATTTGAAGTTTATTATAGGTAATAGATGAGTTGTTTGCTAGGGCACCATCAGAATCAGTATTAGGTCTTTTGTCTTGAGCTAGAGGTATTCCCCCAAAGAGCACCCTTCCAGTTTCTTGCATAAAATGGAAAGGGTCTGGATGAGAGCCGTGTAAAAGAAGGGGTGGTATCCACATCTACTTGGGCTGTTTTAAATGCCACATACTGGAAAGCTTATAAACAACAAGAATTTGTTTCTCATAATGTTGAAGCCTGGAAAGTCCAAGATCAGGATGCCAGGATGGTTATATTCTGGTGAAGGCTTTCTTCCTGGTTCATAGGCAGCACCTTCTGTGTGTGTCAGGACACAGTAGAAAGGCTTAGAGATCTTTCTGGAGCACTAATCCCATATGTGAAGGCTGAGCCTCATGACTTAAGCCTCTCCCAAGGGTCTCACCTCATAATATCATTATCATTGTAGGTTAAAATTTCAACACATGAGTTTTGGGGAACACAAAAATTCAGGCCATAGCCTGTGGATAGTGTTAGCATCTAGCTTTTGGTGTACATTTACTTAATTCCCAAATTTTTGCTGGTCAGTCCCTAGACTACAACTCTCTGTTTTACTCAGTCACAGAATAAACTTCTTACCTGCTACCAAGGTAAGGGAGGGGCAGTTGCTAAGTGATATGGATGGAGTATTGGAAAGGACTTAGGGATCTAACTACTTCTCAAATAATTTCAACCCACTTATTATAAATGTACCCCAGTTTCCTCCTAACTTCAGAGGAACATTTTGGTACCATATCTTGGGCCTTTTGTGGTTCCTGTGGTGTAAACAGAATTGTGTCTCTGCTTTTCCTCCAGTTAGGATTTGGTTTTCTTAGTTTCTCCTATGTCTCTCAACACGGAAGCTTTGACTTTCAAGCTTCCAAAACTTGTTGCTGTTATTTCATCTCCAGTTTTCTTTGTATTTATGGGTTTATTTATTAAAAAACAAAATAAACTTTTTTTTTCCTGTTTTCTGGGTAGTTTTAGTAGGGTTTGGGGAGGTAGAATATTTACACATATTTGTTTTATCTGCCATCTTAACTATAAATCCCTTTAATCTTTCTAGAAATGAAAATCCTACTTACAAATCTTCAATTACAATTCCCGATCTAACTAGAGTCAAATACAAACTAAACAGAATATTTGACCATGTTTTCTTTTTTTAAAATCTGTGTTTCTATTACTTATAAATGATAATATCAACTGTATTTTCCAACAAATACTCAAACTTTACTAAATTTTTTAATTTTTGATTTTGAGAATGTATTTATATGTCTCTGATGAAGATCATGGAAATGTGCACAGAGATGGATGACTGAAGTGAATTCACTGAGTATGTGTTTGTATGTATGTGATGACATTAAGTCTATCAGAAGCCACACACATCATAATATAGATTAAATTTATTCCCTTAACACAAAATATACTTTTATCTACATTTATTCCTCACAAGTAAATACATAGTCAGAATTTGATCTGAACACATTTTGCTAAAACCAGAGAATCTATTTCGTGGAGGAAAACTTTCAGTTTTTAGCAGAACGCTTATCCTATCTTTCCAAACTTTCTCATCCCAACTTTCTAAACAGGAAGCCTCAATCTTCTTTCCACATACAGATTATTGCTTTCACCTTAAGTAGAGAAAAAATTCTGTGATTAGTCACAGAGACAGTGCTTACATTTTCCTTTCAAATATTATTATATTAGGATGCTGTGGTAATTCTTTTCATTTGTAATCCGCTTTAAGAGTTCCAAGTTTTCAAGATTCATGTTCATAACACTTCTTATGTGGGGTGGTTCAAGATGGTGGTGTAGGAAGATCCTGAACTGACCTCCTCCCATGGATACACCAAGTCCACAGCTGCCTATGGAAGAGTTCCCTCCGAAAAAGACCTGAAAACTAGCTGAACAGCTGTACTACAACAAAGGATAAAAAGGCCACGTTGAGATGAATAATAGAGGCAGAGACATAGTCTTGCCAAAAGGCCCTGGTGTGACAACCCACAATTAGAAGGAATCGCACAAATATAGAGCTCTTTCCTGAGGAGTAAGGGGTTTATGCCCCACATCAGGCACCCCAGCCCTTGGGACTTGCACAGACTTGTCCTAGAGAGATGAGCCTGCAAAATGTCTGGCTTTGAAAAACCAACAGGGTTTATATCCAAGGGACCCAAAGGGCTATAGGGAACCTAGAAATTTTCTTCTTAAAGGATTTATACAATACTCACTTGCCCTGGGATCCACTGCAAAAGCAACAGTTTAGAAAGCACTTAGACCATGAAGGAGATTAATTGGCTTATCTTAGAGTGTCTGCTGGAGAGCCAGGGGCTACTTGGGACTTTCTCAGGGAATGGAGGCACTGGTAGGTGCCAGTTTCACATGGTCCTGCCACCTTGCTAGCACTGGTAGTTATATGCAGTGACAACACTCTCCAGCTTTCCTACTACACCTGGGAAGTGTGTCCCATCTCTGTACTGTGCTCCTTTGCTGAAAACATCTGGTGCACTCTCTTACTGCCTTGCTGAGTCAGAGGGCACATCCATCCCTGCGCTCTCCCCCAACCTTGCCAAAGCTGGTAGGTGTGTGTAGTCCATTCAGAAGATACTCTTTGATCTCCTGGCTCTAGTGGCCAAAGGGTCATGTGTTTCTGGACCCGCAGGCCTGAAACAATTGGAGGAAGAGTTCTTGGCAGGCCACTGCACAGACAGAAGATTGATACATACCCTCAATCTTTCAGTTAAAAAAAAAAAAGCCTATTTAGTTGTCCTGGAGCTTCAATCTGAGGGGCAGGCATCAGGTTTGCCACACATCTAGAGGCTAGGGAGGTACTCTCAGGTAGCATAGAATGGGAATCCTGTCTTTGTGCTCTCCCTTGGCCTTGCTACTGCTCATTGGTACTTCTCCAAAAGGAGCTTATACACTTGTCTGAAGCTCTGATTTTTGTAACTGTCACCCAGGGAATACTTCCATATCATCAGATCTGGAGGCCAGTGGAGCTTAGGACTCTGGTCCTAGAGGAGTTAAACACTTTAAAGTGGTTGCCTAAAGATCTGACTTACAGTGAGTCTGAAACCAGGTGCTGACTGAGATCGGTCCCTTTGGAACACTGATAGGTCTTGGCACACCCTCAACAACTGGGACCTGTCAAGAATGAATCAAGCTGTTTAGACCATTACAAGGTTTAAAAGACAAATCTAGAGCTAGGGCAAAGTTGAATGATAAGCTTCATCTCCTACACAGATCTTCTCCTACAGGACTGGGAGAGGTAGCTGTTACATTTAATACATAAAGAGAGAGACAAAATGAGGAAGCAGACGAATATGTTCCAAATGGAAAACAAAAACAAAAACAAGATAAAACCTCAGAAAAAAACCCTTACTAAAATGGAGATAAGTATTTTATCTAGTGAAGAGTTCAAATTAAGGGTCATAAAGATGCTCACGAGACTCAGGAAAGACATGGATGAACACAGTGAAAACTTCAATGAAGAGAAAGAAAATATTAAAAAGTGCCAGACAGGAGCCACAGAGCTGAAGAATAAAATAATTGAAATGAAAAAATTATTAGAAGGGTTCAATAGCAGACACGATGAAGCAGAAGAAAGGATCAGTGATCTGGAACACATAGTGGTAGAACTCAACATATCCACAAAAAGAAAAAGAATTTAAAAAAGTTAAGATAGATTAAGGGACCTGTGAAAAAACATCAAGCAGAATATCATTTGCATGGATCACAGAAGGAGAAGAGAGAAAGGGATAGAAAAGTTATTTGAAGAAATAGTGTCTGAAAACTTACCTAACGTGAAGAAGGAAACAGACATCCAAATCCAGGAAAACTGGAGATGTCTAAATGAGACGAATTCAAAGAGATCCATACCAAGACACATTATAATTAAAATGTCAAATGTTAAATAAAAATAGAGATTTTTTTTGAGAGAGAGAGAGAGAGAGAGAAAGTGAGCCAGTAGACATGAGGCAGAGGGAGAGGGAGAGAGAGAGCACAGAGCTCAACATGGGGCTGTGATCTTATGACTCTGAGATTGAGATCATGACCTGAGTCAAAATCAAGAGTTGGACACTTAGCTGACTGTGCCACCCAGGCACCCCCAAGAAAAAGAGAGAATCTTAAAGCAGCAAGAGAAAAACAACCTGTTACATACAAGGGAACCCCCATAAGACTTTCATTTGAGATTTTCAGCAGAAAATTTGCAGGCCACAAGAGAGTAACATGACATATTAAAAATGCTAAGAGGAAAAACGTTCCAACCAAGAATACTCTACCAAACAAAATTATCATTCAGAATTGACAGAGAAAGAGTTTTCCAGACAAATGAAAGATAAAGGGGTTTATCACCATTAAGCCAGCCTTACAAGAAATGTTAAAGAGACTTCTTTAAGCTGAAAAGAAAGGCATTAACTAGTAATAAGAAAACACATGAAAGTAAAAATCTTCACTAGTAAAGGTACATATGCAGGAAAGATAGTGGATTAATTATTTATAAGGCTAGTATGATGATTAAAAGACAAAAGTGTAAAAAGAATTATAACTACAGGGCAGCCCGGGTGGTTCAGTGGTTTGGCGCTGCCTTTGGCCCAGGGCCTGATCCTGGGAACCCGGGATCGAGTCCCACATTGGGCTCCCTGCGTGAAGCCTGCTTCTCCCTCTGCCTGTGTCTCTGCCTCTCTCTCTCTCTCTCTCTGTGTGTGTGTGTCTCTCATGAATAAATAGATAAAATCTTAAAGAAAAAAAAAACCCTGTAACTAAAATAATTAGTTAAGGGATACACACAATATGGAAAATGACATCAAAAACATAAAATCTGGGAGGGGGGAATAAAAGTGTAGAGTTTTACAATGCATTCAAACTTAACTTGCTATCAATTAAAAAAATATATATATGCACAATAAACTATACAGAGACTGGAAAAAGATGTTCCATGCAAATGGAAACTAGAAGAAAACTGGAATAGCTATACTTATATCAGACAGTAATAGAATTTTTTTTTTAAAAAGCTGTAATAAAAGACAGAGGTGGATATTATATAATGATCAAAGGGTCAGTCCAAGAAGAAAGATATAAGATTTATAATTGTGCACCCAACATAGAAGCACCTAAATATATAAACAATATTAATCAACCTAAAGAGAGAAACTGACATTAATACAACAATAGTAGGAGACTTTAATTTCCTATTTACATCAAACAATAGATTACCCAGACAGAAAATCAATAAAGAAATAACCTTAATGGAAATATTAGACCTGATCGACTTAACAGGTATACAGAGTATCTCATTCAAAAACAAATAATACACATTCTTTTCAAGTGCACATGAACATTCTCCAGGACAGATCGTATGTTAGGGCATAAAACAAGTCTCAATAAATTTAAGAAGATTGAAATTATATCAAGGATCCTTACCAACCAAAATGGTGTGACACTAGAAATCAGAAGAAAAAAACTGGATAATCACAAATATCTGGAGATTAAATGATATGCTACTGAAAAACCAATGGGTCAACAAAGAATCAAAAGAGAAATTAAAAATACCTTGAGACAAATGAAAATGGAAATACAGCAAACCAAAATCTATGGGATATGGTAAAAGCAGTTAATTAAGAAAGAAGCTCTTAGTGATACAGGCCTACCTCAACAAACAGAAAACCCTCAAATAAAACAATCTGACTTATACCTAAAGGAACTAGGAGAAAAAAAAAAAAAAAAAAAAAAAAAGAACAAACGAAGCCCAAAATTGGTAGAGGGAAGGAAATAATAAAGATCAGAGTGGAAATAAATTAGGTAGAGACTAATAGGACAATAAAAAAGATCAATGAAACTAAGGGCTTGTTCTTTGTAAAGATAAACAAATTTGACAAACTTTTACTAGACTCAATAAGAAAAAAAGAGAGGAGGTTCAAGTAAATAAAGTTAGAAGTGAAAGAGTTGGTTACAGCTCATACCACAGAAATACAAAGGATCTCAAGAGACCATGATTAACAATCATACACAAAAAATTGGACAACCTAGGAGTAATGGATAAGTTCCTAGAAACAAATCATCTTCCAAGACTAAATCATGAATAGAAAATCTGAATAGACTGATTACAAGTAAGGAGATTGAATCAGTGATCAAAAACCTCCCAACAGACTGCTTCACTGGTGAATTGTACAAAACCTTCAAAGAAGATTTAATATCTATTCTCAAACTCTCCCAAAAAAAATTGAAGAGAAAGTAAGTCTTCCAAATTCAATTTATGAAGCCAGCATATCCCTGCTACCAAAAGCAGACAAGGATGCCACCAAAGAAAGAAAATTGCAGGCCAATATCCCTGGTGAACATAGATGCAAAAATACTCAACAAAATATTAGCAAACCAATTCAGCGATACACGAAGAAGTGGGATTTATTTCAGTGATGCAAGGATGGCTCAACATTCACAAGTCAGTGTGATCCACCACATTAGCAAAATGAAAGATAAAAGTCATATCATCTCAATAGATGCAGAAAAAGTATTTGACAAAATTCGATATCCATCTATTTATTCTAAAGACTCCTAAGAAATTTGAGTATTGAGGGAATGGACCTCAAATAATGAAGCCCCTATATGATGAGCCCACAGCTAACATACTCAGTGGTGAAGAGCTGAATGCTTTTCATCTACGATTGGGAACAAGGCAAGGATGCCCACTCTCATCACTTTTATTCAACATCATATTGGAAGTTCTAGCAGGAGCAGTTAGGCAAGAAAAAGCATTCAGATTGGAAAGGAAGAAGTAAAGCTGGCCTTTTTTGCAGATGGAATGATGTCATATACAGAAAACCCTGAAGACTACACCAAAGAAATTGTTAGAACTAATAAATTAATTCAGTAGAGTTGCAGGATACAAAACCAGTATATGAAAATCAGTTGCGTTCCTGTACACTAAAAGCAAACTCTTTGAAAGAGAAATTAGGGAAACAATCCTATTTACAATTGCATCCCAAAGAATAAAATTTAGGAATTTTAGATCCCAGAATTCTAAATCTAGGACTAAATTTAACCAAGGAAGTGAAAGACGTATATATACTAAAAGCTATAAGACATTGATGAAAGAAATTGAAAAATACATAAATATGGAAAAATATTCTGTGCTTATGGATTAGAATAATTAATATTGTTAAAATGATCTATTACCCAAAGCAATAGACAGATCGAATGCAATCCCTAACAGAATTCCTGTGGCACTTGTCACAGAAATAGAACCACAAAAGACTGAATAGCCAAAGGAATCTTGAGAAAGAACAAAACTGGAGGCATTAAACTTCCTGATTTCAAACTATATTATAAAGCTACAGTAGTCAAGACAGTATGTTATTGGCATAAAAACAGACACATAATCAATAGGCTCAGAAATAAGCCCACACAAATATGGTCAATTAATTCACCACAAAGGAAGAAGAAAATGCAATGGGCAAAGGGCACTCTCTTTGATAAATGATGAGAAAAACGGGACAGCTACATGCAAAATAATGAAACTAGATCACTATCTTATACTATACACAAAAATTAACTCAAAATGAATTAAAAACTTGCAGATAAGACTCGAAACCATAAAACTCTTAGAAGAAAACAGGTAGTAAGCTGCTTGACATCATCAGTCTTGGGAATGATTTTTTTTTTTTTTTTTTTTTGGATCTGACTCCACAAGTAAAGGTAAAACAAGCAAAAATAAATGGGTGAGGCTACATCAAAATAAAAAGCTTTTGTTTAGCAAAGGAAATCATCAAAACTTTTTGAATAGGAGAGGATATTTGCAAATATGCCTGATAAGGGGTTGATATCTAAAATACATAAAGAACTTAGACAACTCGACACCAAAAACACCAATCTGATTATAAAATGTACAGAGGACCGGATGAGGCATTTTTCCAAAGAAGACATACAGGGCCAACCAATGCATGAAAAGAAGCTCAACATCACTAATCATCAAAATGCACATCAAAACCACAATGAGATATCACCTCACACCTGTAGTATGGCTATTCTAGAAAAGACTAGAAGTAACAAATGTTGGCAAGATTGGAAATCCTTGTATATTATAGATGGGAATGGAAATTGGTGCATCCACTCTGGAAAACAGTATGGCAGTTCCTCAAAAATTAAAAATAGAATTACCATGTGATTCAGTAATTCTACTTCTGGGTATTTATTTGAAGAAAATGAAAACACTGTGTTCTACTCTAGCGTTATTCAGAATAGTGATATTGAAGCAACCTAAGTGTCCATCAATAGATAAAGAAATGTGGTGTATATACAATGGGATATTCAAGCATATTCAGCCATAAAAAAGAATGAAATCTTGCCATTTGTGACAACATGGATGGGTCCTGAGGGTATTACGGTGAGTGAAATAAGTCAAAGATAGGTAACATACTATTTCACTTTTATGTGGAGTCTAAGAAACAAAACAAATGAACAATCAATAAAAGATATAGATAATAGAGAATTCACCAGAAGAGAGGGGGTTGGTGAGCAGCTGGCAAAATGGGTGCAGTTAAGTCAAGAGATACAAACTTCCAATTATAAAAGAAATAAATCATGGGAATGTAATGTACAACTTGGGGACTGTTGTCAATGATTGAATGTTGACAAGAGTAAATCTTGTATTTGAATGTTGCTAAGAGTAAATCTTAAAAGTTCTTATTATAAGAAAAATTTTTTTGTAACTATATGTGTGTGTGTGTATAAATACATGTGTGTGTATATGAAAATACTTCCTGCATCCTACAGTGAGTGTTTTGTTGAGAGTGAGTGTGGAATTGGAGAGGTGGAAAGAGAAACAGGAAAAATTGCTAGGTAGGAATTAGATGAACCTCTAGTACAATGAATCTAGAGTTGACTCCTTTTTTTTATATCCTGATTTAAAGATTTTACATGCAGAATAATCACCCACTCATACAAAGAAATATTCCATGACTACAAGCTGTATTTCTGATTTCTTCTATAGAACAATCTCAGTTCTATATATGGAATTATGTCCCCCTAAAGTTTATATGTGAAGGCCCTCAAACCCCCAGTGTGATGGTATTTGGAGATAGGGCATTTGGGAGATAGTTATGTTCAGATGAGATCATGAGGGTGGGGCCCTCAGGATGGTATTTGCACACTTCAAAGAGAGTAAACAGAAGGCACACTCTCTTTCTGTCTGCCACATGAGAACAAAATGAGAAGGCAGCCACATGTAAGCCAGGAAGAGCATTCTCACCAAAACCCAACTATGCTGGCACTCTGGTCTTGGACTTGTAGCCTACAGAGCTGTGGGAAAATAATTTCTATTGTTTTAACCAATCTATGATATTTTATCCTGGCAGCCCAGGCTGATAATACACTTGGAAATTTCTGTCATTAGTTATAATGGGAGATAGCCTGGCTTCAACTCATCCCTACTTTGGATATATAGCTGGTGATGTCTTCTGATACCAGCCAACTCTCCAATTCTCCGCACACCAGCTGGTTGTTCAGTAATTCAGTTAATTCTGACACTCTCTACCTGGAGTTACCAGCAGATCCCCCAAGTTATCGGATCTCAGTCCTACAGACTGCCCCCACTTCAGATGCCAGTTGCAAGTTTCAGGCCAGCTATACTGACTGACTAGCTATGAATCAGAGTTCTCATGACCCCTTTTCAGGTTCAGGGATTTGCTAGAATGGCTTGTAGACCTTAATATCAGCGTGAAAAGCATTGTGTCCCGCTCTTGGTAATAAAGAGTTAGAGATTGGCATTGAAAGTGAAAGCAGAAAGCTTTATTAAGGACAGTAGACTCTCAAGGTGGGAGACTAGGCAGGCTTGGAGGTGGCAACTCCCCTGGGGCTACAGGGGTCCTTTCCTTTTATGTGAGCAGGGTCTCGTGTCATGAACAGGATGGTTTCTAAGGGTGGCTACTTACAATCATTTGGGTGATTCCTCCCACAACTTGGGAGGAGTTTTTAATCCTACATAATTGGTCCCAGAACCGTCATGGTAGTTGTTGGATCCTCCACTGGGGGTGGGGGATGGGGGAGACTATAACCACAATGCAAATGCATTATAATAAGTCTAGGGGTACACTGAGGCAGAGGTGGAACTGGAGAGCTCATGCTCTTACAGCTATGGCTCTTGGTCTCTTAGCCCCAGGGTCTTGGAAGCCACAAAATCAGGATGTTGTACCCTCAGGCTTCTAATATGTAACTTATCAAAATCCTTGCCACTTTCTTAGATCTAGCTAACTGCCCACTCAAGGACTTAGGACTCTAATCTTTCAGGTCAAGGGACAAAGTTCCAGGCAGCCGGTGGTTCAGCGGTTTGGCGCCGCCTTCAGCCCAAGATGTGATCCTGGAGACCCGGGATCGAGTCCCACGTCGGGCTCCCTGCATGGGGCCTGCTTCTCCCTCTGCCTGTGTCTCTGCCTCTGTGTGTGTGTGTCTCTCATGAATAAATAAACAAAAATCTTAAAAAAAAATAAATAAGGGAGGATAAAGTTCCAGTTCCTCAGGTGTTCTTCCCACTGCTCAGATCTACATTCTACCTAATATTACAAAAACCTTTTTTTTCACATTTACCAATTTATTATAAAGGACACAATTCAGGAACAGCCAAGTGGAAGAGCCGAGTAGGAAAAACATGGGGGGTTTGGATGGAGGACACAGAGCTTCTATGTCCTCTCTTGTGTACCACCCTTCCAGCTAGTGGATTTGTTCACCAATCCAGATAGCCAGGAAATCATCAGATCTCGTTGTTGAAGAATTTTTATAGAGCTCAATCTCCAGCCCTCTCCTCTTCCTTTAGGACTGGGAGCGGGGCAGAAAGTTCCAGCCCACTTATCCCTTGGTCTTTCTGGTGACCAGCCCCATGCTGAGCCTATCTAAGGGCCCTACCCTAGGTCACCTCCTTAATATAAACTCACATGTGATCCTGCAAAGGAGCTTATTCTGAATAGCAAAAGACACTTTTGTCATTCGGAAAATTCCTAGGGTTGCAGGAGCTCTGTGCCAGGAACCTGGGACAGAGACCAAGCACAATTCTTTATTAGGCTTTGCATTCCAAAGGTCCTACCTTGTTGTGTGTGGGTCAGCTCTTCACTCATTCATCAGATCTGATCAGCAGGAAGGGAGGCAAAAAAGCAAGTAACCCACTTACGTGGTGTGTTGGGATGCTTTTTGACTATAGGTGACAGAGAGATGACTTAAATAATAAGGAGAATATGTTATGAGGAGAAAAATGCTGTGCCCTTCTCTGCCACAAACGGCAGCATTTTTTTTTTTTAAGATTTTATTTATTT
Organism: Canis lupus familiaris; assembly: GCF_011100685.1. Classification (NCBI taxonomy): domain Eukaryota; kingdom Metazoa; phylum Chordata; class Mammalia; order Carnivora; family Canidae; genus Canis; species Canis lupus. The sequence continues at coordinate 46,559,271 of NC_049234.1, read as the reverse complement.
ATTCATGAGGGACACACAGAGAGAGAGGCAGAGACACAGGTAGAGGGAGAAGCAGGCTCCATGCAGGGAGCCCAACGTGGGACTCAATCCCGGGACCCTGGGGTCACGCCCTGGGTGGAAGGCAGGTGCTAAACCGCTGAGCCACCCAGGGATCCCCAAAGGGCAGTATTTAGAGGTAAAAGAATGCTTGCCAAAAAAAAAAAAAAAAGAATGCCTCTGGAGGAGGAACTGAGTGGTTACATCAGCTTTGCTACAGAAGAACTTTGCCCCCTGTGTACTACTTACAACAACGTTGGCAGTGATATTTTCTTGGCTGGTGAGAAACTAATTAGAAGATGGGACCATTTTACATACTCTTGAAATGACACAGAGTTTCAACAGATGTTTCAGGGAAATGCATACCTGGTGCTCTTCCATTAGCCAATTACTTTGTTGCAACTGTCACAGGCTCTTTCTTTCCTTCAGCAATTATGAAGAATTATGTCCCAACTGGCAACTCAAATGTACATCATTTAGCTCAATTGGAGGGAAATTTGGTGGTAATTATAGGTCCAGTTTTTATGTTAAGTCCTGAAAGGAAACTATCACAACAGTTGAGAAGACTTTGATGAAAAGGCATAGGCCGACCACATTCTCCAAGAAGCTTACTACATAGAAGTCTTGTAGAATCATGTGTGCTTGTGTGTACACACACACAACCCTCGCAGCTCTCTCACACACTCCCCCCCCCCACTCTCTCTCACACACACACTTACTGACAATATGAAACCAAAAAAGCCCCAACTCCAAAACAGTTGGAACAGAAATGGAGAGGTAGAGAAAGACTAAGGAATAAACTATAACATAACTTGAAGTACTGAAATTTAGACTTTATAGCATTTAAATATTGATTGCATGAGTTCTTGCTGGCCTCTTATGATTTCTCAACAATATTTTGCTTTTTAGGGTCTCTTTTTTTGTTCATTTAAAATATTAGCTTATATTACATAAAGGAATAGCTTTATTTTTTTTTAATTTTTTATTTATTTATGATAGTCACAGAGAGAGAGAGAGAGAGAGAGAGGCAGAGACACAGGCAGAGGGAGAAGCAGGCTCCATGCACTGGGAGCCTGATGTGGGATTCGATCCTGGGTCTCCAGGATCACGCCCTGGGCCAAAGGCAGGCGCTAAACCGCTGCGCCACCCAGGGATCCAAGGAATAGCTTTAAAATGGAATTTTTCATTAGAATTACTAGATTGGAAAAAAATTTATTGTTGAAATCCATAGCACCTCACACTTAAAACAAGCAAACAAACAAAACTGAGTTGAAATTAAAAACAAAGATAAGTACTTACTAAGACTGTATGAGGCTCGATTCTTTTGAAGTCAAATAATTAGTTGTTTCGTTTAGTGACTTTAAGGTTTTCAGATTTTTTTTAATCACTCAAATTTACAGAATTTAGAGTCATACGGATTATCATTATGTATGGTAAAAAATAATCCCATTATGTATCTATAGGTTTTAGTCTTGGAATCTGGCAAAGAATTTGCTTTTTTCCCTCTGCAAACTCCCAAAGCATTGTAAGTCATTGGAAGCCAAGCATTCAGTACAAACAGTTTCATTTTCCATATTTCCTATCAGTCCAGCCAAGAGCCAACCTAGGCAAAATGGAAAGAAAAAGTTTATTTCTGGAAAATGCAAATACATTCTTATACTTGTAAATATTTTCTTACCCCATATTTTTTATATTAACATCAATTAGCTTGGGTCACATTGACTTGTGTTATAAACCAGCTCTGCATTTCATTTTAGACCAAGATGAAATATTCATTTTTTTACCATCTCCCAATGTGATATTATATTTACAATAAAGAACATCTGGATATTTGCAATTGGAGAAGTCTTCAGGCTTTTGAAATATGACATTCAATAAATAGTCCTCCCTTCACTGTTAGGTAGCAATCAGCACGTCTCAGAAATTTGGGTAGGTTTTTTTATGAAAAGCATTTGCTTTTTGTATTATATAAGGCATTTTAATATTATAGGTAAGGTGGTGCAAAGGCAAGTTGGATTTCAGGGGAAAAAAATCTAGAATTTTGTAATAAATTAGGAAATTATGCCAACACGGTTAAACCGTAGTGAAGAGTAAGAGTCTTTTTTCCTTCTCTGGTCAGGCCTGGAGTGTTCAAGTGTGAGCATGACGTTACAATACTGCCCCCTACTGTAAGATTTTATCCAGCCCTCTGAGTGAACAAGAGAAAAGTGATAGAAGACTGGGACAAGTCTTTCTTATTACATCTGGCATTTTAAAAGTGTGTTCTGACGAGTAGTTCAGGCCCCTTAAGTACAGGAATCTAGAATAATAGTACATTATATACTTTTGTTTCTCAGTTTGTTTTCTTTTGAATTAACGTCGTTGCCATTCTGTTCCTCTGAGTTAAACAGAGGAGACTTCCCTCCCCTGACATACTTTGAGATGATGGATCTTATTCGGGTTTTGTGAATGTGTTTTTGTTTTAATTAGCGCTGGTTTCAAGGAATTTTGCTGCTTTGAAAAAAAAAAAAAGCACACAGGGTATCTTTGAGGCTGGATAAAGAATGATGCTTTTGTCTATCTTCAGTGTAGCTTTGGTATTTTTAATAATAGGAACAAGGCTTGTGGTAAAGTATATCAACTCAACAAATCATATCTTGGAATTCATCCAGTCTTAAATCTAACTGTCTGTAAACAACTTTGTGTTCTTTTGTGTTGAGCAAAACTACAAATTCATGTGAACAAGACTTTGGCATAAATAAGATTCAGACTGCCTCTTTTTTTTTTTTTTTTTTTGAGTTGAAATCTTTTCCCCTTTTTTATGGGCATTGCTTTAACAAAATGATTTTGATGACATTTCTTTTGCCGATGCATATTTTCTGACATTAAAAAACAAATCAAAAACCACTTATCATATGAATCATTGTGAAAGTCAGCAGTAATCCACTGTATAAAATCTCCCTGTAAGGACGCAGAGTTTGGGGGCTTAAACCTGAAGCACATTAAATTAGTTCCAGTCTCTCGCGAATGGGCTTGGCCTGGCTTGCTTAGGCAGGCAAAACGGAAATAGGCAGTTTATAACAAGGAGTCTGCTTTAAAAACCATGGGGTTCATTGGAGAAAGATTTATATCCCCCACTTATATAAACATCACAAATGTGGACTGCAAGTAGGAGGGAAACCTTTATCGAAATCTCTCGAAGAGCTTTTCCATTGTGAGTAAAATGGACAGCTTGCACTGTTGTTTGAAGCTACGCCAGCATTTCGACAATCATCTTTTTCACTGCTTTGCCTGATTAAAATGTAGCATTGTGAAGACTAACCAGACCACCTACTTTTAATTTATTTTCATGACGAGACCATGTTGGCATCAAAAGCAGAGCCAACAAACTCTGTGCCAAAGGAGAAAATTGTCATTTTGGGATTAAGGGGGAAAAAAAAAAAGACAACATAATTAACTAAAGTGTTGGGGTAAGGGGAATCTAGACCTCAGTTTATATCATCCCCTGATTTAAAATGATTTTTATATATAAACAGTATCCTAGATATCATGTTATCTTTAGGATTATAATGGAACACAGATGAGACTTGAAATATTTGTTCCAATAAAATGAGAAAGGCTGCAAGGAAAGATTACCATTTGAGATTAGAGTAGCTATTTATTTGATATTTCGCATATGGTGATTTTAGGTCTATGAGCTAAATTTCTGTTTTCCTCTCATCTGTTTTTACCTCATTTTTAATATTTTGGAAATTGCCATAAAAATGTACTTTCCTTTGCCCCAAATATGCCAAATGCTTACTAAGACTAAATTATCTTTTTTTTTTTTTTTTCCTTTCAACTTGTTAGCCGTAGCTACGATTTGATGGGTCCTAGTCACAATCCAGGTAGTACTGATCCAGTTTTTCATAGGATTTCTTTAGTCTGGCCGAAAGATAGCACATGCGTTTTTAGCATTCTTAGCTGGTTCCAAACATAAAGTTATTTCAAATGCATCTTAAAAATCAGGACTGACTGTAAGAGGTGACATGGTGGAAGCCTTTGAAGGACATAACAAAACCGGGACCTGCAGGAGTGTGGGGGTTAACATCTCAGGGAGCCCCGCCCGGGAAGGCCAGCATGGGCTGTTTGCTCACCAGGACTATTAGCTGTGACTGCAATTAAAGATAAAGGCAGATTTCTGAAAAGGAAGAACATTCGTTTTACTTCACCAGCTGTGCAGAAATGGAAGATGTGATTAGGTCCAACATGATATTAGCTCTCTGGCTAATAATAATAGCAATAATAATAATAATAGTGATGTTAGTGGTTCTGGTTTGTTAGGCTCTTATTATATGCTATGCACCATGCAAAATGCTTTCCCTACATCATTATTTTTCATCTTTGCAACAACTTGATTTCCTGTTGTTTTCGTTTGTTTGTGTTTTGCAACAGCTTGATTTCTTAAATGAGGAACCCAGGTTGCAGAAGCTTGGGTCATATGCTTGGGACACAAAACTGGCCATTGAAACCAGGCATTCTGATCTAGAGCCATGCTCTTAGCCTTTACCATGAATTTTTCTTGTTTTTAAGGATACTTGGGATTTCCATACTACATCTCTAAGTTGTAATCCTATTAATGCCAAACCTTGTCCAGTTTAGATCCGTGGACTTTTTATCAGCACCTAAATCTGTACCCATATAAGACTCAGATCAGTGACTCTGAGCTTGATAACAGACTCTTTTGTGTTGTGAACTGGGCTGGAGGCAGAAGGGATACAGGATAATTTGTGCCCAAGGCTGTCAGATAGTGATGAAAAGAACTCTGGTCAAGGGAGCCTAGTGCTCTGTATGAAAGGATTATGTTACGGGATGCTTCTTCCTAATCTTCCTAGCCCGTCCATGATTTGTCCTTCCAAACAATTTAATTATTTTAAGTCTGTAATATTTTCTAGTGATAGCTAGAATTCTACTGTGGAAGACCCTTCATGTCAAAGATAAACTGACCTGAAGTCAAAGGCAGTGTTCATAATCATTTACAACTACTACTTCCTTGGTTGCATAAAATTTGGTTGACAAATTTGACTTCTATCTCTCTGTTATATGAAGTGTATATATATATACATATATATATATATGTGTATATATATATGCTATACAACATATATATATATATGTTGTTAGAATGGATTTCTGTAATGAATAGCAGCCAGTCTTCAAAAGTCAGGCAGAAACACACCACTAACAATGACATTTAATCTTAGGTTCTAAAGAGGTTATAAGAGATAACAGTGAATTTCTTTTGTATTTTACATTATTGGAGTAAAACATTGACCTACAGAAAGGAACACCTAGAATTCGTAGCTGACAACAGAGTGGTAGTAGTGGTGAGAGGAAGAGGAGGAGGAAAATCCTACTCTTGTTAGGATGTTTACCTGAGAGGTAAGGATATGTGGTCCATAACTGATTAAAGGAGAAACAGAATGTAAGTATTATATTTATAGTGTTTAAAATGAAGAAGGGAAAATGTTTTTGTTTAGTCTCAAAAGTTCCCTTTTTTTTTTCTTTTACAGGATATTAGAGGGATAATATGACTCATCAGGAAGAGGGATGAATGTCATTCAAAGATTCTATACTCTTTGGGGTGGGGGGGAGCTGTTTTGGGGGGTATGAGAGATAGTTGCATCATATGGACATAGCATGATTTTACTATGGTCTTTATTTGAAAATTAAATATGATTAAAAGAAGTGTGTATGGATTTGAAGTTGACAAGAGTTCGGACTGGGGTAGTTCATACTAGCAACTTACCTAAGTAGGAACTACATTTCCCAGTAAAGAAACCACAGTTGTCGTATAAATGGTTGGCATCTATATGTGTGGGGCTGCATGTGAGGGTGTAGGTAGGGATACTAGTGAGCTAAATTCTAGTCTTATCATGGTAGGAAGTCAGTAGATAATGTCAAAAAACTGATTAATGAAAGAAGTGGTGTTATTATAACTTATTAAGTCACTTCATAACCATCCCCAGTTAAACTGAAACCAAAAATCAACCCAAAATGGTTTGCTCTGAGAAGTAAGAGCTGATTTGGGGGGTGGGGGGGAGGTGAGGCGGAAGACTGTTGCTTTCTGTTACAAACGCTTCTGTACTACTTGGACCATATTCGTGGTTTACTTCCGTAAGAATCAACATGTTTTTAAGACAATAGTGAGGGGGGCACCTGGGTGGCTCAATGGTTGAGCACCTGCCTTCGGCTCAGATCATGATCCCGGGTCCTGGGATGGAGTCCCACCTCGGGCTCCCTGCATGGAGCCTGCTTCTCCCTCTGCCTGTGTCTCTTGCCTCTCTCTGTGTCTCTCATGAATAAATAAATAAAATTTAAAAAAGAGAGAGAGACAATAGTGAGAGAAACAAAATAACATTCAACGTTCTACTTTAAAACAAGAGAGAAGAAAAATCTCTTGGGTCCAGTTGTACTTTCCTTTCACCCTGGAAGCAGGGATCTGAAGAATTCAGTAGAATACAGCATATAAGTAACTTTTCTTGGTTTTTGTTTAGTCTCAAAAGTTCCCTTTGTTGGTAAGGTGAAGGGTTTCAGAGAAGACATTTTTCAAAACTGTTTGGTTAATTAGGCCAGCTTTTTTGATGACTAAATAAACCTGACCAATGACCTGTGGACCGTTTGATTAATTTTTGATCCCAAATTACCGAGGTCCATAGATTTAAGTGATGGATGTAGTGCCATGATGCCTCAAGGACTTCTTAGATTATCTTTGCCTTTTCATTACGGTCACCGGAATGTACTTGTATTCTGTAGGTCTGTTTCTTTGTAACAGATAATCACAGTAACCTTGACTGTCTGGAATCTTAAAGCTGGTTAACCGCTCACGAAATCCTCCTGTGTTCTCTTTGGAGGTGGTTGGTAATCCCAGCTCTCTACATACTTTTTCATATCAGCATTTGTCTTAGTTTCCTTTGCAGACTATTTTTGCTCATTTCTTAACAGCGTCATTCCTAGACAGACTTTTTTTGTTTATCGTATATATTGTTCCTGAAAACCTTATTTGGCTGAACTCGTTTGACCTTAAACTTATCTTTAGTTCTCAGGAGATTTAGTGATTTCCCAGTTTAGCCCTCTGACAAGTTTGATGTTAGTTATGCTTATAGGTTTTTTTAAATGAGGAGATGGTTTTCAGGATGTGTGTGTGTGTGTGTGTGTGTGTGTGTATAAATATATATGTATTTCCCAAGTGTGTAGTTTTAGGCTTAATAATTTGTTAACTATTAACCTTGAATAGAAAGTCAAGCTTTCTCAGTGTACCATCCTAAAAGATTCCCAGAAGATACTGTTGTTTTCTAATATTTTAAAAATGTACCATCCTATCCAAAGATGAACATTTACTATATGGTGACACCTTTCTTCTGCAGAGCACTTTGACATCCTTATCCTGTTTAGTTATCACAGCAACCCTGTGATGTAGGCTTGGGGAGGACTCATCATGCCCATCTCATAGACTGGGGGAGGAGTTACTTGCAGGCAGTCCCACAGTTAGAAGCAGAACAAAAGTTTGGTGCTCTGAACTTGACTTCACGTAACATTGCAAAAGGATTTAAATCTAGTGCAAGAGCCAGGGGTTTAATGAAATAAGCAGCAGGATGCAGCAATCAGCGTTCCTGCTTAAAAGCTATCAGGAGTTGTATTGGACTCTGCAGAGCAGGACTTTCAAACTCACCAGGAGCCAGGCACGTAATATAAATGCAGTGTAAGAAGACACTGAGGGATTTCCAGGACAGTAGTGACACTGACAGTAGGTGCCCAGAGTGGGCGACAGCTCTTTAGACCTTCCTTTTTGTCAGCAATTTAGCCTCAGTGTTGCTTAAACTTATAGATTTTTTTTTTTTGGATAGACTTTATTTATTTATTCAAGAGAGAGAAAGAGAAAGCACAAGCAGGGGGAGAGGCAGAAGGAGAGGGAGAAGCAGGCTCCCCACTGAGCAGGGAGCTCGATGTAGTGCTCAATCTCAGGACCCCAGGATCATGACATGAGCTGAAGGCAGATGCTTAACCCACTGAGCCACCCAGGTGCCCCTAAACTTACAGATTTTTAAGAGAAGCTGGAAGTTTGAATTTTTTAAATGCAAAATTTCCCAATATTCAAACACTCTTTTTGCTAAACAAAATATTTCACTCTCAGGGCCTTTCATTTGGGACCTCTGACATAACTGTTACCATTCCTCTGTCTGGGCAAATAAGGGGAGCCAGTGCTGAGGCCACTCCAGGGGCTGAGCTCATCTTTCCTTGCACCGTGGTGATTTTGCTTGGTGAGGAGACCATGTGCTCTCGGGACAGAAGAGGTGTCAGGCTGTGGACCTAGGAACTTGTTGCATCCACGAATGCCCTTTCTAATTGGTATTTTCTGATTTTCCTATGGAAAAACCTTTTTGGAGTGACAAAGTGTGAGCCTGTTGTTTCCTAGATATTTATGTTAAGAGGCCATATAACAATGGTAATTTTTGATGTATCTAGGAAAAAATAATTCATGCGTTATTTTCAAACTGATTTTTCTGCTAGTAAATGCTAGTCAACTTTAAATTCATTATTATTTTAGATCTAAAGCAAAGTAAATGCAAACCTTATACTTTTTGGTTACAGTATGGTTTTTCTGTGATAACATAATTTTGTTCTTAAGTAATCTTATATGTCTATTTTTGTTATACTGGGGACCTCTTTACAGCAACTCTGGTTTTAAAAATATTTATAGTAATTCTCCAATCTCAACTTCTGGAAGAGTTCACAGACATAACCTGCTATGGTTTATTGGATTGGAAAATATTCATATTT